>NC_040091.1:19838670-20141700 GCF_003369695.1 Bos indicus x Bos taurus | reverse complement strand
AAACTCTTTCAAAAAATTGCAGAGGAAGGAACACTTCCAAACTCATTCTATGAGGCCATCACCCTGATACCAAAACCAGACGAAGACAACACAAAAAAGGAAAACTACAGACCAATATCACTGATGAACATTGATGCAAAAATCCTCAACAAAATTTTAGCAAACAGAATTCAGCAACACATCAAAAAGCTCATTCACTAGATCAAGTTGGGTTTATTCCAGGAATGCAAGGATTCTTCAATATATGCAAATCAATCAATGTGATACACCATATTAACAAATTGAAAGATTAAAACCATATGATCATCTCAGTAGATGCAGAAAAAGCCTTTGATAAAATTCAGCACCCATTTATGATTAAAACTCTTCAAATAATGGGCATAGTAGGAACCTGCCTCAACATAGTGAAGGCCAGATATGATAAACCTAGAGCAAACATTATTCTCATTGGTGAAAAACTGAAAGCATTCCCCCTAAGATCAGGAACAAGACAATGGTGTCCACTTTCACCACTATTGTTCAACATATTTCTGGAAGTCCTAGCTACAGCAATCAGAGAAGAAAAAGAAACAAAATGAATCCAGATTGGAAAAGAAAAAGTAAAGCTTTCACTGTTTGCAGATGACATGATAGTGTACATAGAGAACTGTAAAGAGAGTATCAGAAAATTACTAGAGCTAATCGGTGAATTTAGCAAAGATGTAGGATACAAAATCAATACACAGAAATCACTTGCATTGTTATATACTAACAATGAAAAATCAGAAAAAGAAATTAAGAAATCAATCCCACTCACCATTGCAACAAAAAGAAGAATTAAGTATCTAGGAATAAACTTACCTAAGGAGACAAAAGAACTGTACACAGAAAATTATAAGACACTGATGAAAGAAATCAAAGATGACATAAACAGATGGAGAGATATTCCATGTCCCTGGGTAGGAAGCATCCATATTGTGAAAATGACTATACTACCAAATGCAGTCTACAGATTCAATGTGATCCCTATCAAATTACCAACAGCATTTTTCATAGAACTAGAACAAAAAATTTCACAATTCATATAGAAACACAAAGACCCTGATTAGCTAAAGCAGTCTTGAGAAAGAAGAATGGAGATGGAGGAACCAATCTTCCTGACTTCAGATTATACTACAAAGCTACAGTCATCAAGACAGTATGGTACTGGCACAAAAACAGAAATACAGACCAATGGAACAAGATAGAAAGCCAGAAATAAACCCATGCACCTATGGGTGCCTTATTTTTGACAAAGGAGGCAAGAATGGGGCAAAGACAGCCTCTTCAATAAATGGTGCTGGGAAAACTGGACAGCTACATGAAAAAGAATGAAGTTAGAACACTTCCTAACACACACACAAAGATAAGCTCAAAATGGATTAAAGACCTAAATGTAAGACCAGAAACTATAAAACTCTTAGAGGAAAACATAGGCAGAACACTTGATGACATAAATCAAAGCAAGATCTCTATGACCCTCTTCCTAGAGTAACAGAGATAAAAACAAAATAAACAAGTGGGACCTGATTAAACCTAAAAGCTTTTGCACAGCAAAGGAAACTATAAGCAAGGTGAAAAGACAACCCTCGGAATGCGAGAAAATAACAGCAAATGAAACAACTGGCAAAAGATTCATTTCCAAAATATACCAGCAGCTCATACAACTCAGTGCCAGAAAAACAAACAACCCAATCAAAAAGTGGGGAAAAGGCCAAAACAGACATTTCTCCAAAGAAGACATACAGATGGCTAACAAACACATGAAAAGATACTCAACATCGCTCATTATTAGAGAAATGCAAATCAAAACCACAATGAGATATCACCTCACACTTGTCAGAATGGCCATCATCAAAAAGTCTACAAACAATAAATGCTGGAGAGGGTGTGGAGAAAAGGGAACCCTCTTGCACTGTTGGTGGGAATGTAAATTGATACAGCCACTATGGAATATGGTATAGAGATTCCTTAGAAACTAGGAATAAAAAGCACCTTATGATCCAGCAATCCCACTCCTAGACATACACCCCAAGGAAACAAAACTGGAAAAAGACACATGTATCCCACTGTTCATTGCAGTACTATTTACAATAGCTAGAACATGGAATCAACCTAGATGTCCATGGACAGATGAATGGCTAAAGAAGTTGTGGTACATATACACAATGGAATATTACTCAGCCATAAAAAGGAACACATTTGAGTCAGTTCCGATGAGGTGGATGAACCTAGAACCTATTATACAGAGTGAAGTTAAATATAACTTCAGAAAGAGAAAGATAAATATCATATTCTAACGCACATATATGGAATCTAGAAAAATGGTACTGAAGGATTTATTTACAGGGCAGCAATAGAGAAACAGACATAGAGAATTGACTTATGGACATGGGGAGAGGGGAGGAGAGGGTGAGATGTATGGAAAGAGTAACATGGAAACTTACACTACCATATGTAAAATAGATAGCCAGTGGGAATTTGCTGTATGGCTCCGGAAATTCAAACAGGGGCTCTGTATCAACCTAGAGGTGTGGGATGAGGTGAGAGATGGGGCAAGTTCAAAAGGGAGGGGATATACGTATACCTATGACTGATTCATGTTGAAGTTTGACAGAAAACAACAAAATTCTCTAAAGCAATTATCCTTCAATAAAAAAAATTCAATTTAATTAAAAAAATAATGAAATATTACCATTTGCAGTGAATGGATGGATGGAGAGATTATCATACTAAGTGAAGTAAGTTAGAAAGAGACAAAGATATATGATATATGATATCACTTATAGGTTGAACCTAAAATATGACATAAATGAATGTATGTACGGAAAGGAAACAGACTCACAGACATAGAGAACAGATTTGTGATTGCCAAGGAGGAGAAGGGCTGGAGGATAGAGTAGAAGTTTGGGATGTGAACTATTATACACACAGTACATCAACAAGATCCTGCTGTATAGCACAGGGTACTATAATCAATATCTTGTGGTAAACCATACTAGAGAAAATATGAAAAAGAACATGTATGTGTGTTAACTCACGTCAGTCATGTCCGACTCTTTGCGACCCTAGCCCGTGAGGCTCCTCTGTCAATGAGACTCTCCAGGTGAGAATACTGGAGTGGATTGCCATGCTCTCCTCCAGGGGATCTTCCCCATCAGGGGATCAAACCTGCATTTCCTGCAGTTCTTGCATAGCAGGTGGATTCTTTGCCGCTGAGTATGTACGTATACTCAGGGATATGTGTAACTGAGTCACTTTGCTATACAGCAGATATTGACACAACATTGTAAATCGACTCTACTTTGATAATTAAAAATAATAATAATAATCCTTTCATTTCCCTCCCTCACAATTAGGTTCAGGTAATGTAAAATTGGGATGGGAGGTCCACATGCCATACTCTGCTCACCTCCCAGCTCATTCTCCACACCTCTGTGTCCTGCTCTGCAGCCCTCAGCCTTCCTTCACCCTAAGCACACCCAGACACACATCTCCCGTGTTCTGGGGGATCCCCGGCTCCCTGTGTATCAGAATGGAGAGCGAACGTGCTTCCCTGAGACCATCCAAATATTCCCCACGGGCCTCCACACACTCAGCCTTCACCTAGTTTGGCTGTTTTCCTTTGACACTTTCCTTTGCTCATCTGCTCGTGGCCTCCACAATAACCAGAAAGATTGCTATTTCTTTTTCTTTTTTTTTTTTTAACATAGTCATTCAAACCAGATAGGGTTTGGCTACATCCAAATGATAGAAGCCTGGTAATTTCTTACCTTCCCCCATTTTTAGATAATTGGTCTCTAACCCCTTTTTCAGTATGAGAAAATGCATCTGACCACCGACCCAGGTGGCTCCATCCATCAGGCTCGGTATTGTCAGGGTAGGAGAAAGAGAGTCTAAAAGCAGGGCTCATTTCAGAACTAAGTGCAGGCTGAGCCAATGTTATCGACAGCAACTCTCTCCCTCATAATTGGTCTGCAGATACACTCAGCGACTTGGAAGGCCTCAGGCTTTGAAGAGGAGCCACGAGGTACAGCTGTGTCCTGGCCCAGCCCGCCGTCCCTCTCTGAGCGGTGGGTGGGGCTAGACAGTCCTCTGTCAGCACTCTCCTTGCTGCCGTCCCCAGAGACCACAGCAAGTGCAAAAGCTAAGAAAATCAAGAACTCATTGTACAGCAGAAACTAACATAGCATTGTAAATCAATTATACTCCAACTTCAAAAAAAGAGAAAATAAAATTATTTTTAATTAAAAAAAAAAAAGCAAATGGATGTGATGAGGCATGTTCAGGGAGGTGTGCGTGTGTGTGTGTGTGTGTGTGTGCGTGCTCAGGCGTATCTGACTCTTTGTGACCCCCATGGACTGTAGCCCACCAGACTCCTCTGTCCATGGGATTTCCCAAGCTAGGATACTAGAGTGGGTTGCCATTTCCTTCTCCAGGGGATCATTCCAACCCAGGGATCGAACCCATGTCTCTTTCATCTCCTACATTGGCAGGTGGATTCTTTACCACTGAGCCACCTGGGAATCCTCAAGGTGATATGGTCACAGACAAATACTCTTATGTGGAATTCAACTTGTTTTTAAAAATGAAACAAATGAACTTATTTTTAGAACAGACTTACAGACATTGAAAACAAAGGGGAAATGTAGAGGGAGGATAAATCAGGAGCCTGGGATGAATACATATACGCTACTCTATGTTAAGATGGGCTTCCCTGGTGGCTCAGACGGTAAAGAATTTGCCTGCAATGTGGGAGATCTGGGTTCTATTCCTGGGCCGGGACGATCCCCTGGAGGAGGGCATAGCAACCCACTCCAGTATTCTGGCCTGGAGAACTCCCATAGACAGAGGAGCCTGGCAGGCTATAGTACGTGAAGTCATAAAGAGTCAGACAAGACTGAGCAACTAAGTACAGCACAGCACTATACATAAGATAGATAACCAACAAGGACCTACTGTGTAGCACAGGGAACTCTACCTAATCTTCTAGGATAACCTGTATGGAAAAAGAATCTGAAAAAGAATGAACATATGTATAACTGAATCACTCGGCTATACACCTGAAATTAACACAACACTGTAAATCAACTCTATACCAATACCAAAAAAAAATAAAATAGCAAATGGATTCATTCTCAACATGTCACAGCAGATTCCTTCTTGGAATGTGGCTGATTTTCCTTTGCATCTCGGCCCACAAGAGAAGGGCCCAACTCGCTGTCTCTGAAGACAGAGTGTTTCTAATGTTATACACTCCCAAGCCTGTCTTTTCCCTGGGGTAAACATTTCTCTTCTCTTTATTTACCTTATCCCCAAGCAGAAAACTTACAGTGAACTGCAGTAAAGACCACGACATACATCTCCGCTTTTTATTGTCTGTGTCTTTCCCCCTTCTCTGGTGCTACTTTATCACAGTATCCATGAGGATTCTCACAATCTTATTAATATTTAACATTTATTGTTAGTCTCTTGAGCCACCACAGAGACATATATTATCTCTTTGCAAGATTTAATGTCACCCTTTGTGATTCATATTCTCCATGGTATGCTTTCTACTTAGGGGAAAAAAAAAATCTTCTTCATCTCCAAATTAAAGCATTCTCTGCCCAGCTGCAGTTCCAACACTTGGGCAGAAGGAACGGGTGATAGGCAATGAGATTATTTATACTTTGTCCACCAGGGATCAGAAGTTTTTTTACAGAAACTTTTGGGATTATTCAGCTCACATCCTGTATTATATTTCTTTTGAAGTGCCTTAAAATATAGACTTTAATTAAATTAAAAACTTAAAGAAGGCAGACTTATTTAACTTTGCACTGTCTTACACGCAAAGTTTGCTCAGCAAGCAAATGCATACTATAAACTCAATGTCATGGGACTGATTTACCTGTCAAAGGGAACAAATTATTTTTAATATTTTAGCAGAAGAATGTACCATAAGCATATAATTAAAAGGAACATTGTGAGAAGTTTTGAAGAATGAAATTATATTGGTGTTTTTTTCCCTTCTGAATTTGCTTCCTTTTTTTAAAGGTTTTTTTTTTGATGTGGACCATTTTTAAAGTCATTATTGAATTTGTTACAATACTGCTTCTGTATTTATGTTTTGGTTTTTTTTTTTTTTTGGTCATGAGGCATATGGGATCTTAGCTTCCTAACCAGACATCAAACCCACAACCCCTAAATTGAAAGATGAAGTCTTAACCCCTGGACTGCCATGGAAGTTCCCTGAATTTGGTTCTTAAATAAGCAATATATGAGAAAAATAAATGTATAATATCCCCTAATTATGAGCCCTACATAAGAATTGAAAAGTACCTATAAATAAAATAGGTGAAAAATCAGTATGTTCTGTGTTTTTAAATGTCAAAGTTTATGCAGGGTTACTTTGGTTATAATACAGTGATCATAAATGATGAAATTTAACAAACATTTTCTCTAGCATTACAAAAACACTATATACCAACAATTAATACGCTTAAGTGAAAATGATTCTTCTTTATTCTATTGGCAGATCTCATTTGGAAATCAGTTGTTGGCTTACTTTGAGTAATGGGAATTCCAAAGACATAAGTTCTGCCTTTTTTTGTCCTTTTTTTTCCCCCCCACGCCATTTGGCGTGTGGAATCTTAGCTCCCTGACCAGAGATCGAACCTCCATCGCTTGCATTGGAAGCTCAGGGTCTTAACCACTGGACTGCCAGCGAAGTCCAATCTGACTTATTTTTTAAAAATACTTTCTAGTGCTGATTCCTATATTCCAAATTAGTCAAATTTCCTATATTCCACAGGAATATACGAATTAGTCACAATTCTTATATTCCAAATTTGCCTCACTAGTGGTTTTGGGTTCCAACCCCATAATAAGAATGTGAATTTACTCTATGGTATATGCAGTTAAAAATGTCTAGATTTAGAGAGCAGGCAGGCCTTGTTCTAATATTGACCTCACATTTTACTTGCTGTATGACATATGTAACAAGCATTTAATCTTTTAAAAATATTAATTAGCATAATACCAAGATAATAACTGTACTTATTGAGCTATAACTCTGTTTTAGTAACTTTCAATGGTGTGTCAGTGAGTCACTCCTGAGGGATGGGGAATGAGTCCGGAAACCTTGACCACATCCCTGAGGTCTTCACAAAGCCACATTCTGACCCCACATTGCAGCAGTCTCTCCTGCCTCATGAAGACCAGATGCAAAGCTTGGTGTGTTTAATAAAGGACTGATGTTTCTCGTGATCCAAGGTAAGTGTTTTGTTGCTTTAGGTAGTAAAGTCATTATCACTGTTTTTCAAGAGAACTACAATGAGATATCACCTCACACAGTCAGAATGGCCATGGTTAAAGTCTACAGGTAATAAATACTGGAGAGGGTGTAGACAAAAGGGCACCCTCTTACACTGTTGACAGGAATGTAAATTGATGCTGTTACTATGGAAAACAATATGGAGGTTCCTTAAAAAAAATACAGGTATCATATGATCCTGCAACCCTACTCCTGGGCATATATCTGGAGAAAACTCTATTTCAAGAAGGTACATGCATCCCAATGTTCATAGCAGCACTATTTATAATAGCCAAGACATGAAAACAAACTAAATGTCCATCAACATATGAATGGATAAAGAAGATATGGTACACACATACAATGGAATATTACTCAGCCATAAAAAAGAATGCCACAATGCAATTTGCAGCAACATGGATGGCCCTAGAGATTCTCATATTAAGTAAGTCAGACAGAGAAAGACAAATATAATATGGTATCACTTATTTGTGGAATCTAAAAATATGATACAAATAAACTTATTTACAAAACAGAGATATACCCGAAGACATAGAAAACAAACAAAAGGGATAGTTGAGGGTGAGCAGGGAGAGATAAATTAGGAGTTTCAAATTTACATATACACACTGCTGCTACTGCTACTGCGGCTAAGTTGCTTCAGTCGTGTCCGACTCTGTGCGACTCCATAGATGGCAGCCCACCAGGCTCCCCCGTCCCTGGGATTCTCCAGGCAAGAACACTGGAATGGGTTGCCATTTCCTTCTCCAATGCATGAAAGTGAAAAGTGAAAGTGAATCACTCAGTCATGTCCGACTCTTAGCAACCCGATGGACTGCAGCCCACCAGGCTCCTCCTTCCATGGGATTTTCCAGGCAAGAGTACTGGAGTGGGGTGCCATTGCCTTCTCCACATATACACACTATTATATATAAAATAGGTAAAAAAAAAAACCACAATGATCTACTGTATAACACAGGGAACTATATACTCAAATATCTTGTAGTAACCTATAATGAAAAAGAATCTGAAAAATAATATATGTAAATGTATAACTGAATCACTGCTGTATACTTAAAACTAACACAACATTGCAAATTAACTGTGAAAGTGAAAGTCGCTCTGACATTTTTCAACCCCATAGACTATACAGTCCATGGAATTCTCCAGGCCAGAATACTGGAGTGGGTAGCTTTTCCTTTTTCCAGGGGATCTTCCCAACCCAGGGATAGAATCCAGGTCTCT
This sequence comes from Bos indicus x Bos taurus, assembly GCF_003369695.1. Classification (NCBI taxonomy): domain Eukaryota; kingdom Metazoa; phylum Chordata; class Mammalia; order Artiodactyla; family Bovidae; genus Bos; species Bos indicus x Bos taurus. The sequence goes on along the minus strand of NC_040091.1, from coordinate 20,133,143 downwards.
CGCATTGCAGGTGGATTCTTTACCAGCTGAGCCACCAGGGAAGCCCAAGAATACTGGAGTGGGTAGCCTATCCCTTCTCCAGCAGATCTTCCCGACCCAGGAATGGAACCAGGATCTCCTGCATTGCAGGTGGATTCTTTACCAACTGAGCTATCAGGGAAGCCCCAAATTAAGAAGCATCTTCTCTTTCTGCTGCTGTTGTTGCTGCTAAGTCGCTTCAGTCATGTCCGACTCTATGCGACCCCAGAGATGGCAGCCCACCAGGCTCCACCGTCCCCGTGATTCTCCAGGCAAGAATACTGGAGTGGGTTGCCATTTTCTTCTCCAAAGCATGAAAGTGAAAAGTGAAACCGAAGTCGCTCAGTCGTGTCTGACTCTTTTCGACCTCCTGGACTGCAGCCTACCACGCTCCTCTATTCATGGGATTTTCCAGGCAAGAGTACTGGAGTGGGTTGCCATTGCCTTCTCAGTCTCTTTCTGCAGATGATCCTAAAGAGGGATAGCATTTCACCTCCACCTATTCGGCCTGTGATTTAGGAGTATCTCTGTTATGTCTCGGAGAAGGCAATGGCACCCCACTCCAGTACTCTTGCCTGGAAAATACCATGGACAGAGGAGCCTGGAAGGCTGCAGTCCATGGGGTCGCTAGGAGTTGGACACGATTGAGCGACTTCACTTTCACTTTTCACTTTCATGCATTGGAGAAGGAAATGGCAACCCACTCCAGTGTTCTTGCCTGGAGAATCCCAGGGACGGTGGAGCCTGGTGGGCTGCCGTCTATGGGGTCTCACGGAGTCGGACACGACTGAAGCGACTTAGCAGCAGCAGCAGCAGCAGCAGCTGTTACATCTTCCTTTCCATTCACTTAGGGCTCCCCTTTCATCTGGTGGAATTGGCTGTGGCATTTGTTCTTCTTTTAGATCTTTAAAATAAACTGCCCTAACCCCGGGAATTAGCCAGACAGATATCAGGAGTTGGAACAGAAAGAAAGGGGGCATAAGGGAACAACCTACTTTTCTGGATGTTCTCTTTCTTTTCATAGAGATTGAATTATCTGTCCAAGCTTACACAGCTTACAAGGGACAGAGCCAAGATTCACCCAGGACACATTGCCTCTTGAGCAGGAGTTTGTAAATTTTAGCCCATCTTGCCTCCTTCTCTAATTAAGAAAAAGCTCACTCTAGCTCCTTTTATTTTCTCACTTGAGATTCTGTATCCTCCTCTTCAGTATACCCCATGGGAACAAATTAGCATGTTCCTACCAGTCTTTCCCACTTTTTTTCTCGATAAGTATTAGGGTTTTCTCAATATAGGTTACTCATAAATCGCCAGGGAACTGTACCTCCTCCAAACAGCTCCTTCATGGAATCATCCGAAATCTGGGTTTGTGGGGGAGGTTTGCATAAGTAACACACTTCTTGCTTTTCCAAGTTCATAACCAATTGTGATATGGATGCAGGAGACAGACTGACATGGATGCTAGTTGAGGTGTTTGTTTTTCTTGTTGAGTTTTATGAGTGCTTTGTAATTTGGGATACCAGTCATTTATCAGATGTGCATTTTACAAGTATTTTCTCCCAGTCTGTGGCTTGTCTTCTTATTTTTTTTAACAGCTTTTTTTTTTTTTTTTGCAAGGCAGCAATTTTTAATTTTAATGAAGCCAAATTCGTCAATATTTTTCTTTCATGGATCCTGTTTTTTATGTTGTACCAAAAAAGTCATTACCAAACTCAAGGTCACCTAGATTTTCTCCTGTGTTATCTTCTAGGAGTTCTATAGTTTTGCATTTTACATTTAGGTCTATGATCCATCCAGTTTGAGCTAATTTTTGTGAAAAGTGTAAGGTCTGGGTCTAGATTCTATTTTTTCCTTTGCATGTGGAGGATCAATTCAGTGGTTCCAGCAACATTTGTTGGAGTCACTGTCTTTGCTCTATTTTTCTGCCTTTGCTCCTCTGCCAGAGATTCGTTGACTGTATTTAAGTAGGTGTATTTCTGGGCTCCAAGTTCTATTCATTGATCTGTTTGTCTATTCCTTCTCCAATATCACACTCTTTTGATGACTAACTTTATAGTCAGTTTTGAAGTCAGGTAGCGTCAGTTCTCTGACTTTGTTCTTCTCCTTCAATATCGTGCTGACTATTCTGGGTCTTTTGCCTTTCTGAATAAACTTCAAAATCAGTTTGTCAATATCCACAAAATAACTTGCTGAGAATTTGATTGGGATTGTGGTGAATCTATAGATCAAGTTGGGAAGGACTGACATCTTGACAATACTGAGTCCTCTTATCCACATAGATGGCATATCTCTCCATTTATTCAGATCTTCTTTAATTTCTTTTTATCAGAATTTTATATTCCTTTTCATATAGATCTCATCCATATTTTATTACATTTACACCTAATGCATCTTTTTGTCTTTGGTGTACATACTAATGGGGTTGTGTTTTAAATTTCAAATTCAAGCTATTCACTGGTGGCATATAAAAAAGCAATGACTATTGTGTATTAGAAATATATGTTAAAGATCAGATTTATTACTCAGCAAAGCTGGATAGGGCTTCCCAGGTGGTGCTAGTGGTAAGGAACCCACATGCCTCAATGCAGGAGGCATAAGAGACACAGGTTCAATCCCTGCATTGGCATGGCAAGAGGGTATGCAACCCCTGGAGGAGCACAGGGCAACTCGCTTGAGTATCCTTTCCTGGAGAGTCGCATGGACAGAGGAGCCTGGCAGGCTATGATCCATAGGATTGCAAAGAGTCAGACACAACTGAAGTGACTTAGCATGCAAGCACACGCACCAAGCTGCATATGATGATATGGACACAACCGAGACTTTAAAGCTGTGTAGTGGATTAGATCGTCTTGTCTCTCCACTTTGGACACAGTTCAACAGCCCCAGGTAATCACCAGACTGTCCCAGATAACCACCAGGGAGATCACTACAGGGAGGAGATGAGAATGCATCCCAGGGACAGGCCTTGGCATGGAGAGAGAGGAAACAGGACGGGCAGAGTCAGCCTTACTGTCAGATAAGTCTCAGAGTCGGGAGTGGACTAGGGATTAAGAGAGCCAAGAACAAGACTTTGTTGATTTGCTTTTGGCCATGCTGGGTCTTTGCTGCTGTGCAGGTTTTCCTCTAGTTGCAACCAGTCGTGGCTACTTTCTAGTTGCGGTGTACACGCTTCTCACTGAGGTGGTTTCTCTTGCTTCAGAGCAGGGGCTCTAGGGCTTCAGCAGTTGTAGCTCCTGGGCTCTAGAGCATAGGCTCAATAGTTGCAGCGCACAGGCTTAGTTGTTCTACAGCATGCAAGATCTTCCCGGACCAGGGATCAAACCTGTGTCTCCTGCACTGGCAGGCGTTACTTGCACCAGGATTATTTGCCACTGAGCCACCAGGGAAGCCCAGGAACATGACTTTAGTAGGAGCTGCCCAGCAAAGAAACACGAGACTGCAGACTAGAAATTCCTCCAAAATTCCACACGAGTCCCTCCCATTTGAAAAGGTTTTTAAAAATCAAGACAGAGACCCAAAGCTAAAAGTCACCTCAAAATGCAATTTGCTGTTCTGTGTGTGCTTGTGTGTACATCCCTTACATCATGTACATCAAACATCCGCAAAAGGGATCCTATTTAAAATACAGTCTCCAAAGATATGAGCTTCTGCATACATGGTAGCTCATCAAAAGTTCTGCTTTTTTTCTCTATTTAAGCAATGTGCCACTTAATAATATATTATTAATCTTAATATGTAGACCCAAAAGCACAAATACGAATTAAAAAGCTACTTGCTGTATTACCACTCAGAGTTCAAAATTTTCTTCTATGCAGACATATATATATAACATGTATTTTTAAAAGAAGATTGTAATAGATGAAACAGAAATCCCCTCAGTCGTGTCCGACTCTTTGCGACCCCAAGGACTATACAGTCCATGGAATTCTCCAGGCCAGAATACTGGAATGGGTAGCCTTTCCCTTCTCCAGGGGATCTTCCCAACCCAGGGATAGAACTCAGGTTTCCCGTATTACAGGTGACTTCTTTACCAGCTGAGCCACAAGGAAAGCCCTATTGTAATAGATATGTGTTCTTAAAACCTGCTTTTTAAACCTCATATATTTTGAAAATACCTACATCATTAAACAGTCTTCTACAAGATGACTTTAGTGTCTGGGTAGTATTCTTTTGTATGGATATGGGGATGTACTATAATTTATTGTCAACTCTACTGCTAGGCTATTAGATTGTTTATAGGTTTTTCTCTATCTTAAACAATCCAAGATGATCTACGTTCATAAATCTTTGCACAGTCGTCTAATTATTTCCTGAAGTTACAATCCTAAAAATGAACTTCCTGTATCACTAGCCATGTCCATTTTTTTAGTCTTTCAAAACATACTATCCGATTCTGCTCTCACCCCTCTTCTCTCATTCTCTCAGCTCCCCAGTTATCCGCAGTTTGTAAATTTGCCACTTTTGGAAATGTTTTAGTGATTTGGGTCCTGTTTAGACCATGGAAACAAGGATTTATTAAAATCATGCTAGAAAAATAATCAAATTACTGTAGATTCTAAAATTATTAGGGAGTTAAGATACAGAGCTAGCATGCTGAATACCATGGTGCATGTAAGTCTGTGCTTTTCTTCAACTTTCTAAACTTCTCAGAGGAATTGAGACTGCTTCTTTGGATAAAATGCTGTATGAGGAGAAACTCCTTAAGCTCTGAAATACCTTTTTACCTAGATCCTGATAGACAGCAAAATCTGTGGTGTGACAAATGGCATCTGACATCCAGGAAGGAACATATCCTGAAAAATAAATCCATATCTCTCATCCATCTCTAATTTCAGGGGACAGGCTCTCGTGCAAGATCCATATCTACCCCTGCCTTCCACAAACACCGCATTTTCCTTTCCTGGCCCTGTAATCAACTTGGCTGAAACACAGCTACCACCCAATCTGAGTTACACTTTGCTCCCGTGAGAGCCAAGATATAGTGCTTGTTAAAAACTGATTTCTAAAGAGAAAAATATAAGTAAGTCATCATTTAAAGAACACATATTTTTGCTGGGTTTTTAAAAAGGAGTTTAAAGAATCTTTATATTTTTCTTTCATGTATATAGCCAATATTTATAAAAGACATTGGGTACCTAGGACTGCTCTTGTGAGTAATTCAAAGCTCAGTTCTGTTAAAAATTAAATATATATTCATTCCATTTATAAAAATTATTGGCTTCCTATTATGTGGGCTTCCTTGGTGGTTCAGATGGTAAAGAATCTGCCTGCAATATGAGAGACCCAGTTTCAATCCCTGGATTGGAAAGATTCCCTGGAAAAAGGAATGGCAACCCACTCCAGTATTCTTGCCTAGAGAATTCCATGGACAGTGAAGCCTGGCAGGCTACAGTCCATGGGGTTGCAGAGTCAGACATGACTAAGCGACCAACATTTTTACATTCTAGTGTGTGCCAGTGTATATTTGATACTGGAGATAGTAAAATAAATAATATTTTTGCCCCAAACTTTAGAATCCCCCCATCTAGGTGAAATAATGCTCAACAGCATTAGTCATGAGGGACTCATGATGAGTTGAGGGACTCTTCATTAGGGAAAGCAGATCAAAACCACAGTAAGATAGCACTTCATCCTCACTAGGATGACTACAGTAAAAAAGGATGGACCTTAGCAAGTGTTGCCAAGGATGTAGTGAGATTAGAACCATCATGGGTTGCTGGTAGAATTTTAAAGTGGTACAACCACTTGGGACAACAGTTTGGCAGTTCCTCAAAATGTTAAGCACAGATTTATCATGTGACCCAGCTATATACTCAAGAGAACGGTAAACATATGTCTATACCAAATTTGTACATGATTGCTCATGGAAGCATCATTCATAATAACCCCAAAGCAGAAACAACCCAAATTATCATCAATTGATGAATGAATAAAAAATGTGGGGGAATCTGTGCAGTGGAATATCATTTGGCAATGGAAAAGAATGTATACTATAATATGTTGTTGTTGTTGTTTAGTTGCTAAGTCAAGTCTAACTCTTGGCAACACCATGGACTGCAGCACGCCAGGCTTTTCTGTCCTTCACTGTCTCTTGGAGTTTGCTCAAACTCATGCTATCCATCTTATCCTCTGTCACCCACTTCTCCTCCTGCCCTATACTCTAACATGGAGGAGCCTTAAAAACTTTATGCTTAAGTGAAAGAAGCCAGCAAAAAAGACCACATATCATTGTATGAAATTGTATGAAATATAGAGAATAGATACATCCACAGATTCCATTGTATGAAATGTACATAATAGGTGCATCCGCAGAGACAGAAAGGGATTTGGTGGTTGCCAGGAGTTAAGGGAAGGGGGAAGAGTGAGTGATAAAGGTTTGGGACTTGTTTTGGGGGGAGGTGGTAAAAATGGTCTGGAATTAGTGGTGATCAGTACTTAACCTTGTAAGTATATGAAATGCCACAGAACTGTAATCTTACAAAGGATGAAATCTATGATATGCGAATAGTATATCTCAATAAAGAAGTTATTTAAAAAAAGTTTCCAGGATAACGTGATTCATTCTAGTACTAAGGTAGATTAAAAATAGGCTGGGGAGAGGCTTCATGAAGAAACGAATATCTACCCTAAATATTCAAGGATGAGTAGGAATCAAGTTGATATAGGGAACAGAAAGGACATCTATGGATTATACAAGTACCTGTGCATGTGTCCTTAGTCCTGTCCAACTCTTTGTAATCTAACTCATGGACTGTAGCCTGCCAGGTTCCTCTCTCTATGGGATTTCCCAGGCAAGAATATTGCAGTGGGTTGTCACTTTCTCCTCCAGGAGATCTTCCCCACCCAGAACTGAAACCACATCTCCTGTGTCTTCTGCATTGGCAGGTGGATTCTTTACCACTACACCATCTGGGAAGACCACAAAAGCACCTCAGTTCAGTTCAGTCGCTTAGTCATGTCTAACTCTTTGCGACCCCATGAATCACAGCACACCAGACCTCCCTGTCCATCACCAGCTCCTGGAGTTCACCCAAACTCATGTGCATTGAGTCAGTGATGCCATCCAGCCATCTCATCCTCTGTCGTCCCTTTCTCCTCCTGCCCCCAATCCCTCCCAGCATCAGAGTCTTTTCCAATGAGTCAAGTCTTCGCATGAGGTGGCCAAAGTATTGGAGTTTCAGCCTCAGCATTAGTCCTTCCAATGAACACCCAGGACTGGTCTCCTTTAAGAATGAACTGGTTGGATCTCTTTGCAGTCCAAGGGACTCTCAGGAGTCTTCTCCAACACCACAGTTCAAAAGCATCAATTCTTTGGCGCTCAGCTTTCTTCACAGTCCAACTCTCACATCCATACATGACCACAGGAAAAACCATAGCCTTTGTTTTGAATGAATTCATGATTTTGAAGAATTACTTGATTTAAAAATGTCATGAAAGCCACCTCTCCAGCTGGCACGATATAAGGCCATGCCAGACCACACAACTAAACACCATTCTTTGGCAGATTACACAATGACAAAGTTATGATCTTACTAGTTTCCTTTGATATAAAACACCTTTAAAGTTTCCTCTGTGTCTCTTAATGGATGGAACATTGATGAGCTCTTAGAAGAGATTATTGCTATTCCTTTTTATCCTAGAGTGTATCTATTGTAGGACTTCCCAGGTGACTCAGTAATAAAGAATTCGGCAGCCAAACAGGAGATGAAGGTTCAATCCCTGGGTCAGGAAGATCCCTTGGAGGAGGAAATGGCAATGCATTCCAGTACTCTTGATGGGAATATCCCAAGGACAGGGGAGTCTGGCAGGCCACAGTCCACAGGGTCACAAAGAGTCAGACACAACTGAACAACAAAATAGCAACAGCAGCAGTGACTATCAGTAATTATAAAGTCAAATGAAATATTAAGCAAACACCAATCATCTCACATCATATACACAGGCAGAATTAAATTTATTATTTTCTAACTTCCAACCAGCTTTTTTTGAATAGACGACTGTAAACTCACGTCTATAAATTCTATACATTTTTAAAATTTTGAGTAATGTTATACAATCCACCACTAATCTCTTCTATTCCTAGATCTCAAGAACATTTAAACAAGTGAAATGTTCAAAATATATGAAAATGAAATTCAGAAAACACAATTTAAATACCAGAAAATTTTCAGCTATGGAAAAATTAAAAAAAAAAAAAAGAAACAGCCATGGTAGGAGATGGCAATTAAATGAAGTTGGGTGCTACATAATTTAACTTTAAGAAAACTGTAATTAACCTGCATATCATTCTATACAACTGATTATTTTTTAAGGAAGATTTGGGGCTGGGATGATAAGAAGAACCAACCTGGGTAAAGACATTTTACCTAGAAGAAACTGTCAGTGGTTTGCAAACATGAAGAGAAGAGAATAGATGTCTGAAAGGTGGGTTCGAAGGTAATAGGATTTTGCCCTACTATGGAAACTTAAGCTTCAGATTGGAAAGCTTTTATATGATATCGCCTTTTGAGTGACAACTGTCGATAGAAGCTGAACAGTGGTGAGGTCAGTATGGATTTTTTTTCCAGGTCTCTCAGCTGCCATTACCTGTCATGAGACACTGCATGTCATTTTCAAATCACTTGAATACACTCAGCTATTTTCCTCTACCAGTATGTAGCAAAAACATTAGGGTAGTGATAACTATCTCAAAAATTTTTTATCTCAATGCATGTCAGGTTAGGAATCTCTCCGAATGCCAGTTAAAACCTCTTGCCTTAAAAATAGGTTAATAACCTGCAAGTAATTGTTTTTCAAAGATTTAGATAATCCAACCTTAGAGTGTACTTTGTGTTTCATTTAATGAACAGAAAATTACTTTTGTTTAAAAGATTTCCATTTACTCTATTGTATATTTTTCATCTGATGCAGAGAGAAATCAATTATTTTAAAAATTAAGTCCTTTCTGGCAGTTCATTTAAGTAAATCCTACTAAGTTAAATGACCATCAGTATTTTCCCCTTATTTATCAACTCCAAGAAAAGTGCTATAATGCACAGAAGTGGAATATAATTTGCTGTTGAGGAAATGGCATTGGTTTTCCTGTCAGTTAAAGATTGCTAGTTGGAATGCAAGAATAATATGTTAACTTCTACTTGACAAAATTTACTTGATAAGAATTATTCTAGAATTGGAAAATGAGGTGGCTATTCCTAGATCTTAAATAACCAGCTTATGCCTGATGTAATAAATGCTCAGGTGAGAAGATTTGAGAATAAATGAACAGAGAAAGGATGTCAAGTTTGGAATGTGCTATGGCCAAAATAATAGCTTACAATTTATGTGTACATAATACTTTGAAATATTTAAAACACATTTATATGCATGACATAATACTAACACAGGAATTTTTTGTAGTCAGGTAACTGGATGGCTAAAGGGAAAGACTACTTTCATAATGTGAATTAAATTACATAATACATCTTGGGGCTTATCTGCATTTGATCAAAAGACATATACCTCTACCTGCTTCATTTCATGAGGTACAAGCATTTGATCAGATGTCCACAAAACTGTCAAAATATATAATCTATCAAAATAGAAAAGCTAGCCAAACATATAAACTTCTGAAGGGTGGAGAGCTTATCTTTTCATTTGTTGATTTTTCTCTACTTGTCCAGATATTGAAGTGACACGATCAGTAACCATTCTGTGTGCTATCCTTCTGCCCCTCCCAAAGACATTCAATCATGAGGACATATTTGTTGGAACGGTAGGGGGTTCCCAAACAGCTGCCCTCGCTTCCAGCTGGATTCAGAGTCAATAGAAGCAGTTCTGGGAGAATGTGGTCAGTTGAGCAAGAACAATGGGCTTCCTGACTCCGTCACTTCCAGCCTCCGGGAAACCAAAGGACTCGGGTCTTGTTCACAGAGACAGAGCTGCTGAGGTAAAAACTGTGGCACAGGGAGCAGAGGGGAAAGACATTCGTAGTGGAATGAGTCAGGCTTTAAGTCCAGTTTTTCCTCCCAAACTCAGCAATTTGATGTTTCAGAAGTGTGAGCAAGGTGGCAGAGAGAAGCCCAAGGAACTCAAGGGGTGTCCCTCCACATTAAAGTCTCACCATTTGCAAACCTGAGGCAAGCACACTATGGAAAACAGGATGGAGGGTCCTTAGAAAACTGAAAACTCAGCTACCATGCTATCCAGCAGTCACACCCCTGGTCATATATTCAGACAAAGCTACAATTCAAAAAGATACGTGCCCTCCTCGTTCATAACAGCACTACTCACAACAGCCAATAGATGGAAATAACCTAAATATCCATCAACAGGGGAATGGATAAAGAAGATGTGGTACGTATATACAATGGACTATTACTCGGGCATAAAAATAAGGATGAAATAATGCCATTTGCAGCAACATATATGGATCTAGAGAGTATTATACTAAGGGAAGTCAGTCAGAAAAAGACAAATACTATATGACATCACTTATGTGTGCGTCTAAACTATGACACCAGAGAAGGCAATGGCACCCCACTCCAGTACTCTTGCCTGGAAAATCCCATGGATGGAGGAGCCTGGTGGGCTGCAGTCCATGGGGTCGAAAAGAGTCGGACAAGACTGAGCGACTTCACTTTCACTTTTCACTTTCACGCATTGGAGAGGGAAATGGCAACCCACTCCAGTGTTCTTGCCTGGAGAATCCCAGGGACGGGGGAGCCTGGTGGGTTGCCGTTTATGGGGTCGCACAGAGTTGGACACGACTGAAGCGACTTAGCAGCAAACTATGACACAAATGCACTTACCTATGAAACAGGAACAGACTCACACACATAGAGAACAGACCTGTGACTGCCAAGGAGGAGAGGAGTGGGGAGGGATGGATTTCGAGATTACGATTAGCAGATGCAAACGATCATACATACAAGGTCCTACTGTATAGTACTTTGGCCACCTGATGTGAAGAACTCACTGCTTAGAAAAGACCCTGATGCTGGGAAAGACTGAAGGCAGGAGGAGAAGGGGACAACAGAAGATGAGATGGTTGGATGGCATCACCGATTCGATGGACATGAGTTTGAGCAAGCTCCGGGAGGTGGTGATGGACAGGGAGGCCTGGCTCACCGCAGTCCACGGGGTTGCAAAGAGTCAGACACAACTAACGACTGAACTGAACTGAACTGTATAGTACAGTGAGCTATGATCAACATCTTATGATAAACTATAATGGAAAGGAATATGAAAAAGAATGTGTATAGATACATATATGTATGTATAGCTAAATTACTTTCCTGTACACCTGAGACTAACAAAATATTGTATATCAACTATACTTCAATAAAATAAATTTAAAAAAACCCTGAGGCATGCAGATGAGAGGGTACCCCTAATTACTATCACTTTTGTTATCGCTACTTAGTTACTAAGTCATGTTCGACTCCTTTGCAACCCCATGATTGTAGCCATCCAGGCTCTTCTGTTCATGGGATTTCCCAGGCAAGAATACTGGAGTGTGCTGCCATTTCCTTCTCCAGGGGATCTTTCTGACCCAGGATGGAACCCGCGTCTCCTGTATTGGCAGGTGGGTTCTTTACCATTGAGCCACCAGGGAAGCCCAACAGAAAATAAAGTTACATAACTATCACATTTCTTAAGCATGTAATGTTGCATTATGAGACGTGTCTTCAAAAATAATTTTGTTAGAGTGATCTCAGGGGATATTTTTACGTATTTGTAAAATATTTGATTAAGCAGTCCATGGGGTTGCAAAGAGTCAGACACAACTTAGTAACTGAACGACAACAACCCAACTATAAAAATAAAAAGAGATCCTATTAAGAATTCACCGTCTTAAATACTAAAACTATTTAGTAGAAATACCTTTCTGGTTATTTCTTGCTCCGTGAATTATCTCAAGTCATGAGAAGTTTAAAATAGTTTGAAAATGTATATTTGAGTAGTCATAGGAGTTGGACTTCTCTGGTGGCACAGTGGATAAGAATACAAACAAAAAAGCTGAAAAATGCCTACTCAGTTTTGGGACCAGGCTTAGAAGAAAAAATTTTTCTTAGAAAAGTCAGAAGATTTAGAAATTACATCTTTTAACAAAATGAGATGACTTCTCTTCAGTTCAATTCAGTTCAGTCGCTCAGTCATGTCTGACTCTTTGCGACCCCATGAATCGCAGCACGCCAGGCCTCCCTGTCCATCACCAACTCCCGGAGTTCACCCAGACTCACATCCATTGAGTCAGTGATGCCATCCAGCCATCTCATCCTCTGTCATCCCCTCTTCCTCCCGCCCCCAATCCCTCCCAGCATCAGAGTCCTTTCCAATGACTCAACTCTTCGAGTCAGGTGGCCAAAGCACCAGTTTCAGCTTTAGCATCAGTCCTTCCAAAGAAATCCCAGGGCCGATCTCCTTCAGAACGGACTGGTTGGATCTCCTTGCAGTCCAAGGGACTCTCAAGAGTCTTCTCCAACACCACAGTTCAAAAGCATCAATTCTTCGGCACTCAGCCTTCTTCACAGTCCAACCCTCACATCCATACATGACCACAGGAAAAACCATAGCCTTGACTAGACGAACCTTTGTTGGCAAAGGAATGTCTCTGCTTTTGAATGTGCTATCTAGGTTGGTCATAACTTTCCTTCCAAGGAGTAAGCGTCTTTTAATTTCATGGCTGCAGTCACCATCTGTAGTGATTTTGGAGCCCAGAAAAATAAAGTCTGACACTGTTTCCACTGTTTCCCCATCTATTTCCCATGAAGTGATGGGACCGGATGCCATGATCTTCGTTTTCTGAATGTTGAGCTTTAAGCCAACTTTTTCACTCTCCACTTTCACTTTCATCAAGAGGCTTTTGAGTTCCTCTTCACTTTCTGCCATAAGGGTGGTGTCATCTGCATGTCTTCTCTTAGAAATGCTTTTTAACTAAAATTGTTGTTTAGTTGCCAAGTTGTGCCCGACTTTTTTCAACCCAATGGACTATAGCCTACCAAGCTTCTCTGTCCAAGGGATTTTCCAAGCAAGAATACTGGATGGGGTTGCAATTTCTTTCTCCAGGGGATCTTCCTAACCCAGGGATCAAACCCATGTCTCCTGCACTGGCAGATGGGTTCTTTACCGCTGAGCCTACAGAGAAGCCCAGCTAACTAAAATATACATGTTAAATAAAGGCCATGACATAGAGATCCTTAAAGACATGAGGCTTTGGAGTTTACCTTTGTAATGTCTTCTGAGATATGCTTTAGATCAAGCTTTCTTGGAACCAGTTCCTATCCCTTAAGGTAGTCTTTGAATTTTATTTGGAAATTAAACCAGGAACTCACACTGATAACTGGAGAGTGCCATCTGAAGACCAAACATGAATTAGAATCAACTCCCATCAAGCCACTGGTAATGTGTTGCCATGGTGTCTATCCTTTATCCTCTTTGGATAGTAAAGTGCTGGAGTTGAAGGGACCCTAGAGATTAGATAACTCAGAGGTTCCCCTTCACCATCAGAATATCAGAACCTCTTGAGAGATTTTTAAACACACATGTTCCTTGGCCCTAGAACAGATGCATCAGTGGGAGAAGCAGATACTAATTTCTAGATTTGAAATCCTGGAAGAGAGTTGAGTAACTGATTATGTTGCACAAAAAAACAAATCCTGTGCAGAAATTTTTAGCCTGTTTACATTTGCTAGTGGGCTTTAAAAATTCTTCTACTGGGGTTGGGTGTGCTGGTTTTCCCTGGTCTTTCTAGGATGTTCCATCTCTAGATGCTTCTAATGGAAGCATTTCTAAGAGAAGACATACAGTTCCAACTCCAATATTAATGCTTCTCTAACTCACTTCATGTAGCAAGATGAATCTCTGTGCCCATATGTACAAAAAGACAGGTGACTTTCTCTACAACCCAACTTAATCTTCATTTCAAGTTACCATTCTACCAGGGCATGGAAATCCAGTCTCAGGCAGCTCAGAAATTCTAGGCACTTCAGGGGCTTTTTGAAACCCAAAGACTTCATAGTGGGGATGAGCATAGAATCCTGACTTCACAGCATCTACCCTGTTGGCATTCTTTATTCCTGTGGTCTATGGGCACCCCCACTTCTGCTTGCCACTGGCCATTTTCAGCTTTGGTTAAGGTCACCGATGCCCTCCATATTACTAAATTCAAGAGACATTTTTTCAGTCTCATCATACTTAGACACCCATCAGCTTTTGACCTAGTTGGCCGTTTCTTCTTAAACCACTTCCTTCCCTTGGCTTGCACACACCATCACCACCTCGTTTTCCTCTGATTTTTCTTGCTATATTTTAAAAAGCCTATCTCCATATCCTTCAGGAGTGCTTCTGTTCTGCAAGTCTCCTCTCTCTCCATTTTCTCCCTAGATGATGTTTTTTATTCCCATTGTTTCAAATAAAAATTAATTCTGATGACTTGGAATTTACATCTTCAGGCCAGCATAAGCATCTCAACTTTAGCCCTGTATATTTGATGACATTACATCTGTGCTTAGATGTCACAAAGACATTTCTGGAAACAAATCCAAAAGTAAATTCAGGCCCACTGAATCCATATAAAGTGTTCCTCTTCTAGTTTTTCCAAGCAAATATTTTCTTGACATCTGTCCATTTCACTCCTTCCTCTAGACATGAAGTCCTATGACTTCTTTCCCTCAGATGTATCTTAAATCCATTCACATCTCTAACTCCATTACAATGATCTGGACTCTAGGCCACCCTGTTTCTTTTCTGAGCCACTGCAGTGGACTTCTACCTGGCAACCAACACTCATTCTTATCTTCCTGCAACTCCTTGTCTACAGAATAACTAGACTAATCTCTTAAAAATGACTTTAATCACAAGACAAGTCAATCACAATACAATCACAGTTGCAATACAACACCCTTTTAAAAATTCTTCACAAGACTTGTGATTGTACTTAGAATAATGTCTGACATTTGACAAAACCTACAAGGACCTGTATGATGTCATCCCTGACCGCATCTCCAGGATCACCTTGTGTTACTGATCTACCAAGAATCATGATCCAGACACACTTTCCCAACCAAGCTCCTACATATCTCAGAGTGCTGAAATTTTCCTTAAAGTTTTTGGCTTTCCTCTGTTGCAATGGTCTCCATTACCTTCCCTATTTACCTGGACAACTGCACATAGCTGGACTACCCTACCCATTGCTTGCTTCATTTGTGGCTAAGTCTTTCTCAAACCCTCAAGCTACACCTCTTAGCTTATACTCTCACAGCACTATAAGTACTGCATTTGTTTAATGTCTCACTTATGTATTACGATATACCTAGTAATGGGCTAGGTATGACTAGGGATATACCTAGCATGGGCTTCCCAGGTAGCTCAGCAGTAATGAATCCGCCTGCCAATGCAGGAGAAGCAGGTTTGATCCCTGGCTTGGGAAGCTCTCCTAGAGAAGGGAATGGCAACCCACTCCAATATTCTTGCCTGGGAAATCCCATGGACCAAAGGAGCCTGGTGGGCTACAGTCCATGGGGTCACAAAAGAGTTGGACACAACTTAGCCACTAAACAACAAAAACAAGCACCTATCATAGTACTTGGTAAATAGGGAGCACTCAGTAAATAATTATTTGGATACCCAAATATGCAACCTGTAGAGTCTCTTGTGGGTGTCATAATAAATGACAAGAAACTTGGTAGCTTAAAACAGAAGAAATTTATCCTCTTGATTCGGAAGCTAGAAGTTTGAGATCACAGTGTCAGCAAGAACATGCTCCCTCTGAAGTCTCTAGGGAAGAATCCTCTCAGGCCACTTCCAATTCTGGTGACTGCAGACATCCTTGGCTTGTGGCTGCATCACTCCAATCTCTGCCTGTCTCACATGGCTGTCTTCTCCTGTGTCTGTCTCTCTGTGTCTTCTCTTCTTCTCCATTAAAAAAAATTTTTTTTAATGTATTTATTTGGCTGTACCAGCTCTTAGCTGCAGCACATGGGATCTTTGATTTTCATCCCAGCATGTGGTATTGTTAATTGTGGCATGCAAACGGTCAGTTGCAGCGTGGGGGATATTACTCCCTGACCAGGGATTGAAACCTGGGCCCCTTCATTGGAGCATGGAATCTTAGCCACTAGACCACCTGATAAGTGCCCTCTCCTCTTCTTCTAAGGTATCAAGTACTGGATTTAAGTGTTGTTTAGTCTCTAAGTCCTCTCCAACTCTTTTGCCACCCTATGGACTGTAGCCTGCCCAGCTTCTTTGTCCACTGGATTTCCCAGGTAACAATAGAGGAGTGGGTTGCCATTTCCTCCTCCAGGGGAATCTTCCTGACCCAGGGATCAAACCTGTGTCTCTTGCATTGCAGGTGGCTCTTTACCACTGAGCCATCAGTTAGTCCCACTGAATTTAAGACCCACAGTAAATCCAGATAATTTCATCCTTGATTAATTACATCTAAAAAGACCCTATTTCTAAATAAGGTCATATCCTAAGGGTCCAGATAAACATGAACTTGGAAGTCACTATTCCTGCTGCTGCTGCTGCTGCTGCTAAGTCACTTCAGTCGTGTCCGACTCTGTGCGACCACATAGACGGCAGCCCACCAGGCTCCTCCGTCCCTGGGATCCTCCAGGCAAGAGCACTGGAGTGGGTTGCCATTTCCTTCTCCAATGCATGAAAGTGAAAAGTGAAAGTGAAGTCGCTCAGTCGTGTCTGACTCTTCACGACCCCATGGACTGCAGCCTACCAGGCTCCTCCACCCATGGGATTTTCCAAGCAAGAGTACTGGAGTGGGTTGCCATTGACTTCTCCATCACTATTCTTGGAGGTCACTAATTGCACAGTCCACCCCCAACATGTCTTGCTGTTCTCCTCTTTCTCCTGGCCCCTCATCAGCTGGAATTCATTAGAAAAGCTGACTCCATCGTTAACATTTACAGCAGGATCTTTCTCAGCTGCTCAATTAGAGCTTAATTCTTGAAATCAAAATAACACCTTAGGGGGGAAGAGTCCCCTGTGATTATTCTCATTGGTGAAACAGGGAATATCTTTAGAAAATAGATCTACTCTGGAGAAGGGAGAGAATTACTTAGCTTTCTAAGAGGCTGAGCATGCAAATGCCACATGATACTCTGATTTTATGTATCTCATTTCCAAACAAGAAGTGAACTTAAATATAATATGGATTTCAGTTGCATGTGTGAATGTGAAAGAAGTGTACACTTTTTGAAATCCACAGCCATGTAATCAGCTGTAAATAATGAAGGGAAGAAAAACTCTCCGTCCAAAAACAAGTAATAGTACAGCTAATTTTCCACTTTGCAAATGTGTCTTGGGATAAACACTCTATGACAAAGATCTTCCCATTCATAAAGATATCTAGTCAGGAGCACTCAGGGTACCAAATTCATTAAGGGCCCCTAACTCTCTCTCTGCAAAGGTGCCAGACTTCCACCGTTGATGGTCATGTGTAACTATCACAAGATATATTATCACAAGGCAGGCAAGCAGATGGTGAACTTCTTCCATTCTTTTGTTTTGGTGGCAGTAAAAATCACTTTTAAAGTGATTTCAGGACATATCTTTTAAAAATATAAAATTAATGATTTATGCCCTCCAAATTGAAGAGATTTAGAAACATTTAGACAGTATATTAAGAAGCAGAGACATTACTTTGCCAACAAAGGTCCGTCTGGTCAAGGTTATGGTTTTTCCAGTGGTCATGTATGGATGTGAGAGTTGGACTATAAGGAAAGCTGAATGCCAAAGAATTGATGCTTTTGAACTGTGGTGCTGGAGAAGACTCTTGAGAGTCCCTTGGACTGCAAGGAGATCCAACCAGTCCATGCTAAAGGACATCAGTCTTGAATATTCTTTGGAAGGACTGATACTGAAGTTGAAATTCCAATACTTTGGCCACCTGATGCAAAGAGCCGACTCATTGGAAAAGACCCTGATGCTGGGAAAGATTGAAGGCGGGAGGAGAAGGGGACGACAGAGGATGAGATGGTTGGATGGCATCACCAATTCGATGGACATGAGTTGAGTAGGCTCCAGGGGTTGGGATGGACAGGGAGGCCTGGTATGCTGCAGTCCATGGGGTCACAAAGAGTCGGACGCGACTGAACTGAACTGAGAAACATTTACTGGATATGAACTAGGCTTGGTGGTAGGCAGGAGGTGGACAGAGGTTAATGAGGACTGGCTTCTGACCTCAAAGAGCTCCAGTTCCATAGGGGCAACAGACGTGAAGTGAAGTGAAGTGAAGTGAAGTAAAGTGAAAGTCGTGCAGTCATGTCTGACTCTTTGTGACCCCATGGACTATACAGTCCACGGAATTCTCTAGGCCAGAATACTGGAGTGGGTAACCTTTCTCTTCTCCAGCGGATCTTCCCAGCCCAAGTATCGAACCTAGGTCTCTCGCATTGCAGGCAAATTCTTTACCAGCTGAACTGAAAGGGAAGCCCTTATACCACAGAGGAAAATGTTAAATAATATAACTCTGCCCTGGCTCAGAGATGTTACCAAATACAACAGCAGCAACTCAAAACAACAAAGAAGGAATATGCTGAATCTGTGCACAGAGAAAGCTTCTCAGGAGAGGTATCTGCACAGTTTTAAAGGATGAATGAATATTTTTCCAGACAGGTAATCTGGCAGAGGAAAAGGAAAGAAAGCAGTGATGTTGGGAAAGGGTATTCCATTTGCAAAAGCAGGAAACAGGACTAACAGGAATTGTCCTGGGAACTGTGAATAACCTGATATTCCTGGGACATAAACTTGAATTTGGTGATCAAAGGATTGTCTTCAGAAGTAGACAAGGTTGGGTGTGAAGTCCTGCACATCATGCAAGGACCATGGACTTGGACCAATGAGGATTTATTGATGAGATTTAAGGGTGTGTGCGTGTGTGTTTGGTGTGCGCATGGTGGTGATGGTGATTGGTGGTTAGAGAGTGATATGGTCATTTTTAACTCATTAATATCATTCCTGTACTACCAAAAAACCTCTAAAAAGGTAAAAATTCCTTTCTTCATAATAATATAATGGTAGTCCAATAACAAAGTATTAAATTCTTACAAATCAAACTAAGGAAATACTATATTACAGTTGAAACATAAGATTTTATAGCCAAATGGCAAAAATTACATATTCTTAAGCATGTCTTATTATAAATAAAATGAGGTGCAGTACTCATAAACTGTGAAGTTATTCTTTTATCTAATTCTTTGATTTTCTATTGAATTTCAGATCTGTATATAAATGTCTTAGTGAACAAAAAATGTTTTATAGCCAAAGTTTATGGATACCATTTGTTAATAGCATTTTTTAAATATAAAATTCACTTTTTAAAAGAAAATTCTCAGCTGTTATCATATTCTCATCCATCCAAACATATTCAAATGTCTCTTGCTGTTGGTGCTAATGAATGATTATTGTCCCCTAAGTAACTCACTACACATATATGTATGCCCAAGAGAAATAAGTGAATATAAATCACAATGTTCAATTTATTTTATTTGTATACTGCTTTGAAATTAAAAAAAAAAAAAAGCTTTAACATACTTTTTTTCTTTTTTGGCCTTGCTAGGCAGATTTAGGATCTTTGTTCCCTGATCAGGCATCGAACCCAGGCTCTCGGCAGTGAAAGCATGGATTCCTAACCACTGGACTGCCAGGGGATTCCCAACACATTATTAAAGCATGTGTCTAAGGTACAGGTATTTACCACATGAGTGAATTGTTTATTAAGCAAGTTTAGTCCTTGTCTGGGAAATTAAGACTGGTTATTCAAGAACAGAATTGAGTTTGTCTGGGTTCCACCTTCAAACCAGTCTGAGTCCTGAGGCTACTGCTCCTTCAGCCCTTCTCAAAGGAATATGCAGTGTCTGAATTCTCCACGAAAGAACCATTATACATCCCGCCCTCCTGTATGGCTGAAATGAAGCAGGACCCATTGGATCTCCTGGGCACTAAAGCTTTTCTGTGTTCCCCATTTCTTGATTACAGGAAGTAGGCTTTATACAGCTTCCAAGACCTTCCCTGGGACCCAAAGGGCAGGTTCCAACAGTTGCTAATCAGGGAAGGGAGGGGACACAGAGACAAGGGAGGAGCAATAAGAAACAATAGTACAGCCTTGGGGCAGGGTTCTGGTTTCCCTTCAGGTGATATACATAACAATATCTTTGGGCTATTTAGCAGATACTGAAACCCCCCACCAGGTGGAACACCTTAACTGCTTGCTCTCTACAAGCACATAGACCCCAGGCCATTTGGAGCCAGAAGGTTGATGATCCTGACTCCAGATTACCTCACCACCAGCCAATCAGAAAACTGTCTTTGAGCTGATCCCACTCTCCACTTTGAACTATTTCTATAAAACTCCTCACTACTTCTTCCAGGTCAGGACACACAGGTTTGAGGGCATTAATCCAGGTGGCTCAAATGGTAAAGAATCTCCCTGCAATGCAGGAGACTTAAGTTCTACCCCTACGGCAACCTAGTCCAGTATTCTTGCCTGGGAGAATTCCATGAAGAGAGGAGTCAAGAGTTGGACATGACTGAGTGATACACACAGCCCTCTCTAGTCCCCTCTGCCTGGCAAAGCAATAAAACTATTCTTTTCTACTTCACCCAAAACTCTGTCTCTGAGATTTAATTCGACCACGGTACAGAGACTGAATTTCAGCTACATGGCCTCTCAGGAGATTGGATGCTCATGCTGCCAGGAAAAGTCTAACATCATGATAGACTTGGTTTTTTGAATAGCAGTTCAAGTGAGTCAACTATAATAAGAAGGTCTACTAAGGTACTTAAATATCTATGATTAGTTTATTCATTCTTTCTGGGGATTTACTGGTTACCTAATAACACACAGCATCATGTCTGGAGCTAGAGGGGAGTCAAAAGAGATGTATAAAATTTCGTAAATTTACCAAAATTTTCAAATGGCACACTCACCATAAGTGAATTTCATGGGATGTAAATTACAATTCAATAGAGCTATTGAAGAAGGAGAGGAAGGGAAGGACAGATGGTGGGAGACAGGTGACTCCATTTACCCAATTGTTGCAGAGGGAATTCCAAAAGGAAGAGAAAAGTGTGGAATACAGTCATTTTAACCAAATTTTAATCATTCATTGGTAACTTTCCAATATTCACCTTATCATTTAATATCTGTATTTTAATTTGTTGAATAGTTCTCTATTTGGGGCTATTATCATTTAAAAATACATACCATCTTTATTGTTAATAGTTCTTTCTAAGCCAGATTGTTTTTTTCTTACCTAAACTGGTTAATTTTGGAAGGAAAAAGAAAAAGAGATGGTTTTGCCCTCTAGGAGCTGACAGTGTAGCTAGGGGAGATAAGATACGTAAATGTGCATCCAGGTAAAGTAAATTGTATGACAAATCAAGGGTTTCCCTGCAGGTTCACTGGTAAGGAATCCACCTGCCAGTGCAGGAGATGCAGTTTTAATCTCTGGGTCAGGAAGATCCCCTGGAGAAGGAAATGGCAACCCACTCCAGTATTCTTGCCAGGAAAATCCCATGGACAGAGGAGTCTTGTGAGCTCAAGTCCATGGAGTCGCAAAAGAGTTGGACACAACTTATCGACTAAACAATAAAGGACAGAAATGGTATGGACCTAATAGAAGCAGAAGATATTAAGAAGAAGTGGCAAGAATACACAGAAGAACTGTACAAAAAAGATCTTCATGATCCAGATAATCACTATGGTATGATCACTTCCACTCACCTTGAGCCAGACATCCTAGAATATGAAGTCAAGTAGGCCTTAGAAAGCATCACTACGAACAAAGCTTGTGGAGGTGATGGAATTCCAGTTGAGCTATTTCAAATCCTGAAAGATGATGCTGTGAAAGTGCTACACACAATATGTCAGCAAATTTGGAAAACTTAGCAATGGCCACAGTGGTTTTCATTCCAATCCTAAAGAAAGGCAATGCCAAAGAATGCTCAAACTACCACACAATTGTACTCATCTCACACGCTAGTAAAGTAATGCTCAAAATTCTCCAAACCAGGCTTCAGCAATATGTGAACTGTGAACTTCCAGATGTTCAAGATGGTTTAAGAAAAGGCAGAGGAACCAGAGATCAAATTGCCAACATCTGCTGGATCATGGAAAAAGCAAGAGAGTTTCAGAAAAACATCTATTTCTGCTTTATTGACTATGCCAAAGCCTTTGACTGTGTGGATCACAATAAACTGTGGAAAATTCTGAAACAGATGGGAATACCAGAGCACCTGACCTGCCTCTTGAGAAACCTGTATGCAGGTCAGGAAGCAACAGTTAGAACTGGACATGGAACAACAGACTGGTTCCAAATAGGAAAAGGTGTACATCAAGGCTGTATATTGTCACCCTGCTTATTTAACTTCTATGCAGAGTACATCATGAGAAACACTGGGCTGGAAGAAGCACAAGCTGGAATCAAGATTGCCGGGAGAAATATCAATAATTTCAGATATGTGGATGACACCGCCCTTATGGCAGAAAGTGAAGAAGAACTAAAGAGCCTCTTAATGAAAGTGAAAGAGGAGAGTGAAAAAGTTGGCTTAAAGCTCAACATTCAGAAAATGAAGATCATGGCATCTGGTCCCATCACTTCATGGGAAATAGATGGGGGAAACGGTGGAAAGAGTAGCTGACTTTATTTTTCTGGGCTCCAAAATCACTGAGGATGGTGACTGCAGCCATGAAATTAAAAGATGCTTACTCCTTGGAAGGAAAGTTATGACCAACCTAGACAGCATATTAAAAAGCAAAGACATTACTTTGTCCACAAAGGTCCATCTAGTCAAGGCTATGGTTTTTCCTGTGGTCATGTAT
The DNA here is from genome assembly GCF_003369695.1 of Bos indicus x Bos taurus. Taxonomy (NCBI): domain Eukaryota; kingdom Metazoa; phylum Chordata; class Mammalia; order Artiodactyla; family Bovidae; genus Bos; species Bos indicus x Bos taurus. The sequence continues at coordinate 20,110,306 of NC_040091.1, read as the reverse complement.
GGATGTTAGAGTTGGACTGTGAAGAAAGCTGAGCGCCAAAGAATTGATGCTTTTGAACATGGTGTTGGAGAAGACTCCTGAGGGTCCCTTGGACTGCAAGGAGATCTAACCAGTCCATTCTGAAGGAGATCAATCCTGGGTGTTCTTTGGAAGGACTGATGCTAAAGCTGAAACTCCAGTACTTTGGCCACCTCATGAGAAGAGTTGACTCATTGGAAAAGACTCTGATGCTGGGAGAGATTGGGGGCAGGAGGAGAAGGGGACGATAGAGGATGAGATGGCTGGATGGCATCACCAACTCGATGGACATTAGTTTGGGTGAACTCCGGGAGTTGGTGATGGACAGGGAGGCCTGGTGTGCTGCAATTCATGGGGTCACAAAGAGTCAGACATAACTGAGCAACTAAACTGAACTGAACTGAAAGATTTATTATTTTATTTTGATATATAATATGAGAAAATAAATGATTTTTTAAATTCATTTATTTTAATTGGAGGTTAATTACTTTACAATATTATGGTGGTTTTTGCCATACATCAACATGAATCAGCCATGGGTATACATGTGTCCGCCATCCTGAAACCCCCTCCCCATTCCCTCCCCATCCCATCCCTCTGGGTTGTCCCAGAGCACTGGCTTTGAGTGCCCTGCTTCATGCATTGAACTTACACTGGTCATCTATTTTATATATGGTAATATACATGTTTCAATGCTATTCTCTCAAATTATCCCACCCTTGCCTTCCACAGAGTCCAAAAGTCTGTTCTTTATGACTGTGTCTCTTCTGCTGTCTTGCATACGCCATCGTTACCATCTTTCTAAATTCCACATATATGCATTAATATACTGCATTGGTATTTCTCTTTCTGACTTACTTCATTCTATATAATAGTCTCCAGTTTCACCCACCTCATTAGAACTGACATAAATGTGTTCTTTTTTTTTACAGCTGAGTAATATTCCATTGTGTGTGTGTACTACAACTTCCTTATCCATTTGTCTGCCGTTGCTTCCATGTCCTAGATACTGTAAACAGCTCTGAAATGAATATTGAGGTACATGTGTCGCTTTCAATGCTGGTTTCCTCAGTGTGTATGTCCAGCAGTGGGACTGCTGGGTCATATGGCAGTTCTATTTCCAGTTTTTTAAGAAATCTCCACACTGTTCTCCATGGTGGCTGTACTAGTTTGCATTCCCACCAACAGCGTAAGAGGTTTCCCTTTTTTCCACACCCTCTCCAGCATTTATTACTTGTAGACTTTTTGATGACAGCCATTCTGACTGGCATGAGATAGTACCTCATTGTGGTTTTGATTTGCATTTCTCTGGGTTTAAAAGTTAATTTGCTCAAGTTGAAGTAGTAAGTGGCAAAGCTACTATCAGACCTGAGGAAGAGTGATTACAGAGCACAGTCTCTTAAACCCATAATGTTTCATCATAAATATCATTTTGACACTTAGTTTGAGATAGATACTTCCATAAAGGAAACAGCTTTCTATTTCTAATCTAAGTCACTTTTAAAAATCATAGATTTATAGTGAATTTTATTAAATCTCCTTTTATCATCAATTAAGCTATCTTTTGTTATCCATTGAACCATCCTTGCATTCCTAGAATAAATTTGTCTGGCCATATTATTTTTTAATATACTGATATATGATGATGATATGAATCACCTAAATTATTTTACAAATAGGCTATATCTTCCCTATTTTTTTCTGCTTCTCCTATCAAAAGTAAGAGAGAGATGCTGAAATTTCTTAAATGTAATGAAGATTAAAAAATGTATACCTCAATTTCTATCAATATTTACCTCTTACATTTTTAGGCTATTTTAATGGGGATGAAGTCAAAGTGAAGTGAAGTGTTAGTTACTCAGTCGGGTCTGACTCTTTGCGACCCCCATGGACTGACTGTGGCCTGCCAAGCTCTTCTGTCCATGGGATTTCTCAGGCAAGAATACTGGAGTGGGTAGTCATTCCCTTCTCTAGGGCATCTTCCCAACCCAGAAATTGAACCTATATCTCTTGTGTCTCTGGCATTGGTGGGCAGACTTTTTACCACCTGAGCCACCAGGGAAACCCATTTTAATGGAGATGAACAAATTTAAATTGTCTCCCTGGCAAATTAAGCCTTTTGTAATTAAGTAGTTGACCATTAATAATCCTTTTTGTCTCAAAGTTGGTTTTGTCTGGCAATGATATGGTTAAATTAGCTTATTATTATTCATGGGGTCTCGAAGAGTCGGACACGACTGAGCGATGGCTCTGATCTAATTATTTTTTTGAACGATAAATTTCTCCTTTCTTTTTCTTTCTATACTTTTTAAATGTTCTTTTAATTTTGGAGTGTCCATTGTAAATAGAATATACAGGATATTTTTGTCTACTATGACAATATATTTTAATGAGCCTGATCTCTTTAAATGTATTAAGAGTAATCATGTAGCTGAATATTGTTGAAATTTTTCTTCCATCTATTCTCTGATTTCTATTTTACCTCTGTTTTTGTTTCTTCATTTTGTCCTCCACTCTTGATGTTGATTTATTTGTTATTTTTGTTTATTATTTTCTCTTAACCATTATTTTCCTATGTTAGTTTGGAAACTTTATACTTTGTCTTCTATTTTATTTTTATTTTTTTGGTTTTTTAAAATAAATTTATTTATTTTAATTGGATGCTAATTACTTTACAATATTGTAGTGGTTTTGCCATACATTGACATGAATCAGCCACGGGTGTATCCTTTGTCTTTTTTTTTAATGTTTATTCTACAAAATATATATGCATGCTATCTTGCCTCATACAACAACCTTAGCTCCATTGCCTCCCTTTGAATTATGACTATTGTAGTATAGTATTTTGGTTCTGCTCTTAATTCTTCTATATATTAAACTTGTTATTATTCTATGCAGATGATGTTTTTTAAGTTACATATTTTGATTACTATTTTATATACTCACTATTTCCTTTTGTATGTCAGATGACATTTTTGTAAGTAATTTCTTTCTTCTCAAAATGTATTCTTAAAAGCTCCAGCAGCACAGGTTTATTGGTGGGAAATACTTTCATTATAAAATTACAAAGTAAAATGCTTTCATTATAAAATAAAATGTCTTTATTTTACCCTCATTTATGAAAGGTCATTTTTCTGAATACTCAATTATAATTTGATAGTCATTTTCTGTCAGCACCCTGAAATTATTATTCCCCGAATTTTGGCTCCTTTGCTGCTGTTGAGAGGTCTGTAGTCACTGTAATTGTCACTCTTTTCTAGGTGACCTTACTTTTCTCTGCAATTACTTTTGAAAAGCAATCTTTGTCTTTGGTGTTCTGCAGTGCCACTGTATCTACACTGTATCTACTGCTGTGTGTAGATACGGATTTCTTTTTATTTATTCTGCTTGAGAAGTGTTAAATTTCCTGAATGTATACTATGCTTATATTAGTTATGGAAAAATCCTCAGTAATTATGACTTCAAATTATTTTATGACAGATTGCTTATATATTAGAACTCATTATCTCTCTTAATTTCTATTTCATATTTTATATCTTCTTGTTAGTTTGTGCTGCATTTTTATTTTTTCAGAGGTATCTTTTGGGGAACTATTTATCTCTTTAATTGTATTTAATCTGCTGTTTAATCCATTTGTTGAGGAATTTGTTTGAAAATTATATTTTCACTTCTGAACCTCCATTTTTTTCCTTTTTAGATCTATGTAGTCATTTGGAGCAGAGAAGGCAATGGCACCCCACTCCAGAACTCTTGCCTGGAAAATCCCATGGACGGAGGAGCCTGGTAGGCTACAGTCCATGGGGTCGCTAAGAGTTGGACATGACTGAGCGACTTTGCTTTCACTTTTCACTTTCATGCACTGGAGAAGGAAATGGCAACCCACTCCAGTGTTCTTGCCTGGAGGATCCCAGGGACGGGGGAGCCTGGCGGGCTGCTATCTATGGGGTCGCACAGAGTTGACACCAGTCATTTGGAGACCACTGGTAGCTTGCCTATTTTTTTGTGATTCCATACTTCAGTTCTTCATGCATTTCATACATGACTACTGAATATGTTGTTTATGATGATTCAAGTATATGAAGACAAGGTAATCTAAATCTGTTGTTTTTAAATCCCCCTGCCTCTATTTTTTTTCTGCATTGGAATCTTATTCTCTTTTGTGATGAATGATCTTTGTGAACTCCAAATTGTCCAATCTTTGTCTGTGGAGATTTTATAGGGTTAAATTAGAGATATTTTCTTTCAGATAAAATACGTATTTGTCTCTGCTATGAGCAGATGTTGCCATCAGTCAGTCTACCCTGTAGCTCCTTTCCAGGGTTCTGTCTTACTGAGAAGGTGTGCAGTTCCATCCTACACTTTGGTATTGACTCAAAGCACTGCCTCTTATTTGTAGGGTTGAGGCCTGTCATTGGTATTGCAGTCACTATAGCACCGATCCTCTGCCCACTCACTGTGCCTAGCAGTGAGTCCAGGGTTTGTCTCCGTGATTCGTTCCCCCTCTTCCAAAGTAGCATTGTGGGAAGAGATTTGGAAATTACTCCTTTTTCCTCTAAGCCCAGCAATCACAAGTGTGTTTTGCAGTAGGAAGTTCCCTCAGAATTTCTGGTGTGCCAAACCTCTGTATGTGGAAAATGCTTGTTTGATTTTCAGTAGGGAAATTATATACCTTGAATATAAAAATAAGAATAAAAGTTATCATTGGTATTGTGTGAAATAAGGTCCTGTTGTAACATAGTTTGAAATACAGTACAAATAATTTGACTCTGCCTGAATTATAAACTTACTTGGTGTGATTAAAAACACCTCTACTTATAAACAGTTTAGATTTTGAAGGCTTTTCCTAATTCCGTTCGTTGGCAATCCAATGTGACTCATTTCAATTGACTGGAACATGCATGCCTGCCAAGTCGCTTCAGTCATGTCTGACACTTTGTGACCCCGTGAACCGTAGCCCACCAGGCCCCTCTGTCCATGGGATTCTCCAGGCAAGAATACTGGAGTGGGTTGCCATGCTCTTCTCCAGGGGATCTTCCTGACCCAGGGATTGAACCCACATCTCTTGTGTCTCCTTACCTCTAGCACCACCTGGGAAGCCCTGATTGGAGCAGAGTACCTTGCTGTTTCACTTCTATTTCTATCACGATTGCTTACTTCTTCCAATCCTTTCACATTTTTTTACATTTCTGTTTGGCTCAATAACTCCCCAATATGTACAAAGGCAGTGGATATGCTATAGACTAAACACATAGCTCAATGGCTAAAACTGTACAATGTCTCCTTCTCAATAATCCTCTGTGAGGACAGTGAAGGCAGTGCTCTGGCCATAGCTTTATTCGAGCTACAACCTTCTTTACTTCTCATAGCCTCAAAACCAGACTTTTTAAGTGTTAATGTACAAACAGAGAAATAATAGCCCCTGGAGAAGCAGGGTAGGTACGAGCCAAGCTGAGTTTGGTCAGAGCACATGTATTGATACACCCTCTAATTACAAGTAATACGTGCTAAATACTATACTACATAATTACACTGACAACCTCTTTGGAAAGAAGAAGTATGCAGTATAAATCAGAATATATGAAGTATCTATTAGAACTATAGAGAAAAGATTAAAATATTAATTCTTTCCAGAATAGGGTATTTATATCCCCTACAGACTAACAGTGTATGCATTTTGGAAGCAGACAGGAGGCGATATTCATTTTGGGAAGAAAATCAAGGTCTAGAATGGAAATCTAATCTGAGCTGGGTTGACAAGAAATTATCAAGTTTTGTACCAATTCATACTGTTAAGAAGGGAACACTTTCCGCTCAGTGTTTCCATCATTGCCAGTAAAACAAGATACTATAACTCCTGGTTCTTCTTCAAACCTCAGCTCACTTTTAGGGAGGTGAAGTAACCACCATTAGAATTCGTTTCCAGTAGACAGAAGATGCTCCACTAGGCCCCTCCGTTCTCTATCGTGGGAGCAAGCCGCTCACAGGGAATGAGCATTCTCCTGGGCTCCAGCAGAGTGCTTCTTCTGTCATCACATGAAGGCTGGTGGCAAGAGATGAGGTTGTCATCATTCACCCCTGCCTGAGATCTGGTAAGTAAGCATACCTGATTCACTAGTTCAGTTAACAGGGCAGTTTGACTCAAAACACTGTACATTCTGCATTGCCAAACTCACCCTTTATCAGTCATAGAAGTGATATTTTTTGCTTCAATCTGTGGTCTCTTGTCTTCTTCTCCAACTGGCTCAGAGTTATGGAGGCAAGAGGAATGCTTTTCTTTTTTTCATCAGTAGTAGAACGCAGCCATTCTTTTTGTATTGTTTTGCCTTTTTTATCTTTCTCCTGTGCAATCATAAACCAAAGTGCCATTTGTAAAAAAGAAACGTGCTGCAGGATCCCAATGTCAGCGGGCCTCGCTTCCCATAGTTGACCCTTTGTCTACGATGGTCAGCGTGTGCTTCTTAATTCAGTTCATTGTCTATGCACCTCCAGCACTGTCCACATGGTTGCTTTGGTGTGGCCTATTTGATGCATTCTATCACTCCAGGACAGATTCAAGTTTGCTTTCCACATTCATTCTGCAACAAGAGCTCTTCTTGTTGCACCTCTAATTGTACTGATTGTCAGAACATTTAGAGAGAGGCTGCACTGATCATTTTTCTTATCATAATTTGTGGTAGTTTGCTGAATATATTCCCTCTTGAGACAGGGTTTAGAGAAAAGCAGAGCAAAAATCGAATTTTACCGTAATAAATATAAGAAAAGATCTATAAATATTCAGACCCCAAGAACATTTCTTCACGGCTCAGGATTTGTTGTTGGTGGTGTTACTTGCTAATTTGTGTCCAACTCTTTGCGACCCCATGGACTGCAGCACACCAGGCTTCCCTGTCCTTCACTGTCTCCCAGAGTTTGCTCAAATTCATGTCCATTGAGTCAGTGATGCTATCTAATCATCTCATCATCTGTCGCCCCCTTCTTTTGCCTTCGATCTTTCCCAGCATCAGGGTCTTTTCCAATGAGTCAGTTCTTCACATCAGGTGGCCAAAGTATTGGAGCTTCAGCTTCAGCATCAGTCCTTCCAATGAATATTCAGGACTGATTTCCTTTAGGATCGACTGGTTTGATCTCCTTGTAGTCCAAGGGACTCTCAGGAGTCTTCTCCAACACCACAGTTTGAAAGCATCAATTCTTCAGCACTCAGCCTTCTTTACAGACTCTCACATCCATACGTGACTACTGGAAAAACCACAGCTTTGACTATACAGACTTTTGTCAGCAAAGTGATGTCTCTACTTCTTAATATGCTGTCTAGGTTTATCACAGCTTTTCTTCCAAAGAGCAAGCGTCTTTTAATTTCATGACTGCAGTCAGGGACCTGTGTAACTCAATGAAGCTATGAGCCATGCCGTGCAGGTCCACCCAAGATGGATGGGTCATAGTGAAGAGTTCTGAGAAAACATGGTCAACTGGAGGAAGGCATGGCAACCCACTCCAGTATTCTTGACCAGAGAGCCCCATGGACAGTAAAGCAAGGGAGTTCCAGGAAGACACCTACTGCTCAGGGTAGTCTGTCTAGTTTTACGGCTGCAAAGAACTACTTGGGGAAGAGAAATATTTTTCCCATGGCTGAAAATTCTGACTTTTTCTGATACTCCTCAAATCGGGACTGTTAGTCTCTTTACATGTTTAGAAGCTGATTTCACCTTCAGCTGCATTTTGCTTTCGACTTCTTTTTCCACTTCACTGGAATGTGACACAGTGGTTCTGTTGTCTGTGGCAGAAAACCTTCCTTTGGCTTGTTAATTATCATAAGTGGGGTCTAATGGTTGTTTCATACAAGATATTAATTCAACTAGTTGATTTTAAAGTGGGATTACGGTACAATTGACCCTATTTTGCAGGGTCAGATGAGTAAATAGCCACCATACTGCTGATGCTAAAGCTGACTCACCTTGGCTCTATACACTTAGCTTAATAGTTCAGTTCCATAGACATTCACTGAGTTATTATTACATGCCATACACAGTGCGAGGGCAGAAACAAACGTCATTCCCCTTGGTGTCAATCAAGTAAATGGTTACTTTTAAGTCAGTCCGATTTGTTGGCATTCTAAAAAAATATTTTTATCTGTTTAGGGATTTTCTTTTCTATTTCATGCAAACTGCAGCTAATTGCCATGCTCCTCGTTGTTTATCTGAAAGTTTTCCTATTATGGACTGGGTGAAGGTCAGTTCCTAGGGTTGCCAAGAGGGCTATGGATGGGCAATTTGAGGATTAAAATTTTTAGTTAGATGACAATTTCTAAATTTTTTTGGCTGTATTGTGTGGCTTATGGAATCTTAATTCCCCAAGAGGGATTGAACCCAGTACCACTGTGGGGAAAGCACAGAATCCTAACCACTGGACCACCAGGGAATTCCCTAGATGAAATTTACACTTTCTTTATTTCAAACAAATTTGTGTTTGTGTGTGTTGTGTTAGTTTGTGTGTGTTGTGTTAGTCGCTCAGTCATGTCTGACTCTTTTTGACCCCGTGGATTATAACTCGCCAAGCTCCACTGTCCGTGGAATTCTTCAGGCAAGAATACTGCAGTGGGTTGCCATTCCCTTCTCCAGGGAATCTTCCTGACCCAGGTATCAAACCCAGGTCTTCTGCACTGTGGGCAGATTATTTACAGTCTGAGCCACCAGGGAAGCCCTAGTTTAGCTTAAAATATAGGTTTCTGTGATTGTGTTTTATTTCCCATTGGGTTTCCAGTCTGTGAAGTATATCTATACACAAGAATAGCAAGAAGTGTGTATATACATACAAGTCTCAGTTAGAGACCTTGTCTAATGCAGCTGGATAGTGAGCCAAGAGACCCTCCTGCTTTTGTGTTTTACAGACAAAAGCACACACACACACACACACACACACACACCCCAGAATAAGTATGAAGAAAATAAAGTAAAATAAAGCTAAGAAACAAAAAAACTAGTATTATAAGGGAAAAGATCAATAAATATTACTCTTTAAATGACATTTTATGAGTCAAAAGACCACATAAACTTTCTCAAATGCCCATGTTCAAACACAATACAATGATCTAATAGGAAATTGAAACCATATTACTCATCATGTAATGAGCACTATTTCTTTATAACTGTTTTCTAGAAAAGGTGGAAATAATTTACCCATTCATTTACTTCTTCAACTTTTATTTAATATTCACTGTGTGTGAGATTTCATGAGAAATGTTGCAAAGAGAAAGTAAAATCAGCTTCCAAGCTGCAGGGGTAGGGCCCTCAAGACGGACAGGTCATGGTGGAGAGGTCTGACAAACGTGGTCCACTGGAGAAGGGAATGGCAAACCACTTCAGTGTTCTTGCCTTGAGAACACCGTGAACAGTATGAAAAGGGAAAAAGATAGAACACTGAAAGATGAACTCCCCAGGTCGGTAGGTACCCAATATGCTATTAGAGTAGAGTGGAGAAATAACTCCAGAAAGAATGAAGAGACGAAGCCAAAGAGAAAACAAAGCCCGGTTATGGATGTGATTGGTGATGGAAGTAAAGTCCAATGCTGCAAAGAACAATATTGCATAGGAACCTGGAATGTTAGGTCCATGAATCAAGGCAAATTAAAAGTGGTCAAACAGGAGATGGCAGGAGTGTACATTGACATTTTAGGAATCAGAGAACTAAAATGGACTGGATGAGCAAATTTAATTCAGATGTTCATTATATCTACTACTGTGGCCAAGAATCCCTTAGAAGAAACAGAGTAGCCCTCATAGTCAACAAAAGGGTCCGAAATGCTGTAGTTGGGTGCAGTCTCAAAAAATGACAGAATCATTTCTGTTCACTTCCAAGGCAAACCATTCAATATCACAGTAATCCAAGTCTATGCCCCAACCAGTAATGCTGAAGAAGCTGAAGTTGAATGGTTTTATGAAGACCTACAAGACCTTTTAGAACTAACACTGAAAAAATATGTCTTTTACATTATAGGGGACTGGAATGCAAAATTAGGAAGTCAAGAAACACCTGGAGTAACAGGCAAATTTGGCTTTGGAGTACAAAATGAAGCAGTGCAAAGACTAACAGAGTTTTGCCAAGAGAACGCACTGGTCATAGCAAACACCCTCTTCCAACAACACAAGAGATGACTCTACACATGGGCATCACCAGTATGTCAATACTGAAATCAGATTGATTATATCCTTTGCAGACAAAGATGGAGAAGCTCTCTACAGTCAGCAAAAACAAGACCGGGAGCTGACTGTGGCTCAGATCATAAACTCCTTATTGCCAAATTCAGACTTAAATTGAAGAGGGAAAACCACTAGACCATTCAGGTATGACCTAAATCAAATCCCTTATGATTATACAGTGGAAGTGACAAATAGATTCAAGGGATTAGATCTGATAGACAGAGTGCCTGAAGAACTATGGATGGATGTTCATGACATTGTATAGGAGGAAGTGATCAAGACCATCCCCCCAAAAAAGAAATGCAAAAAGGCAAAATGGTTGTCTGAGGAGGACTTACAAATAGCTGAGAGAAGAAGAGAAGCTAAAGGCAAAGGAGAAAAGGAAAGATACACCCATTTGAATGCCGAGTTCCAAAGAATAGCAAGCAGAGATAAGAAAGCATTCCTCACTGATCAGTGGAAAGAAATAGAGGAAAACAATAGAATGGGAAAGACTAGAGATCTCTTCAAGAAAATTAGAGATACCAAGGGAATATTTCATGCAAAGATGGGCACAATAAAAGACAGATATGGTATGGACCTAACAGAAGCAGAAGATATTAAGAAGAGGTGGCAAGAATACACAGAGCCATACAAAAAAAGATCTTCATGACCCAGATAACCATGATGGTGTGATCACATGAGCCAGACACCCTGGAGAGTGTCTTGTCTTCCAAGTGGGCCTTAGGAAGCATCACTATGAACAAAGCTAGTGGAGGTGACAGAATTCCAGTTGACCTATTTCAAATCCTAAAAGATGATGTTGTGAAAGTGCTGCAGTCAATATGCCAGCAAATTTGGAAAACTCAGCAGTGGTCACAGGACTGGAAAAGATCAATTTTCATTCCAATCCCGAAGAAAGGCAATGCCAAAGAGTGTTCAAACTACCACACAATTGCACTCACCTCACATGCTAGCAAAGTAATGCTGAAAATCTGCAAGCTAGGCTTCAGGAGTACATGAACCATGAACTTCCAGATATTCAGGCAGGATTTAGAAAAGGCAGAGGAGCCAGAGATCAAATTGCGAACATCCACTGCGTCATCGAAAAAGCAAGAGAGTTCCAGAAAAACATCTACTTCTGCTTTATTGAATATGCCAAAGCCTTTGACTGTGTGGATCACAACAAAACTGTGGAAAATTCTTCAAGAGATGGGAATACCAGACCCCCTGACCTGCCTCCTGAGAAATCTGTATTCAGGTCAAGAAGCAATAGTTAAAACCAGACATGGAACAATGAACTGGCTTCAAGTTGAGAAAAGAGTTGGTCAAGGCTGTATATTGTCAGCCTGCTTTTTAAACTTAAGTGCAGAGTATATCATGCAAAATGCTGGGCTGGATGAAGCACAGGCTGGAATCAAGATTGCCAGAGGAAATATCAGTAGCCTCACATATGCCACCCGTATGGCAGAAAGTGAAGAAGAACTAAAGAGCTTCTTGATGAAAGTGAAAGAGGAGAGTGAAAAAGTTGGCTTAAAACTCAACATTCAGAAAACTAAGAACATGGCATCTGGTCTCATCACTTCATGGCAAATAGATGGGAAAACAAAGGAAACAGTGACAGACTTTATTTTCTTGGGCTCCAAAATCACTGCAGAAGGTGACTGTAGCCATGAAATTAAAAGACACGTGCTCCTTACAAGAAAAGCTATGACCAACCTAGATAGCATATTAAAAAGCAGAGACATTACTTTGCTGACAAAGTTCCATTTAGTCAAAGCTCTGGTTTTTCCAGTGGTCATGTATGGATGTGAGAGGTGGACTACAAAGAAAGCTGAGGGCCAAAGAATTGATGCTTTTGAACTGTGGTGTTGGAGAAGACTCTTGAGAGTCCCTTGGACTGCAAGGAGATCAAACCAGTCCATCCTAAAGATTAGTCCTGAATATTCATTGGAAGGACTGATACTGAAGCTGAAACTCCAACATTTTGGCCACCTGATGTGAAGAACTGACTCATTGGAAAAGACCCTGATGCTGGAAAAGATTGAAGGCAAGAGGAGAAGGGGACAACAGAGGATGAGATGGTTGGATGGCATCACAGACTCTATGGGCATGAGTTTGAGCAAGCTCTGGGAGTTGGTGATGGACAGGGAAGTCTGGTGTGCTGCAGTTCATGGGCTTGCAAAGAGTCTGACACGACTGAATAACTGAAATGCACTCAAAGGTCTGTTAGGAAGCATGTATGTGTTAGTTGCTCAGTCGTGTTTGACTCTTTGTAACCCCATGCACTGTAGCCCGCCAAGCCCCCCTGGCCATGGCCTTCTCCTGGCAAGAATACCGGAGTGGGCAGTCATTCCCTTCTCCAGGGGAAATTTGTGACCCAGGGATTACACCCAGGTCTCCTGCATTGCAGGCAGATTCTTTACCATCTGAGCCACCAGTGAAGCCCCCATTTTGAAGGATAGACATCTAAGTTCACAGAAACAATTATATGTAATTTGAGTGATAAATATGGCTACTGACTTGTAAGTTGCTCAGTCGTGTCTAACTTTTTGCAACCCCATGGACTGTAGTCCACCAGGCTCCTCTGTCCATGGGATTCTCTAGCCAAGAATACTGGAGTGGGTTGCCATTTCACTGATGACGGTTTAAATTTAATACATTCTATGCTTTGTTTTAAAATCATCAAAAACTCTGACTCAAAATAACCAGTCAGGAATGGAGAAACAGACATAGAAAACAGACCTATGGACATGGGGGAGGAGAAGAGGGTGATGGTGAGATGGAAAAAAAAAATCTGGAAAAGGTAATCATTACACACTTCCTTAATTCTAGGGGACTATGGAATTTTAATGGGGAGATTATTCTTCTTTAATTTTGTAATCCCCCAAGGCTCCCTAAAATGGTTGAAAATGTACATTTCAACCTTATTTATACACCTGTACATGAGATCTTTGGGGAGCTGTGACTTTCTAGAAAATTGCCAAGTTTATTTTACACTTTTAACTACTACAACTAGCTTATGTTTATTGAGCAATTATTATGTGCAAGCTTCTCTACACATAGAAGCTTAAATAAGATAAGCTTATTTAAGCCCTATAACAACTCTATAAAGTAGGATTTTTACAGATGAGATGCCTGAGGCTTGAAGAGATTGAGTAACTTTCCCAGGCTTCCACAACTAATAAATGCTGTGCTTAGTTGCTCAGTCATGTCCAACTCTTTGTTACCTTATGGACCGTAGCCCACAAGGCTCCTTTATCTATGGGGATTGGCCAGGCAAGAATACTGGAGTGGGTTGCCATGCCCTTCTCCAGGGGATTTTCCCAACCCAGGGATCACACCCAGGTCTCCCGCATTGTAGGTGGATTTTTTACCGTCTGCCTGCTAAGTCACTTCAGTCGTGTCCAACTCTGTGTGACCCCATAGATGGCAGCCACCAGGTTCCCCCATCCCTGGGATTCTCCAGGCAAGAACACTGGAGTGGGTTGCCATTTCCTTCTCCAATGCATGAAAGTGAAAAGTGAAAGTGAAGTCGCTCAGTTGTGCCTGACTCTTAGCGACCCCATGGACTGCAGCCTACCAGGCTCCTCCATCCATGGGATTTTCCAGGCAAAGTAGTGGGTTGCCATTTACCGTCTAAGCCACTAGTAAATGGTGAAGCAAATAATTGAACCAATGCTTGCCTTAGTCTAAAGTCTGCTCTTAATCACTAGATTTATTTCCTCCCATTTTGTACAGAAGCTTCCATCAGCTTCTCTGTAGTTCTGAGAAATGAGTGGAAAAATCTAAATGAAAGGAATGAAGTATACAAGTTCTGTTGGTAATTTCGTAAGTTAGAAGCTGTTTAAATTGCAGGGAACTACAAAAAGTACAAGTAAAGGGCTTCCATTCATATGTATCTTCGTGGTAATTGATTGAAACACACATCTTTTTTCAGCCCAATAAAGCAAGAATTAGACTAGTGGTTCCTCTCAACCTTTTAGAAATGTCTCTGCACCCTTGGTTTGAGGAATGTAGTGGGTGTGAGGAGAAGGCAGTGGCACCCCACTTCAGTACTCTTGCCTGGAAAATCCCATGGACGGAGGAGCCTGGTGGGCTGCAGTCCATGGGGTCACTAAGAGTTGGACATGACTGAGCAACTTTACTTTCACTTTTCACTTTCATGCATTGGAGAAGGAAATGGCACTCCATTCCAGTACTCTTGCCTGGAAAATCCCATGGACAGAGGAGCCTGGTGGGCTGCAGTCCATGGAGTCGCTAAGAGTCAGACACAACTGAAGCGACTTAGCAGCAGTAGCAGCAGTAGCAGTGGGTGTGAAGGTTTCAAATAATGTTGATCCAGAGTGAGATGTCTGATGGGAGACTTCAGTTCTCTGAAACAGACTGTTTCTTATAATATCCAAGACAGGGCACAGGATGCACTTGGAGTTCTGCTTTAAGACCTGAAAATGGGTCTGGCTCGAGAGCCTATTTATAAAGTAAAGCTTTTGATAAAAATGTATCTTGCAGCACATCTGGTTTGATTTAGCAAAATCCACAGAAACAGTGTATTTTCCTTAGAAGCCTGATCCTTAGAGGTTTTGGCATACTGAATTATCTATGAATGTTATCCGGACATGAATAATACAATGTTCTTGCCTTTATTAGCTGCCTAAATCACTAGTCATGAGCATTTTTGTCAATGTTAGTCATAACATTTTGCTGCATCACGTTACTTTTCTGATGAGTCACATAACTTTATGGTACTGTTTGGCAGGGAAGAGGCATGTCATTTTGCTGAAATGAGTTACAGCTGGACACTGAAACATCCCATAAAATACAGTACCTATAATAGTTAGAAAACTCACCTGATCAATAGACCTAAAATATCAAACTGCAATGAAAAGTGCAGGATTTTTACATTGTGAGAAAACAAATAGCCCTCAACCAGCACACTGTTCCCTCTGCAGTCCTTTCAAGGACTGAAAAGGACGCCAAGTTTTCAGATTCTAATACTCTCTTTTAACAATTCACTCTATTTTTAAAATATTTTTAATTCACGTATAGTTAATTTTCAGTGATTCAAGTGTACAGCAAAGTGATTCAGTCACACATAGATTTTTTCATGTTCTTTTCCACTATAGGCTATTACAAGACACTGTGTACAGCTCCCTGTGCCACACAGTGGGTCCTTGTTGTTTATTTCATTTAGTAGTGTCAATCTGTTAATCCCAAATTCCCAATTTATTCTACCCCTTTTCCCCTTTAGAAACGATAACTTTGTTTTCTATGTGTGCATCTCCCTCTACTTTAAAACAATAAATTACCTCCCATTTCCCAAATGCAGAACAACATGTTCGATTAAAAAGAACCTAGTCTGGGGGCTTTCCTGGGGGCTCAGTGATAAAGAACCCACTTGCCAATGCAGGAGACAGGTTGGATCCCTGATCCAGGAAGATGCCACATGACATGGAGCAAATAAACCCGTGGGCCGTAACTATTGAGCCTGTGCTCTAGAACCCAGGAGCCCCAACTTGTGAAGCCTGTGTGCCCTAGAGTCTGCACTCCACAACAAGAGAAGTCAGCGCCATGAGAAGCCCAATCACTGCAACCAGAGAGTAGCCCCTGCTCGCTGCAACTAGAGAAAAGACCATGCAGTTAACACATATCCAGCGCAGCCAAAAATAAATTTTAAAAATTATTTTAACAAAGAACCTGCTTTGGAGTCAGAAAAACTAGGGTTCCAAATGTAGACAGGCCACTTACTAGTTCTGACTTCAGCTTCTACACCCTTCTCTGTAAAACTCTGCAGAGCTATCAAGTGTTTTGAAAGAGAGACTAGATGTAAGATGCCAAACACAACATCTAGGGTGGTAATGAGTAAGTGGGAGCTATTTTATACTTTCAAGATCCATTAGCAGGTATCTCTCTCCATGCTTTATATTTGGTCAATTTAATCAACATTTTATTTCTCTTTTTAGACTATCAATCACGAAATTGTGGGAAAAAGTGATGCAGGCCAAAAACCATGAATCAGAACTGCTCCTAATCATGTGTGTCCATGAATGAGTCATCTGCTCATCTGGAATTCCATTTTCTCTATAATTTGTGGGAATTAGAGATAAGTCTCACCCCACTCCAGTACTCTTGCCTGGAAAATTCCATGGATGGAGGAGCCTGGTAGGCTGCAGTCCATGGGGTCGGGTCGCATAGAGTCAGACACGACTGAAGCGACTTAGCAGCAGCAGCAGCAGCAGAGATAAGTCTGAAGGTTCCTTCTAGCTCTGACTGGCTATAATTTTGTGATCTGAACTCTCGAAAGAGTTAAAACCAGATCAAGGAACAATTAAGTTCAGGTTACTCATTAAAAACTAATATTAGCTGGTTAGCGTTCGGCTCATGAAACAAGCCTATTTGATGAAAGATTCCCATAGTCAGAGAAACTTATCAGATGGCACAGGGGCCAGGCCCACAGCAAGGCTATAAGTGAGTGGGCAGAGACAAAGAAAACTATTCCAGATCTGTGACTTCTTGTCAGTATGGAAAATCTTACGGGCATGTTGAAAAGGAAGATAAGATCTTTGGTGGACAAATTGAAGTTGTCTACAATAATGGCTTCCCTGGTGGCTCAGTGGTAAAGAACCCACATGCAATGCAGGAGATACAGCAGGAGCTGAGGGCTCCATCCCTAGGTTAGGAAGATCCCCTGGAAAAGGAAATGGCAACCTGCTCCAGTCTTCTTGCTTGGGAAATGCCATGGACAGTCCATAGGGTCGAAAGAGAGTCAGACATGACTTAGTGACTAAATAACAACAATGATGGCTAATTGATACTCATAACAAAAACTTGATATAATTGACAGGAAGTGCTAAAAATGAAGACTAATAATTAGGTTCTATTCTGAGGCTCTATTCTTTCATCATTAGAATCAACAATAATGCTAGGGACTTCCACTGGACCAGTGGTTAAGACAACACACTTCCACTGCTGGGGGCATGGGTTCAATCCCTGGTCAAGGAACTAAGATCCCACATGACACATGGCATGGCCAAAAAATTAGAAAAAAAAAGTAAATCTTATTATTTAAGAAGTATCAGCAGTCTTCAACACTGAGCATATTTTCCAACTGGCATGTTCACCAAAGAGTGTTTATTCTTTAAGGTAGAGCATTTCACAGAGAAAGTGAACATGGGTACCCACTGGATGAAGACTGTATCTTTAAGAAGAATCATATCCTGAAACATTAATCTACACAGGACTGAAACCCATGAGGGAAAATGCTACACTATTTAAAAGCCATCTGGGTGGTAGGACTCTGAAGTCCTGGAGAACTTTTTTCAGTGTCAACATTCTGGAGACATGACTTGCTAATGGGTACTTACAGTCTTGGTGATAATGTACTTAGCAGCACATTGGAAGCCTACTTTGATCTGTAAAATAAGGGATAGTAAGAGGATCTACTTTACAGGATTGCTAGGAGAATTAAATAAGATATAGCTTTGCCCATAGTAAGCACTCAAGAAGTGTGAGCTATTATTAGTAGTAAGATCATGTACTACTAAGGAGTACTTGGGAAATTTTCTATAAATTAAAGTTTCCCAAAGATCTCATATTCAAGGATCTAAACAATATATTTATAAGACTTGTAATTCCTCAACCACATTAGAATTTGGGGAGGTAGATCCTACACCAGCAGTCCCCAAGCTTTTTGGCACCAGGGGCCAGTTTCGTAGAAGACAATTTTTCCATGGACTGGAGGTGGGGGAGGAAGGTTGCAGGATGATTCTTATTAGGAACAAACACGACCTGCATCCCTCCCAGGCACAGTTCACAGTAGGGTCCGTGGCCTTACGAGAATCTCTTGCCAGCACCACTGATCTGACAAGAGGCGGAATTCAGGCAGTAATTCCAGTGATGGGGAGTGGCTGTAAATACAGATGAAGCTTCACTTGCTTGCCTGATGATCACCTCCTGCTCTGCAGCCCAGTTCCTAACAGTCCATGGACAGGTACTGGTGTTGGGGACCCCTGTCCTACACTAAGGATACAGAGCAATAGGCCTCTTAAGAAGGTTCTGTGTGTACTCTAGAATTAAGAATATTCTTAATAAGTATGCCGCCGCTGCTGCTGCTAAGTCACTTCAGTCGTGTCCAACTCTGTGCGACCCCATAGACGGCAGCCCACCAGGCTCCCCTGTCCCTGGGATTCTCCAGGCAAGAACACTGGAGTGGGTTGCCATTTCCTTCTCCAATGCATGAAAGGGAAAAGTGAAAGTGAAGTCGCTCAGTCGTGTCCGACTCCTAGAGACCCCCATAGACTGCAGCCTACCAGGCTCCTCCGTCCATGGGATTTTCCAGGCAAGAGTACTGGAGTGGGGTGCCATTGCCTTCTCCCTTAGTAAGTATAAATTTTGACAATTCTTTTTCTGAGAATCTATAATTTGGAAAAGGGCAGAGTAAGGGCAGAGTGTGGTACTTGAACTTGTTGGAGAAGTAAATAACAGTAATATGCAAAGTCTCTTAGGATCCTGTATAAATTGTAATGTAGGGAAGACCAGTCCTGGCTTCTGATTGGCCTTCTTAAATTTAGAGCACAAAGTTGAACCAAACTTTAAGGAAGGAATTACCTAAAGCAAGGTAAGCCCTAGCCTGTTTCTGTAATTCAGCTAAGGAAACAGCCCTACTAAAGAAATGGGTATCCCTTTATGTTAAAGAAATGTCACTGATTGTGGGAGAGATCTGTATAATGAAAGCACTTTTTTCCTACATAAGCTTTCTGAACAGTTAATTTACCACACTGAATTTGCTTCTGGAAATTCAGGTAAAACTAATAATCTGTTAGGAAAATTTCAAGCTGCATAATAAAATGTTGACTTACATCTGTCTTGAGAGCTGGGAAAACACAAGTGTTGGATGTCTGCTTCTTAAAAAATTGCTTACAAAATTTCATATCATTTGATAATAACAGAGAGAAAACCATTACCACACTTTGAATCAGAGATTATGAAACAGCAGAAAAGCACTAATAAAATTTCCTTTGCGTGTCCATACATAGTGATGATTGAAGAAATAACTGTTTGAATCAACTCAAACTGGATTTGAATACAAGAGCTGTTTATTGAAGTGACCTTTTTTGTCTTTTTAAACACAAATTATATGGCTCCCTTATGTGCTCATTTTGTAGAATTCTGGTTTTATTTTTTTCTCATTTTTCTCTAGGATTGAATGAGATATCTACAAGAGATTGGTAAAGGCACCCCAAACACTTCACTGCTTTGTCTTACCTGGCTCTGTTTCTAGAGCATCATCCTGATTGGTTCTTTTACAACTCCTCTGGGGCTTCCCTGATGTCTCAGACAGTAAAGAATCTGCTTGCAATGCAGGACACCTTGATTCAATCCCTGTGCCAGAAAGATCCCCTGGAGAACGGAATGGCTACCCACTCCAGTATTCTTCTCTGAAGAATTCCATGGACAGAGGAGCCTGGTCGGCCAAAGTCCATGGTGTTGCACAGGGTCGGACACGCCTGGTCAACTAACATTTTGCCTCACATCATGATCCTTTGAATGTATAAAACTTGGAATCACAGAAGCAAAGATCGTGTCACCATTGCTCTTGCAGAGAGAGGTAGAAGTCCTTCTCTTCTTTCCAGGGACCGCCCAAACACCAGTTTCCACCAAGTGCCACATGGAGATATCCACTCTTTTACCCCTTTAAACATCAACAGACAAATGGATGTGTGCTATTAAATTTCACATGAGGTTGGGACATTCTCTTTTATAAATTCTGAATCCATCATAAATATTCTATCTTCGTGGAGTATAAGTTGGGGCACTAGCTGTCAGTCATTGGGGTTTTTAGGGATCGTTTTTCGCTCTTTTGAAATGGTTCAGTCATTTTCTAGGGAGTCAGAAACCCTAGACTAGAGCCTGCTGTTTTCCTAAGATCCTTAAGTAGAAAATATAATCCTAAAACACAATCTGATGTCTTTTTCAATTTCTGGTTGCTCTTAAAGTTTTCTCATTGGCCTATGCAGAGCTTTCCACTCACTAAATTAATATCGTTCATAGCTTCAAAGAGAAGGCAGGGTTTCTGAGTTTTTCAAAGCCCATAAAGAGATAATGATCTGAAAGCTCAGAGCTTTGGTTTGAAAGTGTCAAGTTTTCGAGAGAGATATGGAGACATGTTTGGTGTGGAGTCTAAAAACATGGTTTCCCTCATTTTGTCTTAAAACTAAGTCTAGGAATCTTTGGCCCATGGGTTCTATGTTTTCTCTGTACTCATTAATTATTGACGTGTATGGGCTGAGAAAGCTGGTGGCAGGAGGCAGGGGAGTGGTGTGTTGTTTCCTTTAGCTTGAAGCAGTAGACCATGAATATGGGTGAACGGAGACCTTTAACAGAAGATGAGGCTAAATAGGGAGGCAGAGGTCAGATGATGAAGTGTCCTTCATGCCATCCTAAGGAATTTGGATTTGATTCCCAAGAGTGATAGGGATCCATTGAAAGATTTAATGCTAAAGAGTAACATGAGATTTTCTTTCAGCAGGACTTCTCTGGCAATGGTGGGGGTAATTCACCGAGGGACGTGGGTGTTACTCAAGGCATTAGGAAGTGCAGTCAGCCAGGAAGGGGGTGATTGGGGCCCAAATGAAGGCAATGGGACTGGAGGAGGAAGATGGTAGGGCAGATTCTTTAGGCATAAAATCTGTGGACGCCCGTGACTGAGAATGTAGGGGGGGAAAGGAAAAAGAATGACTCCAGTATTTCCTTCTCAACAACTGGTTGTCCCATTCGTGGAACTGTGGAATGGAGGGCAGAAAAAGAAGTTGGTGGGTAGTATTTGGTTGAGAATGGAGGGCAGAAAAAGAAGTTGGTGGGTAGTATTTGGTTGAAGATGGTATGAATTTTGGACATCTTAGGTCTGAGTAGGCAGTTGAAAGGAGCTAAGGATTTAGATTTGGGAATCTAAATTTGGTGCCAGATAGCCAAACACCTGGGTGAGATTTTTGCCTATATACCCTCTCCTGCTCTGAGTCAATACTGTTTCTTTTTTTTTTTGATAAGAAATCACCTTCAAGTTTTCATTCAGTGTAGAGTGGCACATATTTGGTAAACTGCTTTGAATTTCCTCAGGACATAGGAATCAGGTAAATATCCCCATTATTTTCCAAAACAATCTTTTTTATTATTATATCTGATTCATTCCAAGTCCTCCTAAGGTAGAAAAAAATGCATCTGCGTATATTTCAAGCATACAAACTATTTTTGCATGCCCAAACTTCATTTCTTTTTATGTTCATTTTTTGTGGTTTTTTATTTGCTTGTTTGTTTCCTGGCCTTCATTTAATTTTTTTTTTTTTTTTTAGTTTCTAAGAATGAGTTTCGAATTGGACCCAAATTCTAGTTAAATTCACTTTATAGGTGAGGAAATTCAGCCTTTACCTCAGTTCCCCTCCAAAATGTCATCCTGCAGCCAGGACTTCCTATTTTCTCTTCTCTGCTCACCTACAGCTTAGCTATTTCCACTTGCAGTTCTTACAACATTATGCATCTTTTTTATCTTTTTCTTTTTCTTCTCCCTCAATGCTTCTTCAAGCATTCTCTAGAACAAACTGTCCATCAATGAAAAATTAGATGATGACAATATGTGTCAATAATATTTGACATCTTTACAATGAAATGATGTTTCCTCTTTGAGTTATAATAAGTAAATACCTTACTTGCTATCCTTTAAAAATAAAAAAGAGCATTTTGAACCTACTATTTGTTATGACATAGCTCCATTTATGAATTCTTGTACACTGGAAGAGTCTGATGGGCGTTTTTATATCTACAACATGGTGCTGAAGTTGGGTCTGGATGATGTATAGTGGTACTGATATATTTTTTATGCTTCATGTACTAAATTTTTTAAAAGTTACACCTGCAGATTTTTATCTGTGTTCCATCAGCATAAACGCTCCAGGATCAGCACTTTTCAGTCCTCCCATGAAAAGTGATGAGGTCTCGCCAGGGCTGGGGTCATATGATCTGTCTCAGTGCTGTCTTAAATGGTGCCAGAAGCTAGGGCATAAAGTGAATGCTATTTTGGCCACACTTTATTGAATTCCCTCTCCAGATGCTTCACATATTTCACAGCAGAATTAGCAACAGCAATCATTGTGGAAGATCATAAATGTCCCAACTCCTCTCTCAATCCCCAAACTAGTTCACAGCTACTACTAGCTGAAGATAATGACAAACTTATTCTATCTACGTGACGGTGCAGGGGGGATAAGAGGAAGGTTATAGGGAGTGTCATGGGAATGCAAGAAGTTTGGCTTTGAAGCCTGAGACTTTTCCTTGCTTGACATTCTGTAGGTTTTATAGGGCCTAAGAGGGCAGCCAATAACCCTCAACCAAGATTCCTACCCTGAGCCCCAAGCTGGACTTGTCATTTTCATCACAAATTCACATAACCCTCCCAGAAGCCATTGCAACAAAATCCATTGTAGCAGGTAATTTACATAGCCAAACATTTCTTGAAAACTCTCTCTGGGGTGAGCTTACGTGGGAATCTCTATGGTGTCATCAGAAATAAAGTGACCAGGATTTTAGATTTCATTTAAAACTGCAATCTAGCTCAGCAGTTCCGTCAAAGTGATGTTAATGCAGAGTAATATTCATAAGAGCCTGTGTCTTGTGGGAAGGTATATTTAGAAGTTTTGCTTTCTGTGCAGCTATTTCCATCTCCTTAGCATGGCATCCCCTCAAATATAGTAAAAGACTGTCAGCAAATACATACTAAAGTCAAACTAGATTTCCATTTTCATGCTATAAGATGGAAGCAAAGCACACCAGAACTTCAGGACTGTGCAGTGGTCTTTCTCATTGGTTATTTGTGTGGCCAACGTGACCTGCTGAGAGCCTTCAGATATGTTTCTCCAATATTTATTTTCCTCATCAAACTCTGAAAACTCTGAGCACTTTTCATCTCCATGTCCATCAAAAATTTTATGTCTTCAGAACCTGACTTGTCTCTAACATCTGCCCTCTGAAGAATCAGAGGTGCTAGGAGATTCATGATATGTATTTTAAAAACATCCTGTGTCTCTCTAATTATTAGCATCTTGGTATTTAGACTTTTGGAGTCAGACTAATTTTTGGCCAAAAAATGTAGGTTCTCTCATTATTTTAAGAGGTAGCCACTAATTTCCCCTAGCTATTTAGACTATCGACTATAGTGACCATCAAATCTTGGACTATAACCCAGATGAAATTTGTCATGTGGAAAAAGTTTTGAGTTTAAACAAATTCAGATTACTGCCTGCTTGAGTCAATGGATTAAACCATTTAAGGTGCTGGAAGAAATGAATTGATGGAAAAACAAGTCACTATAGTGGCATTGAGTCACATTGCTTTCCATCTGATTTTAATTTGTTTACAAGTTCAACTCATAGGTTTTGTTTAATTACAGAAGAAATATGTTTTCCACCACCCTTAAATCTCTATAAGAGGACTTCCCTGGTGATCCAGTGGTTCAGAATCTGCCTGCCAATGCGGGGGACATGGGTTTGATCCCTGGTCCAGGAAGATCCCACATGCCTTGGGGCAGCCACAGCTACTGAGGTGGCGTGCTGCAACTGTTGAAGCCCACATGCCTAGAGGCTGTGCTCCAAAACAAGAGAAGCCACCCAATGAGAAGCCCCCGCACCCCAGTGGAGAGTAGCCTCCGCTGGCCCCAACTAGAGAAATCTCGCACACAGCAATGAAGACCCAGCACAGCCAAAAATAGTTAATTAATTAAAAAAATAAGAACATCATAGATTCTTTGACTTAGAAGTTATCTGGAGAAAATGCTCAGTCCATAAACTGTCTCCATTAGAAACACATTTATATCAGATATATATCTACCTGCTTTTCTTTTAAGCCTCAAGAAAGGGCAGTTTCACAGCATCCAGTGCCCATTCCAAGCTTTCTTTTCTACATCCAGAATGGCATGTCTTCTCTACTTTAAGGCTTGTGCTTCCCGTCGAGTAAACACACACACACACACACACACACACACACACACACACACACACACACTCTACCCCACACAGTTGTAGCCAATTTCCTGCATTTTCATCCTTTACAGAAACCTTTGTATATAACACTGAGTTTACAGCGGTTGAAAATACATCCTAGGTTTCTTATTCAGCCTTCTCCTTTGGCTGGGGTGGTGAGGATGTCAATAGTGAAAGCTGGGGGTGGAGTGAGGCCCCTGTTATCATGCAAGCAATTGCTAACCGTGGACCTCTGACTTTGTAATTTGTTCTTTATGGACTCGCCTGCAGCCAATAAGCAAAATCAATAGTCTTTGCTGAAAAGTAAGCAAGTGCCAGCATGCTGCGTGGCAGGTGAAGATACATGTGCTTACCAGGGGTCAGGGGGCCACATCAAATTTCTCTCTGACTTCTTTTTCGAAAAGCTCAATCCATTTAGGGAGCATTCGTCACTGGAAAATGTTGCAGCAGGGAATCAGAAAGGCGGCTGCTCTTCTTTTCTCATTTAACGATGTTTGTTTTCAACAGCCTGTTCAATAATGTCACTGAGAAGAAATTATGTGAGAAGAATAAAGTGCTTAGAGTCTATTTATTTATTCATTCATTCATTTCTGTAGAATAACACTAGCTGTTGCTTTCTCATGTATATTAATACAGCAGCGGTTGTCCAAACATTTGTTTGTTCTATTCCCTCTCAAGAAATAGGTAAGTCTCTTTCTATTGCCATGCAATTGATTACCTGTACTTTAAGTCAGAGGGAAGGTTATATGAGCTTGATGGGAGACATACATATCTCTAAGCCAACATTATGGGAGAATGTAAATCTACTCAATAATTTGGCTTCTGATCAGATGCCAAGAACCTTTTCTGCTGTCTCCTCAGAACCATCAGACATCAGGCAGTTTTGGAGAAGGATATAAAATAAAAGACTAATGAGTGAAAGTGGATTCAAAAGAACTAAAATAAAATGGGCTTTTAATCTCGGATATTTTATCACTGCGTTTCTCCATTTGGCTTCTCCTATTTCAATGTGTTCGAATGATCAGCTCAGAAAACAGGGTTTCACTCTGAGGCAGAATTTCTTTACCTGGTATTAAACTGAGACAAGTAAATGAACAGGGAATTTTCTCTTCTTTTTTCATTTAGGAAATTTTTGCAGAACCTGCAAACAACCATGAACCTACAAATCTAGCAGTAACCAGGGACTTCCCCGGTAGTCCACTGGTTAAGACTTTACCTTCTGAGGCAGGGGGTGCAGGTTCAATCCCCGATTGCCACATGCCAAAATCAAAATATAAAACAGAAGCAATGTTGTAACAAATCAATAAAGACTTTAAAAATGGTCCACATAAAAAAAAAAAATCTAGCAGTAACCAGATGAGGTTGTAAAAGGAGAGAGAGCTATGCAAAGGCCCTGTGGCCACCTGCTGGCAGGCTCTGATAACATGGTTTGATGGGCATGTAGTCTGCTACTGTGACTCAGAAGTTCTTCTAGAGGAAAAATTAAATTTAGGACATGTTTGTGTTCAAATATAGCTTGATTTTAGTGGCTTCTGTGGTTCATAGTAGTTAATTTGATTTTGTTCTTGTTTAATCATCATAATCTGTATTTTTGCAGTTGTGTCATTCCAAGGGCTAACGTATATGCTTTGTTAAGAATTGACATAAAACTAAGGTAACAACCAGCAAGATCTGTTTTAGTGGTGTTGTGAATTGCTTTGAAATCCTTTGAAAAATCAAAATCATCTATGGCATCAGAATTGGTACTCAATACAAATACAAGTCGTCTCATTACCTGGACTCGTTACAATGAAAATGCTTCCTGGCCAACAGGACATGCAAAACCCAGCTAGTATCCTGCTTATTTCACGTTATATGTATCTTAACAAAATTCCAGTGTGCCAAAGTATTTTGGGCAGTATTTTAGAGCTCACTGGGGCCCCATGCATTTTTCCCTAAGTTAACAGTATAAATTCCTAGAGGAAAGGGACCATGTGTCTTCCATTTCTTTGTATCCCCTGTATTTCAGCTACCAATTCAGTCCCAGATGAGCAAAACCAGAATCTGAATTTGAGACTGACATCTGAATTTGAGACACACAAATGTGTCTGCTATACATAAAATATATATATGAGATACCTAAAGCTATGTCAAAGTAAGATAGTTTGTTTCTGAATTAGGTAAAGCTATATATACAAGCTCAACTTCCATTGACACATAAGAATTCTTACTTTGTATTTATACTGATAGTAACTATAATATTTGGAAATGGAAGAGAAATCTTAAGGGAATTCAGCACCCATTCCAGAAGGTTTCCTCCTGGAATTATAGAGGAATAATGGAGGAATTATAAAGGAATAGATACTCTTCTAATATAGAGATACATAAACTGCCAGAGAGACTATCAGTTCAGTTCAGTCGCTCAGTTGTGTCCGACTCTTTGCAACCCCATGAATCGCAGCACACAGGCCTCCCTGTCCATCACCATCTCCCAGAGTTCACTCAAGCTTACATCCATTGAGTCGGTGATCCCATCTAGCCATCTCATCCTCTGTCATCCCCTTCTCCTCCTGCCCCCAATCCCTCCCAACATCAGAGTCTTTTCCAATGAGTCAACTCTTCTCATGAGGTGGCCAAAGTACTGGAGTTTCAGCTTTAGCATCATTCCTTCCAAAGAACACCCAGGGCTGATATAAAGCTACATTAATCCAATGTGGCAGCCATATGTGGCCACTGAGCATTAGAAATGCAGTCAGTTAAAACTGACTGAAGTGGGAAATACACACTTGAGTTTGAAGACAGTAGGAAAAACACAATGTTAAATAACTCATTCATGATTACTTTATTGTTTCAATGTTGACATGACAGTATTTGGAATCAGTTCAGTTCAGTTCAGTCGCTCAGTCGTGTCTGACTCTTTGCAACCCCATAAATCGCAGCATGCCCGGTCTCCCTGTCCATCACCAACTCCCGAAGTTCACCCAGACTCATGTCCATCGAGTCGGTGATGCCATCCAGCCATCTCATCTTCTGTTGTCCCCTTTTCCTCCTGCCCCCAATCCCTCCCAGCATCAGAGTCTTGTCCAATGAGTCAACTCTTCGCATGAGGTGGCCAAAGTATTTGAGATGTGTTCCACTAAATATACTTTAACATTAATTTCACCTGTTTCTTTTAACTTTTTGAAATATGGCTGCTAGAAAATTCAAAGTAGCCTATGTGGCTTCGCCTTTTATTTCTATTGGACAGAACTGATGAAGAATGACACCCAACTGAACACAGGTTGTCAGAACCAAATCGGGACAGCAGACCACTTGACCATTTATGAAGATATCATTTCCTGTTCTTACGGACTCTTATAAGATGGTACATTTTTGTACATAGTTTCCCTTCAAAAAAAGACATCAAAATGAACAACTACATGTGGTTAAGTATTTCATTTTTAAGTATTTTAAATTTCATTAAGCTTGAATTTGTAAATCAAACCAAGAGTGTTAACTTAGTGTTTGAGCTTCGAAGTACAAAAGTATAGATTCACCCTGGTTGCTTACAAACTTTTTCACTGACAGCTAGAAATCATCTGTGGGTTTCCTAGGTGGCTCCATGGTAAAGAGTAGGCCTGACAATGCAGGAGATACAGGTTCAAGTCCTGGGTCTGGAAGATCCCCTGGAGAAGGGCAACCCACTCCAGCATTCTTGCCTGGGAAATCCCATGGAGAGATGACCCTGGCAGACTACAACCCAGGGGTCACAAATAGTCAGATGAGAGTTAGTGACTAAAACAACAACAGAAATCATCTGTAGGTTTTTCTCATATTAATGGTATATTTTTACCCTCCTCTCCTCCTCTGACCTTCAAGTTGTTGCTTCATGGTTACCACTAACAACAATATACCCTCAGAATCACTCCAAATGCTGGAAAACAATGTTTCATGTTTGTACATTTTTCAGTTCAGTCAGTTCAGTCACTCAGTTGTGTCTGACTCTTTGCGACCCCATGAACCGCAGCACGCTAGGCCTCCCTGTCCATCACCAACTCCCGGAGTTCACTCAGATTCACATCCATCGAGTCAGTGATGCCATCCAGCCATCTCATCCTCTGCCGTCCCCTTCTCCTCCTGCCCCCAATCCCTCCCAGCATCAGAGTCTTGTCCAATGAGTCAACTCTTTACACGAGGTGGCCAAAGTACTGGAGTTTCAGCTTTAGCATCAGTCCTTCCAAAGAACACCCAGGACTGATCTCCTTCAGAATGGACTGGTTGGATCTCCTTGCAGTCCAAGGGACTCTCAAGAGTCTTCTCCAACACCACAGTTCAAAAGCATCAATTCTTCGGCACTCAGCCGTTTTCACAGTCCAACTCTCACATCCATACTTGACCACAGGAAAAACCATAGCCTTGACTAGACGGACCTTTGTCGGCAAAGTAATGTCTCTGCTTTTGAATATGCTGTCTAGGTTGGTCATAACTTTCCTTCCAAGGAGTAAGTGTCTTTCAATTTCATGGCTGCAGTCACCATCTGCAGTGATTTTGGAGCCCAGAAAAATAAAGTTTGACACTGTTTCCACCGTTCCCCCATCTATTTCCCATGAAGTGATGGGACCAGATGCCATGATCTTCGTTTTCTGAATGTTGAGCTTTAAGCCAACTTTTTCACTCTCCACTTTCACTTTCATCAAGAGGCTTTTGAGTTCCTCTTCACTTTCTGCCATCAGGGTGGTGTCATCTGCATATCTGAGGTTATTGATATTTCTCCTGGCAATCTTGATTCCAGCTTGTGCTTCTTCCAGCCCAGAGTTTCTCATGATGTACTCTGCATAGAAGTTAAATAAGCAGGGTGACAATATACAGCCTTGACATACTCCTTTTCCTATTTGGAACCAGTCTGTTGTTCCATGTCCAGTTCTAACTGTTGCTTCCTGACCTGCATACAGGTTTCTCAAGAGGCAGGTCAGGTGCTCTGGTATTCCCATCTGTTTCAGAATTTTCCACAGTTTATTGTGATCCACACAGTCAAAGGCTTTGGCATAGTCAATAAAGCAGAAATAGATGATTTTCTGGAACTCTCTTGCTTTTTCCATTTACAACTCTAAAATCTGGTTGCAGTTTCTGACCTATGCCTTCATAAGTACTATACACAGTACTTATATACTATGTGAAAGTGAAGTCGCTCAGTCATGTCCGACTCTTTGCAACCCTATGGACTGTAGCCTACCAGGCTTCTCAGTCCATGGGATTTTCCAGGCAAGAGTACTGGAGCGGGTTGCCATTTCCTTCTCCAGGGGATCTTCCCGACCCAGGGATCGAACCCAGGTCTCCCACATTGCAGGCAGACGTTTTACCCTCTGAGCCACCAGGGAAGCCTCTATACTATAGCACAGGTTAATCGACAATCTCTTTCTTAGAGATAGGCAAATAATGTTCCTTTCTACAGCTGATGGTGTTTTAGATTGGATCCAGTGTAGTGAGTCAAGTAGGGAAGCTTCATGAAGTTGAGCTTTCAAGGCTCTACTTCATACTTGTGCTTGTGCTCAGTCACTAAGTCATATCCAACTCTTTATGACCTCATAGGCTATAGCCCACCAGGATACTGTGTCCATGGAATTCCCCAGGTAAGAATACCAGAGGGGTTGCCATTTCCTTCTCCAGAGGATCTTCCCAATCCAGGGATTGAACCCACATCTCCGGTGTCTCCTGCACTGGCAGGTGGATTCTTCCACCTGGGAAGCCCCTACCTCATACACGAGGAGCCATAATATTTGTGGAGTGCAGCTTGGTAACCTGCTCTCATTAAATACTCTCTCTAGCACCAGCATCTCAGGTAACAATGATCAGTTCTTGTTTATCATGGTGTAGGCACCCTCACAGACAATGTTCATTTAATCCATCTGCAAAATAATCAGTTAACCAATAATTTTTACTTAGTACAAATAATTGTTAGGCACTGGGCAGGCCATAAGAAGTAGGTAAGACAGCCTTTTTTTCAAGGAATTTATAATTTGCCTTTCACAGTGCAGTGGTGTTTTCCAGCATTTTCATGAAGGTCAAATACTATATACCTTCTGTCCATCTTGACTATCAAACGGAAGCATTGTTCAGTGAAGAGCTGACTTCTGCCTTCATAACAGGACAAGATTGTCTGCTGATCAGTCTTGAGGGCAAAGTGCCTTTTGGTTAGAAGTGGAGACTGCAGGCCCAGGCATGTGGCAGTGATGTAATTTGAAAGCTAGAGCACAGGCTACGCAGGAGGTAATGAGTTCCCATTTTTGACTTAATTAAGGTTTTAATGGTTATAAGGACCAAAGTTTCTCCTTAATTCCGTACCAACCGAGGACAGCAATTTCCGTCACTTTTATGATGTTGACCCAAGGTACAAAAACAGGGAAACAAGCCAGAAGTACTAAGGATCCCGCGATATCCAGGTCACTCTGAGCCCTTGGCCAGGAGAACACTGCTATCCCATTGCTTAACTGATCTCCTCACTCTAACCCAGTAGCTGGATATTGGACCCATAAGCTGCTGAGGCCCTCGAGGGGTCATTTGGAGGGAGATGAGAGCTCACATTCACAGAAATGGAGCTGGAATCTGAAGCACTCTGATAACGCAGGCAGCTACCATAGATATTCTTTTGAAAGTATTAGAAGGCCCCTTGTGTGGCATCCATTGAAGAGTGTAAGGAAGGAGCTTTACCTCCTTCCCAGGAGAAGTTTTCTCTTTGTCCCATCACAGATAGTTGACACTGTCCACTGGAGAGTCCTTTGGGCTAAGATATTTTCTCCTCTGGCCTTCAAATGCACTCAGTATTAGACTATCATGTCACCTGTACCTTGAAGTGACACGCATTTGAATGAATACTTACTTATTCATTCAACCATTATTTATTGAGCCACAAGCACAGGTCACATTTGTGCTAAGCATTGGGTAGATAAGGTAAAGCAAAATCTGATTTGTTGTTGTTGTTCAGTTGCTAAGTAGTGTCCTACTTTTTGCAACCCCATGAACTGCGGAACGCCAGGCTTCCCTGTCCTTCACCATATCCCAGAATCTGTTCAAACACATGTCCATTGAGTCAGTGATGCCATCCAGCCATCTCGTCCTCTGTCATCCCCTTCTCCTCCTGTCTTCAATCTTTCCCAGCATCAGAGTCTTTTCCAGTGAGTTAGCTTTTCGCATCAGGTGGCCAAATTATAGCTCCTAATCTCACAAAGTTTATAGTCTAGTAGCAGGAACAGATAGTAACAGAAAAAAATTGCTTCAGTGAATGCAGGGCACAGCTAAACAAAAGAGAACGACATCATCTTATGCACTAGTCACTAGTAATTGTAAGGGACTTGAAACTAAATAGGAGGTCAAGGATGGAAAGCTTCTTTGAGAAAGTGTCCCCTGAACTCTATCTGAAATAAGAATAAAGATGTAGGAATTGCCTAGGTAAAGAAAAACAGCAGGGTTTGAGCCTAACTAGAAGGGATTTCAGCCCTCTTAAAGACAGCCTTTGTTTGATAGAATTTCTTATTGAAAAACCAAAGAGGATAGTATATAAAACATGAAAATATCTTTGTTGGAGAGATTATTTCTGGTGTTTTTGTGAAATGAAACTTGGCATATATAGAAAATTTGATAATTTAATTGTAGTTAATGAAAAGAATTTATTTAAGAGAGTAGAGAGTAGATAAAGCCTAGACAACAGAAATCTACAGGCATTACATAATATTTAAGAAAACACTTCATTCTCTCAACCAGAATTTTTTGGGAGCATATAAACTTAATGGGTGTGTGTGTGTTTCATTTCTAGAACAGAGCCTGCTGAAATAGGAAATGCCTGGTCAGGGAAGATACATCAGAGGATAAAAGCCCAGAAGAGAAGAATGTAAGGGTTAGAACAACCATTCTCATTGGTGGTGGAAGAAGTCAAAATTGAGAGAATAAGGGAAAATAGGAGATTCCAAGTCACTACTGATTGGATAGTGTAAGACTTTCCAAATAATGGAAATTGATACCGTTGAGTCACTGGTGCTCTATACATCTTCTAAATAGGGTAGCATGCAGAAACTTGTATTTTTTCCTGAATTGATCTAAATAGTGTATAGCCAGTATGTTTCATGGAGAAGGAAATGGCAACCCACTCCAGTGTTACTGCCTGGAGAATCCCAGGGATGGGGGGGCCTGGTGGGCTGCTATCTATGGGGTCACACAGAATCGGACACGACTGAAGTGACTTAGCAGTATGTTTCATCTTATATGCCAAGTCATATAAATCAAAAGCATATGTATGGATGTGAGAGCTGGACTATAAAGAAAGCTGAGCACTGAGGAATTGATGATTTTGAACTGTGGTATTGGAGAAGACTTGAGAGTCCCTTGGACTGCAAGGAGATCTAACCAGTCCATCCTAAAGGAAATCAGTCCTGAATATTCATTGGAAAGACTGAGGCTGAAGCTGAAACTCCAACACTTTGGTCACCTGCAAAGAACTGACTCATTGGAAAAGACCCTGATGCTGGGAAAGACTGAAGGCAGGAGGAGAAGGGGACGACAGGATGAGATGGTTGGATGACATCACTGACTCGATGGACATGAGTTTGAGCAAGCTCCAAGAGTTGGTGATGGACAGGGAAGCCTGATGTGCTGCAGTCCATGGAGTCACAGAGAGTCAGACATGACTAAGCGACTGAACCGAAGAAGTGAGTTTTGGATATAGAAACCATATCTGGGCTTAGCAGAAAAGAGTACCCAAACCAACTAGCAAAGCCTATCATAGACAAGGGAATTTGCTATTCCTGCTCTAAATAATCTCATTCATCTGCATTTTACATGCTTTTCTCTTTCTTTGAGCCACCTAGAGAGATTCCAAGCGATGAGGGAAAGGAAACCATTTTTTAGATTAAAAAAAATTTTTATTATTAAAGAACCAATATTAGCTCATCAGGATGGTTTTTCTTTTAATGATTCTACAGAAGAAATAAAATCAGCAAACAACAAAGGCATTTTCCATAACAAAAAGTTGGAAGTTCTAAAGAAATTTGCATTTTCAGTGGTGGGAAGTGTCAGATCCTTTTTGGACTCAAATCTCTTTATGTCACACCAGGGCACGAAGGGTAATGTTTATAACATCTGAATCTCTGAACCAGTGAATAAAAGATATCAGTGTTACTTAGTTGAGACGTGAATAAATATTCATAACAATGGCACATGCATAGCTAATTGAATGACTTTTGTTAATATTAAACTAGATATTCATGGACATGTGCCTTTTTCTATAATGAAAATACTGCCTTGGGCTACTTTTGTTTTTCTTGTCTAGAACAATTTATGGGCTTTCAGTGAAATGAATATAAACTCCTATTCTCAAGACAAAAGAATTCACCATTAATTTGAGGAAAGAATTTCTTTATTCCCTTTGTGGTCTACTTTACTGAAAAAGCAAGCCCTAAATCTATCTTGCAATTTTTGTTCATGCATTATGTTTAATTTCAACAGCACATTTGATGTCTATAAATAGAGATTTCTAGAATTATTAGGACCAGATGTATTGTTATCAAGTACATAAGAGATTTTCTTTTGATTAACTTAAAAAATAATAAAAACAAAGAGAAACAAAATAAAATTCCTATGTGGCTGTTTATATGAAGCTTAAACCTAGTATTTTCCCTGCTTCCTCAGTCTTGTTTCCCCACCCTTTTCCCTTTCTCTCCTTTATTTCCTTAGGTGCACGGCAATGGATATTTGCCATTTATCAGCTGCTTAGCCTTTATTCTCTCCCTGTAACAGGACCGCTCTGTTTTCTGCTTCCTATACCTCCAAGCTTCCTTCCTTGACCAGCCAGCCCTTTCTTATACCTCCAGCCCACTTGGTGAGCTCCCCAATATCCTCCCCACAAACTCCTTTTATCATAAAGTAGCCAATCTAAGAAACACTGATACATATTCATCCATTTCCTGCTCTGCTCTATTTCTATTGATCAATGGCATTCAGAGCTCAGCATCAAGGCTATATAGTAGGTTCCTGAAAGATCCCATCCCTAATATTTGCCTGACATGGCCTGATGAAAAACTTCCATGATCTGACTAATGCACTGAACACAGAGGTGTATAAAATTCACAGTATGAACCAAGGTTTCCTTGAATTCACAGTCACTCTGTAGTGATGGTAATTGAATTGAACTTGAAGCAGTTGAAGGAGCTAGACATATCATGCCAGAGCCTCAATGTCATTCCTTTGTTGTTTTCAGGGCTTAGAATACCAAGAGATAATCTATAAAGGCCTGAAACTATACACAGGGATTGGTTGCCATAAAACCTGCTGTTTGGGGCTTGCTCACAGGACTTATTCTAGGACAGTGATTTCCAAAACTGGCTGGTGATCAAAATCACCTAAGAGCTACTGTAAAAACTCAAATGGAAAATCCTGACTTGATTCAGGATATCCTGAGCCACTAGGTCAAGGGTGGAATCACTATGAGCAAACGTGTGCAATCTAAAGAGAGGACTAGAGTAAGGAACCCAAGATGAGATTATTTTAGTATTCCAGGGGTGAAATTTTAAAGTTCCAAAAGAAGGCAATAATAATAGGAGAGGAATAAAAGGGAATGAAGTATTTTTAAGAGGTAAAATAAGCCAGCTATGCATATGGTTAATGTTGAAATAAACAGGATCACACATGAAGACTTTGGCTTATATAACTGGATAAATAGTGTCTAATTTTGCAACAGAAAATACTAGAGGGAGAGAAACTTTAGAAAGAGGTATGTTTGGACTTAGTGGAAGTTTTTGTGTGGTGTCCAGGGAAAATGTTTAGCATGGAAGCATGGCCTGAAGCTCAGGTAAAAGATAAGTTCTAGAGAAACAAATCTGAGCACCAACTGCATACAGGTGATGGTTATAATTTTAGGAAGGATAAGATCATTCCAGGATGGTTTGGAAGAGGCAGAGTGCTGAGTCAGGATTAATCTTCAAGGAACACTCATATTTAAAGAGCATTAAGAGAAGAAACCTGGGGAGAGACCTGAGATGAAATGTCCAGAAGAAGTGAGAAAAAAGAAGCAAAACACACAGAAGAGAAGAGAAGGCTATGAAAGAGGAAGCAGTCCCCAGTGTTGGTTACAGTGAAGGTCCATGAATGTAATGACTGATAAATGCAGGTTGAATTTGCAGAAAAGCTCAGTATATTTTTGACTAAGATTGTCCAGTGAAATTTTGGGAATAAACTTTGGGTAGAAAATCCCAGGGAAAGAGACTACACATGTAGGCAAGTCCTTCAAGAATTATCATGTATTTGATTCAGTTTAGAACTTCCATTCCATGTATGCTACTGCTAAGTCACTTCAGTCGTGTCCGACTCTGTGCGACCCCATAGATGGCAGCCCACCAGGCTCCCTCGTCCCTGGGATTCTCCAGGCAAGAGCACTGGAGTGGGTTGCCATTTCCTTCTCCAGTGCATGAAAGTGAAAAGTGAAAGTGAAGTCGCTCAGTCGTGTCTGACTCTTTGCGACCCCATGGACTGCGGCCTACCAGGCTCCTCCGTCCATGGGATTTTCTAGACAAGAGTACTGGAGTGGGTTGTCATAGGTCAATCCTGGGTTCACAAAATGTCAAATATCTAAATTCAAAGTTATTATTCAGTCAGATACTGTCCTATAGGGTTCAACTCTGCAGCAGAGATATTTAGCTGTTCACCCAAAATTCATAATCCCCTTTTCATACTATATCACTGTTCCTGGTTGACAGCTGTGGCACTACAGACATTTCCAGCAGCCTTTGTATTTAAGTGTGGTCATAAGACTAGAATTCACCAATGTAATGACAGTAGAAATGATAATTGTCACTGTCCAAGGCTTTGAAGAAGCAGGATTCTCCACTTTCTTTTCTTTTCTGTCAGCTGTATGCAGAGGATTCCAAGACCCAAGGTCATGGCAGAGCACAAGATGGAAAGAGTCTGTATCCAGATCATTCAAGAAGAAAGCCATGAGCTTCTCTGATGGCTCAGTGGTAAATAATCCACCTGCCAATGCAGGAGACATGGGTTCCATCCCTGGCCCAGGAAGATCCCATATGCCGCAGAGCAACTAAGCCCATGTGCCACGACTATCAAGCCTGTGCCCTAGAGCCTGTGCCCCACAACAAGAGAAACCCCCACAGTGAGAAGCCCGTGAGCCACAATGAAGAGTAGCCCCCACTTGCCACAACTACACAAAAGCCTGTGCAGCAATGAAGAGCCAGCATAGTCAAGAATAAATAATTAAAAATGTGTGCGTGTGTGTGTGTGGCGGCTTCCCTGGTGGCTCAGACAATAAAGAGTCTGCCTGCAATGCAGGAGATCCAGGTTCGATCCCTGGGTTGGGAAGACCCCCTTGGAGAAGGAAATGGCAACCCACTCCAATATTCTTGCCTAGAAAATCCCATGGATGGAGGAACGTGGGAGGTTACAGTCCATGGAGTTAGAAAGCCATCAACCAACCAGAAACATCTGCATTGGGTTATTATATGTTAAGTTACTGAAATGTTGGTGTATATTTGTTTTAATAACTCTAAAACAAACTGTATCTGAGTATAATATGGACCAAACTTGTAGATAACTGATTCTCTCTCTAAATATACAGATAGAAAGTGTATACCATTTATATTTATTAATATGAAATATCTATCAAGAAGTATCATAGAAACATAGACTACAACATTTATTTGATACAAATCTGAGATCCATCTTCCAATTTATTGTTTACAAACTTTACTAATTTAAACTTTAGTGATTCTATTCAGAGGTAACGAATGGTGTTAAGCATTAAATTAACTAATCAATTAATTCAATTCAGAAAGCAAATTAAGATTGCCTGGTAAATAAAATCCTACTCTTTCCACTAGATGCTTACATCTTAATGATCCACCAATTATTATTTTCCTTGTTACAATAAGATATCTTCAACTCATTATTTCTACTCACATAATTGTTTGATAGTATGCTTATGTACTAAAAGAAGTGAAGATGTGATGTTCTTTTTTCTTAAATGCTGTAGTAAAAAGTAATGTATTAAAAAGTAATGCAAGTTTTTGCTCTTGAGTCAGGGCACCCATGTATAACTCTTCTCCATACAAGCGTGTGGTTGAGAGGTGCATGCAGGCTAAAGTTCTCTCCTGCTCCTCTTAGAAAAGGACCCAGGCAGAGACTGCATCCTTGCAGGAGAAGGGAATATCTTTTTCTAATTTGTACAAAAGCAATATGTGGGCTTGCAATGACCTTTGACAGAGACACTTTCTTTCCCTCTTAATCTTGGAACTCATTTTGCACAAATACATTGAAAGCCACAGTTTCATTTTTAATGGCTTCAATAAGTTTGATTAATGGATATATTGAACTACTTTCAAATATTTGCTCTTATAGATAATATGCATTGAATAGCCTTGTACATATGTGTGAGGACTGCTCTAGAATAAATTCGTTAAACTGGAATTGCTGCATCATAGAGTCAGTGCACTTGTACATCAAGTTACATTCTGTGAAGGCTGGGCTAATTTACATCCTTCCAGCAATACATAAAAGCGTCTGTGTAGTCTCACTTCCAGCAACTATTGTGCTACCTGGCTTTTGATCTTTGCTAATTTTAAGAGTGGACAGGCTCCTGTAGAGCAGTTTTATTTTGAATTACATTTACTATGAGGTTAGGGTCTCTTCATATGTTTGAAAACTAGTTTATTTCTTTTTCAGTGACTTTTTCTATTTGTGTGATAAGCTTTTGTTCATTCTTTCATTTTCAACCTTTCTTTGTCAGTGAGTTTTATGTGTATGGTATTCTATATATCATATGCCTGGATTTTACATTTTGATACAATTTGAAAGTCTTTATCTTTTTATAGCTGTTGATATAAAATATAACTTTCAGTTCTATGTTACCTTTCTATTCTTATTTTTGTTTTTTCCAATCTTTCATTGTACTATTTATTAATAATTTTATTTACTGTTGTTAAAGTTTCCTTCTGTATATGTGTATTTTATTTTTAATCCAGTGATAAAATTTATAATTAAAACTTATAAAAGATAATAAACACTGTTTCTTCAGACAGTATCTACTATCTTCCTACTTCAACCAATGGTAAAACTAGTACATTTGTATTTCTTCCCACTGTTCATCCCTCCCCCCCTTAATTTTAGCTAATCATATCATTGTTACTAGGTTTTCTAGAACCTTCCTGGGTTTCTGTAAATATGTTTAAATATATACTACTTAATTGGTCAGACTTAGATCGTTTGACATCCACCTTCCCCCTTCCTCTATATAAAAGGTGAAAATATCAGTTTATATATATTGCTTTCTTCCTTCTCGTTGCTGTCTCAACTCACTATTATTCATTGTACTATATTGTTTTTGTTGGAGTGATTTGAAAGAGAAGAGAGAAAAGATATCTTTATTCTCCTGTTTTATATATAGGGTCTCAATTCATCTTTGTCTACTCCATAGTACGAGACACGTTGGTCTGCATGTAATAGTGACTCAGTACATCTAAAAGATTGAGCTTGACTTGTTCATGGTTGAATTGGCCTGGAAGAATGATTTAATCCATTTGAACATATACACTCAATTACAGGCAACAATTAGAGTCCTTCCCCTACAAGGCAGGGAATTTACCCTGAGCTTATCATGTGGCCAAAGGCAGACCAGTGTTCATACTCCCCACAGGCAGATAGATCCCAAATGTGACCCTCAGCAGGGGCTGATCCCTGCAGTCCCACTTCCTTCTCCAAAGTCATCAGCCACATAATGGTAGGAGAAATCAGGCAGTGTGTAAGAGAGACCAAAAATTTCTTTTGCTAGAGAATCTCACCAGGAGAAGCAAATGTGCCACATACACACACCCGGCTCCTTTCCCTATCTTAGTATCTCACCTGCTTCCTATGGTTTTTGTAACACTTCCTAGCTAAACCAGGAAATAGCTAATAACTAATCACAATAAATAATTCTAGACGGAAGGCAACATCCCTGTGTCTCCTGAATTGGCAGGGGGGGTTCTACACCACTGAGCCACCAGGGAAGCCATATGGGGATGTAATATCCCATAATGACTCCTCTTCTGGTCTTTGAGATTGCAATGGGCAGAATAATGACCCCCAAAGATTTCCACACTATGTCTTAATCCCTCAAACCTTGGACTATGTTACAGGAAAAGGGTCTTTGCAGATGTGATTGAGGTTACAGACCTTAAAATAAGAGATTATCCTGGATTATCTGGTGGGCTCAATCTAATCACTTGAGCTTTTAAAAGAAGGCAGAATGGTCAGTGAGAAGGATGTGGCAGAAGAAGAGGACACAGAAGAGAAGCAATTGTGTGGGAAAGGTTCAGTGCATTACTGCTGGCCCTGAAACACAGGGAGCAACCTGTAGGAACTGCAGACAGGAGACCAGATGCTAAGGGCAGCCACTGGCATATAGCCAGTATGGAGATAAGGCATCCGTTCTACAACCACATGGAGCTGAATTTTGCCGACAACCAGAAGGAGACCTATAGCCTTCAAAAAGAAACATAGCCCTACCCACATCTTCATTTCTGTCCCATGATACCCTAAGCAAATCAGCCTGCTGTCCTCAGACTTCTGCCCTACTGAACTGTGAGGTAATAAATGTATGCCGTTTGTACAAGTTTGGTATGGGTACAAGTTTGTAGCCATTTGTTACGGCAACAATAGAAAACTATTACAGGGATAATTCAGGCATGGCTGTTCTCGAGATCCATGTAACCCAGCCTGTGATATGCAGACGCCTGATAGACAGGGAACTGCATAAAAAAACATGCAAGCATGACTATACTTGAAGATCAGGAGCTTTAAAGTTTCTCTGTACTCTTAGGAAACAACATAAATAAAAGCAATTGATAATTTCATCCACTCATTCAATTTCTTCAAACATCTTTTTTTTAATTGTAGAAAAAGTCACATAAGATAAAACATACTTTTTAACTATGTTTAACCATACAGTTCAGCAGCATTCACATTGTTGCATAATTCTCACCATCATCCATCTCCAAATTTCTCACCTTCCTAATCTGGAACTCTGTCCCCATTAAACACTAAGTCTCCAACCCCCTGGAGGGTTCCCTGGAAGCCCAGGAACCCCTTGGGCTTCCCTGGTGGCTCAGATGGTAAAGCGTCTGCCTGCAATGAGGGAGACCTGGGTTCGATTCCTGGGTTGGGAAGATCCCCTGGAGAAGGAAATGGCAATCCACTCCAGCACTCTTGCCTGGAAAATCCCATGGACGGAGGAGCCTGATAGGCTACAGTCCATGGGGTCACAAAGAGTCGGACACGACTGAGCGACTTCACTTCACTTCACTCCAACCCCCACCCAAACCCACCCCTCATAGCCTGGGCATCTACCAAGATACTTTTGACTCTGAATTGGACTATTCTAGGTACCTCGTATAAGTGGAATCAAACAGTATTTTTCTGCAGTCAGTTACAGGCTTTTTTATATGCAAATTTTAATTTCATGATATATAACTTTTGATAAGTCCCTCCTTCCCAAGCATCTCAACTAGTCCTGAAAGTAAGCTCTGTGCATGAGAAGAAAGTAAGGACCAGGAGCTGACCACATCATTTATCCTCAATTGATATCCTGCATTCCCCCAACAGTACTGCTAGCTGTGAAACTGTACCTTTCTATCTGCAGGGTGAGTTGACTTGGTCTTGGAAAATAAACCAAATCAGTAGATACTTTGTTCAGATGGCTAAATAATAGTGGCAATCTAAAAATAAGTCAAGAGGAAAAACCTTGCCTACTGGCCTAATCTCTCATGCTAGTATTATTATTAATTATATTGCTGCATATAAAATTACCCAAATGCTCTGCTTTGAAGCTACTTATTTCATTTCCATCTCTACAATATTCCTGAATGAAGATTACAGATGAGTATGAAAGCACAGAGAGGTTAAGAGCATTAACCAAAACACAGCAAGTTCCCAGCAAAACTGCAACAGCACATAGGTTTTCTTAATTCTGCCTGGTGTTCTTTCCATTTTCACAGTATTTTTTTCCAAAATAAGTAAAACACTTGTGTTCTTTAAAGGTGCAGTCAGATGGATGCCCCTAAAACCCATCCATTGCCTTTCGTTATCATCCAATATTTTACCAGCCCATACTATAACAATTTCTCTATTTCTCACAGTATAACAACAAAAAAAAATTGTCTCAAAATTTTGAGACAAACATTTTTGTCAATTAATAGATGTTTTCCCCTAAATTGATAATTATTATTAATATTATTGCTTCCTTAAAGGTCTTCTCTGGTGACTCAGTGGTAAAGAATTTGCCTGCCAATACAGGAGTCTCAGGTTCCATCCCTGGGTCAGGAAGTTCCCCTGGAGACGGAAATGGCAACCTGCTCCAGGATTCTTGCCTGGAGAATCCCATAGACAGAGCAGCCTGATGGACTACAGTCCATGGGGTCACAGAGTTGGACACGACTGATCGACTGAATGAAAACAAACTGCTTCCATGAACAATGATGATTTGTCAAGAATATTCATTGGAAGGACTGATGCTGAAGCTGAAATGCAAATACTTTGGCTACCTGATGCGAAGAACTGACTCATTGGAAAAGACCCTGATGCTAGGAAAAACTGAAGGCGGGAGGAAAAGGGGACAACAGAGAATGAGATGGTTGGCTGGCATCACTGACTCAATGGACATGAGTCTGAGTAAACTCCAGGAGTTGGTGATGGATAGGGAGGCCTGGCATGCTGCAGTCAATGGGGTCACAAAGAGTTGGACACAACTGAGCAACTGAATTGAACTGATGTGGGGAACTGATTGAACTGATTAGGCCTCATTGTTAGTTTCCTTCCTGCATATTATGTAGCACTCAACAACTCAGTAGCTTTCAGTTTCTTTTTTGCTGATGGGATGCTATCTTTGTCCTGGACTCCCATGCAGAAAAGAATTGATTCCTTTAAATAAGAAGACAGAAGTGTAAAGAAGAATTCCATGTACACGAAACAGAAGATGTTTATAGTGATTTTTGTACCACGTAAAATCTGTTCTCAGAAGATATCTCTGAAAGGATAAACATGAAGATGTTTCCTGTATACCTTCTGGAAAATTTGAATTTTGTCCTATATGCAAACTATCACCCACTCTGCAAGTAAATGAAACTTGAAACTTTAAGAAGAAAAAATGAATCAAGATAAAAGAAGTTATGCAAACAGAAAGATAGTAAACGATATATCTTTTACTCTATATAAAGAGGAGTATAACTCTAGCAGATATAGTGGTCTGCCCAGATTCCCAGGATCCCTTTCTACTTTGTCTGTGCCCCCTCACCACGCCCACGTTCTTCACACTTGCTCTTCCATGGACTGGTATCTGCAGCTCCTGGTCCTTGGGCTGCTGGAGCCACTTTGTCACAGAGAATTGCAAGAGAATTGCACAGAGAATTGCAAGCATTCAGGGGTTTACATTCCAGCTGGACTTTGTCCAGAGACAAACGGGTGAACAAGTACCATAGTCTAGCTCCTATCAGATTGGGATAGTGGTGAGCTGTCACTCAGAGTCCAGAGTTCCCCTCAAAGATCTACCTTCTGAGAGCCTTCTGCCGGAGACCACATCAGTGCTGGGCTTTTCCCCTTTTCCTATTCTATTCCCTACTCTATTATTGGTTTTCCTGGGATCATTTTTTGGGAAATTATTTGCAAACCCACCCTCATCTCAGGAACTGCTTTTTTAGAACCTCCTAAGGTAGCTGGTACCCCCACTGGCCTTAGGAAGCTGACTCTAGGAGCCAGATTTGGAGTTAGCTATTCAATGGCTATCTGAAAACAAAGGCCCCTTTATTGGTGCTGGGTGGGCTGCTGACTCTTCCTGGCATTAGCCCACATTTACTAAGACTTTCACCAGTGTTAAGATGGCATAGGGATGGAAAGGATGCTCTGACACACAGAACACTGTGTGCATTTGAAAGATACGGGGCAAGTTGTAATTACAAAAGCTATGAACTGGTGAGTTGTTTCTGAGTGCTATCAATGCATCAGATCGAGGAAAATACAAGCTTACTGCTGCTAAGTCACTTCAGTTGTGTCTGACTCTGTGTGACCCCATAGACGGCAGCCCACCAGGCTCCTCCGACCCTGGGATTCTCCAGGCAGAACACTGGAGTGGGTTGCCATTTCCTTCTCCAATGCATGCATGCATGCATGCTAAGTCGCTTCAGTAGTGTCCGACTCTGTACAACCCTATGGACAGCAGCCCACAAGGCTCCTCCATCCACAGGATTCTCTAGGCAAGAATACTGGAGTGGATTGCCATTTCCTTCTCCAGAAAAATACAAGCCTAGGTCAGTCAGTTATCAACTTAAGGCACAGTAGGAAAGCCAGCAGGCCTTGAAGAGAGTTGAAGGAGACCCTCATAATACTGAGGCAGTGAAAGGGTGTACTGAAGACCAGACTTGGCTGTAAGAGTAACAGAACCTCAGAGAAGATGACTTAACCACAGCAAATCCCCTGCACCAAAATCAGGGCTCTACTAAGGAAGGAGGGGGACCCTGAGACTCAAGATAGGTAATCTGAGCAGGTGTGCTATGAAGCATTGATTTCCTCGAGTCAGCTGAACACGCTGAACCTGCCAGATTGACAAACTCTCTTTTTCCAAACAAAAGCAGTCCCCTATGAGCTTGGAGACTTTTCAGAAGCCTCTACTAAGACAGACACATTGAAAGGCGGTATTTGCTCTCCTTATGATCGCCCCCTCCCACCTTTCTTTTTGACTTCTAGATGGAAAACTAGGGTCAAGCTTCAGCATGACTTAACTGGGGAAATTTTGACCTTATTAAAGGAGAAAGAAATTATTTGCCAAAAGATCCATAGGACTTGGGGAATGTGTACTTCCTGGTCCTGGGAGATCAGGCCTGGAATTCAGTATTGAGGATGCCAAACCAGAGTGGTTGATAAGGGACATTTTATTAATATAAGGGCCACTGTCCTATGACTCAGTATTTAACACTCTGGCAAGAGCCCCTGGAGCTGGTCCTAATAAGCCACTGGAATGGCTCCTGGCAACTTGTAACAAATAATGACCTGGCAGAGTATTGAGAAAAGAATCAAAAGATTTAGGGTTATAAGTATGCCTCTGTTCCTTACGAAGGCCCAGTGAAAGGTTCTTTACTAGGGCAATGAAGATAGTGTCACTGTTACATTCAAGAGTGGTTGAGAGGGGACTTACCTGATGGTCCAGTGGCTAAGACTCCATGATTGCAATGCCCGGGGCCTGGGTTCGATCCCTGGTCAAGGAACTAGATGTTAGCATGCTGTAAC
Organism: Bos indicus x Bos taurus; assembly: GCF_003369695.1. Lineage (NCBI taxonomy): Eukaryota > Metazoa > Chordata > Mammalia > Artiodactyla > Bovidae > Bos > Bos indicus x Bos taurus. The sequence continues at coordinate 20,065,827 of NC_040091.1, read as the reverse complement.
TAAAACCCTGCATGGGGCAATGAAGATCCTGCTTGATACAGCTAAGACATGGTGCAGCTAAATAAATAAATAATAATAAGATCTTTATAAATAAATAACTTAAAAAAAAAAAAGAAAACTGGTCTAGAGGAATCTAGAATGGGTGGCAGAAGAAGGAGATGAGAAAACGTAATCCCTGTAGGGCCAGCTGCAGCAGGAGAGACTGTAGGGTGTTCAATGACTCTCACATTTAATATACAATTTTTATAATACAATTTGCCCCAGAAATTTTGAGCAACCTTCAAGAAGTTTTCAAAGAATGGAATGAAACTGACATGAAATGTCAGAGGGCCTGACCAAGAGCAAAGGGTGAACTGTAGCAGAAAATATTGGTGTTTTTTCCAGGTCCTCTCAGATTTCTTGTAATAGTTTCTGTATATAACCTACGCTGCCTCTACCACTGACTTCTGTGTTTTAAAGTCTGGAACTTGAGATTCTGCTTTGGAGGACTGCCCTCAGGCTATCGGAGCTGCTTTACTGTATACCAGGAATCAAAACATGCATGCCTGGGGTTTGCCTCTTCCCTGGACTGGCCCTTGACAAATGACCATCAGACATCAGAATGTGAAAGCTCAGCTCCCTTGCCTCTGTTCAGGACAATTCTGAGGTTTATTTATTCTCTAGATTTCTCCTGAGGGACAAGGCTGAAGCTTAAGCTCTGCAGTGTGAAAGCAGAGACATCACTTTGCAGACAAAAATTAGTATAGTCAAAGCTATGGTTTTTCCAGTAGTCATGTATGGGTGTCAGAGTTGGACTATAAAGAAAGCTGAGTGCCAAAGAATTGATGATTTTGATCTGTGGTGTTGAAGAAGACTCTTGAGAATCCCTTGGACTGCAAGGAGATCAAACCAGTCAATTCTAAAGGAAATCAACCCTAAATATTCATTGGAAGAACTGATGTTGAAGCTGAGGCTCCAATACTTTGTCCACCGGATGTCAAGAGCTGACTCACTGGAAAAGACCCTGATGGTGGGAAAGATTGAAGGCAGGAGGAGAAGGGGACAACAATGGATGAGATGGTTGGATGGCATCACTGACTCAATGGACATGAGTTTGAACAAACTCCAGGAGATAGTGAAGGACAGGGAAGCCTGGAGTGCCTATAATCCATGGAGTTGCAAAGAGTCAGGCATAACTGAGCGACTGAACAACAACAAAACTCTACTTGGCTTCCTTCCTTTCCCTGTCCTGATTCTCCAGTCCTTACTGGTCTCCCCAGGAAACATTTCCTGCATAAATCACTTATACAGGATTTTCATATCAAGGTTTGCTTCTGGAGACCCCAATCTAGGACCTCAAACTTCAGTCTCATATATTCTATTTTTTTTAGTCTCACATATTCTTTAAAATTTTTTTTAAATAATTTATTCGTTAATTGAAATGCAGCTGATTTACAATGTTGTGTTAATTTCTGCTATACAGCAAGGTGACTCAGTTATACATATATCTACATTCTTTGTTTTTGTATTCTTTTCCATTATGGTTTATCATACAATATTGAATATACTTCTCTGTGCTCTACAGTAGGACCTTGCTGTTTATCCATTCTCTATATAAAAGCTTGCTTCTGCAAATCGCAAACTCCCACTCCATCCCTCTGCCAACTCACTCTGCTTGGCAACTACTAGTCTATTCTCTATGCCCATGATTCTGTTTCTGTTTCATAGACTGGTTCAGATGTGTCAGATTTTAGATTCCACATAGTCTCATATATTCTTGATGAAAGTAAGTTTCAGGTCGTCTTTTTGAACAGTACTCTTTCACTTTGGCAATACTGCCAAAGACAGTCAACAGGTTTTAAAAGATGTGTACAACTGTTCAACTATCCCCCCCATAAAAATATTTATGTAGTTAAGTTTGATGCAGTATGGTTTATAACAGCAAGGGAATCGAATGAAAACAATATAAATATATTTGTTGTTGTTGTTGTTCAGTCAGTCATGTCCAACTCTTTGAGACCCCATGAACTGCAGAACACCAGGCTTCCCTGTCCTTCACTATCTCCCAGAGTTTGCTCCAACTCATGTCCATTGAGTTGGTGATGCTATCCAGTCATCTCATGCTGTGTTGTCCCCTTCTCCTGCCTTCAATCTTTCCCAGCATCAAGGTCTTTTTCAATGAGTCAGCTCTTCACATCAGGTGGCCAAAGTATTGGAGCTTCAGCTTCAGCATCAGTCCTTCCAATGAATATTCAGGGTTGATTTCCTTTAGGATTGACTAGTTTGATCTCCTTGCTGTCCAAGAGACTCTCAAGTCTTCTCCAGCACCACAATTCAAAAGCATCAATTCTCTGGTGCTCATAGGAATCAGCAACTTAGTAGGCCATGATACATTCATATTATGAAATATCAATGATTGAAAGTTGAATTCTTTAAGAAACAAGAAACAGATGAAATGCAAAATTTTTTCCCATTTGTTCAGGGTGGTCTTCACCATCCAACTTGCCTACCTTGTATCTTCAGTTATGTGTAAATTAGTTCATTTGTAAATCTTATGGCATATAAGGAGGACTTTTAAATCATCTGGTTGTTAAGTGGGAACAAAACTGTACTTGCATTGCCAAAATCTTCACTTATATCCCAGTAATTCTATTTGCTGACTATGTCAATCCTTAAGCAAATCACTTTACTTTCATGGCTGTGAGAAAAATTAGTGTTTCTTCCATTATATGGGTAATAAACAACTGAAGTTTATTATTTATCCACAAAAGGGTGAGCTGTCTTCATTGCAACAGGAGTTGGTAACCAAGATGTGTAGAAAATATTATCCTTGACTAATCAAATACTTTAAAAACATTATTTATTCAGGATGGCTTCCCTGGTGGCTACGTGGTAACAAATATGTCTGGCAATGCAGGAGATGCAGGTTCAAGCCCTGGGATGGGAAGACCGCCTACAGAACGAAATGGCAACCCATTCCAGTATCCTGGCCTGGGAAATCCCATGGACGAGGAGCCTGGTAGGCTACAGCCCATGGGATCTCAAAGAATCAGACACATCTTAGTGACTAAACAACAAAGCAACAACAATTTTATTCAGGAACATCCAAGGCCATTTGAAGGTGTGGGTGTAGGAGAGTGACTTTTTTCCCTGAATGGGCATTCTTTCCTCCTTGATGGTAATAGAACCTCTGATTCGGACAAAAGAAAAAAATAAAGACTACATTTCTCAGCTTCCTTTGTAGTTAAGGGTAGCTATGTGATTAAGGTCTTTCAATAGGATGCAGGCAAACAGAATGTGTAATTTCTGGGTGATGCCTTTTGGGAAGGGATCTTTTCTTATCTTGTGGTTGCAATGTGGACATTGTGGTAAGCTATCTTGAACTACAGAGAAGAAGATAATTTCCTATAAATGTTTTCGTTTGTAAGTATCCAAAAATACTAGCTGTTAACCCAAAGATTCTGGCACCTGGCACGTACTCAATAAATATTAGTTTATTTTTGTCTTTGTTTCTTCTTGGGCTGCCTTTACAGACTGTAACCAGCTGGCGGCTTAACCAACAGAAATGTATTTTCTCACAGTTAGAGGAGCCAGAAGTCTCAGCCAGTTTGGTTCCTGGTGAGAGCTCTCTTCCCAGCTTACAGACAGCCGCCTTCTCCCGATGTCCTCACACGGCCTTTGCTCTGGGCACAGAGAAACAGCACCACATCTCTTCCTCTTTTTATAAGTACCCAGTTTTATCAAATTAGGATCCCACCTTATAACCTCACTTAACCTTAACTACCTCCTTACAGACCCTAACTCCAAATACACACACACGCACACGCTTCCTGGACACCACAGGTCCATCTGGTCCCATCCTCCATCTTTTCCCTTCCCTTCTAGCTACTTGTCTGATACCACAAGCTGGCACTAGTGGTAAACAATCCACCTGCCAATGCAAGAGACTGGGGTTTGATTCCTGGGTCAGGAAGATCCCCTTGAGAAGGAAATGGCAACCCACCCCAGTATTCTTGCCAAGAGAATCCGCATGGACAGAGGAGCCTAGTGGGCTACAGTCCATGGGGGCACAAAGCGTCGGACACAACTGAGCATCTGAGCACCACCACTACAAGTTGGCACCTCCTTGCCCTTCAATTTCAGCTCAGTTGTTGCAGGGGAATCTCTGACCTCCCATCAGTCAAATTCCCCTACTATCTGCTCTAATACCCTCATGCACCTCTTCTTTTTCAAGCTGAAACACAATTGTAATTTCACATATTTGGGTGTGAAAGTTTGATGAATATCTGTAACTCTACTAGACTGTGAGCTTGATTAAGGAAAAAGAGTGAAAGTGAAAGTGAAGTCACTCAGTCGTGTCCAATTCTTTGTGACCCCATGGACTGTAGCCTACAAGCTCCTCCATCAATGGGATTTTCCAGGCAAGAATACTGGAGTGGGTTGTCATTTCCTTCTCCAGGAGATCTTCCCAACCCAAGGATTGAACCCAGGTCTCCCGTATTGTAGGCGGATGCTTTACCATCTGAGCCACCAGGAAAAAGTGTATCTGCTTATTATTACTACTATTTTATTATTTTCACTATATACAGAATGTTTGTGTCTCCCAAAATTTGAATGTCAAAGCCCTAATACCGAATGTGTGGCATTTGGAAGCAGTAAGAATGAGATCTAGATGAGGTCATGAGGGTGGAGCCTCCAGGATAAAATTAGTGCCCTTCTAAGAAAAGGAAGAGACCAGAACCCTCTCTCTGTCTATCAGGTGGGGATGCAGCAAGAATGTGGCTGTATACAAGCCAGAAAGCAAGCCCTCACCAAGAACCACATCTGTCCACACCTTAATCTTGGACTTCTCAACCTCCAGAACTGTGAGAAAGAAATGTCTGTTGTTTAAGCCACTTGGCCTGTGGTATTTCATTGTAACAGCAAGAGTTATAGCCACTTGACTAAAATAATTAGCAGTATTTCCTAGCCCCTAGTATATAATTCGGAGAAGGTAATGGCACCCCACTCCAGTACTCTTGCCTGGAAAATCCCATGGATGGAGGCGCCTGGAAGGCTGTAGTCCATGGGGTCGCTGAGAGTCAGACATGACTGAGCGACTTCACTTTCACTTTTCACTTTCATGCATTGGAGAAGGAAATGGCAACCCACTCCACTGTTCTTGCTTGGAGAATCCCAGGGATGGGGGAGCCTGGTGGGCCGGGGTCTATGCGGTCGCATAGAGTTGGACACGACTGAAGTGACTTAGCAGTATATAATTGGAGAAAAACATGACATTAGGGGTAAGGAACTGTGAATATTTAGATAGTCTCCATAAACTGAAGGCTCTGGTATGTCACATGAAAGCTATTATTTCAAATAATTAGGCTTTTCAGTGTCTTGGCCTTCTCTGGCACTTTTTGAGGTGGGCACCCAGCATGACCCTAGCTTTCTCTTATTATATTCCTGTAGCTCTTTGATTTGCCATGTGCCTGACTTGCTCTGAGCATGTCTCTCCATGCTGAATGTTGCCTGAAACAGCTTATTTCTCATGATGATCAGATGAACTTTGGTTACTGCAGATGGACTGAGTCTTACAGCTTTCCTCCACACAAGCTGGTCTGGATGCTCCTTCCATTTCTGGTTGAGAAGTCATTGTTGATCTACTTAAGGCTGAACCTGGGCATTCTTTTGTATCTTGAATCTCTTTTCTAGAGCTTGCTTAGCTGAACTAAGCAATGATTATGTATTTCTGGGTTTCTTACGAGTAGGTTGCCAGCCAGGCCAGGCTGCCTGCTGGGGGTTTGGAGAAAAATGTTAACTGGGACTGAGTCTGAGCTTGCCAAGTTTACTAAATGTACCCTGACATTTAGCGGAGACGTTTGGTGCCCTTATACGTCTCCAAGTGCCCCTGCTTCAGGCAGTATGATGATGAACTTCCTCCTTGCAGTGTACAGATCACTGAACCAAAGTACAAGCTCACAGCCTACATCTGGCCAGGGGACAGATTTCCTCTGGACATATTTTCTAGAACCTGGGTGGTTGGTCTCATGGGACCTGAGACCTTCTTGAAGGTCAGATGTCAGAACTATCTGCCACAATATCTTTGCATGTTATCAACCCTCCTTTCAGAAAAATGCAGGGGCATTTTGGAGTTTGCCATTAGGTGCCATGCAGCTCTGGCCTCCACTGTGGCTCAGTGCATATATAACCTCTGGTGAGAACAATTTAAATGCACCATTAATCCCTGGATGGTCACGAGTAGCTGTACCCTCTGGGGTTTCAGTGGCAGAGCAACTGGCATCCACTTTCTCATGATTTAGCAATGAAGCCAAACAAGCTCTGGCTCTGCATCTTCTACACAGATTTATTCTTGATTCAATTTGTTAATTTTTTTTTCCCACAAGAACTTTCTTTGGCTTCACCTACTTGAGTGACAGTGCTTGGGCACACAGATAATATTGTTGCCTCCTCTAGACGGTGGACATGTGAAACAAAGGCCAGGGTCTTATGTTCCTCTATATCGCCTTAGTACAGCACTTGGGAAATTGTAGATGATCAGTTCCTATGTAGATTTGAACAAAATCCTTTCATGTCTTCTAAAATTAAGGCTATTCCCTACTCTATTATATGGATTCCTTTAAGTAATCCAATCTTCTTCATTTCACAAAGGAGGAGACTGCTACCCAGACAAAATGACTGAAAATGTGAAATGACTTGTTTGAGATTACACAGCTAGCTGGTGATAGAGCTATACAGATTTCAGAAATTCAAAAGTTAATACAGTAAATCCTCTACATATGAATGAGCTCCATTTTGAGAGCAAGTTCATAAGTCCAACAAAGTTAGCATAGGTACCCAACTAACACAATTGGGTACATAGTACTATATTGTAATAGGCTTAAAGTACTTTTCACATATTTAATACATAAAAGACAAACACAAAACATGAAAAATAATATTTTTAATCTTACAGTATAGCAGGAGCCTGGCAGGCTACAGTCCATGGGGGTCCCAAAGAGTTGGACACAACTGAGCAACTGAGCACCCATGCATGCAACAGGACTTTGAAAGATGCAGTAGTGCAGTACAACAGCTGGCATACAAGGGCTGGCACTGAGTGAAGAGGCAAGAAGAGTTACTGCCTGGAGGAGGGAGAGGAGGTGGGAGATGGTAGAGCTGAATGATCGTCTGCAATGGGAGACAGAGGGCAAGCGGCGGCTGCACTCACACCTGATGCTGATGGAACACACATTCACATTTTTGAAAGTTCACAGTTTGAAGGTTCATACGTAGGGCACTTACTGTATGAGTAAAGTACCTAGAGGAGAACCTGACACAAGGAACATGTGGGCTTGATGGTCCACATCCAAAATAGGGACCAAAATAATGGTCCACATCCACATCCCTAAAACCTGTAAATGTTACCTTTCGGACAAAGGGTCTTTGAAATGCAATTAAGTTCAGGATTTTAACTTAACTGAGATGAGATCATCCCAGACTACCTGGGTGGGGCCTAAATCTAACAAGTGTCTTCTAAGAGACAGATGAGAAGATACAGATGACAAGGGGGAGATTAGATGGATGCAGCCACAAGGATGCCAAGAAACACAGTAGCTGGAAGAGCCAAAGGACAGGCTCTTTCCATAAGCCTCCAGAGGAGGGTAGCCCTGCTGACACCTTGATTTCAGACTTCTGGATTTCAGAACCAGGGACAATATTTTCTGATGTTTTGAGCCACCAAGTTTATGGTACTTTGTTATGATAACCACAAGAAACAGATACAGTGGTGTTACAGAAATAAGTCCTATTTGAAAATTCTATTGCCCACTTCTTCCCTCTGTGCCAGGATGTTCACAGATCACTTGTTATTTTAAGTAAAAGGCAGTTACAGCTCCCGGACCCCTGCTCAGCACTATGGCTTCCCTGGGACCCAGGGTAATGTAGTGAAGCAAGAGACCAGTTTGGCTCATTGAATCTTAGGAAATTTTTATCGATCTCATGATGCCTACTGGCATCTTGGGAGCAGGCAATAAAATATCACAAGTCCAGTTTCCAAGAAGAAATTTTCATAATGATTTATATTATTTCTGCCCCTGTTCATGTCATATAATTTTCCCAATTCATCCCACCCCATAATAACAAGGCATACCCCCATGCTAGTTTACAGATGATTTATCAGAAGATCTAGAAAAAATAAACATGCAATTGTGATCTATGCTTCCAATTCAGAGAAGATTCAGAATTGAGATTCCATTCCTTGTTGCTGCTTATGGGCACTTGGAATCATGTGAAAAATGAACTAGTTCCCAAATACTGGAAAAGACACCAGGTAGGCGTGGGTACTCTCCATACACGGATACACAGATACTCATATCCTTCCCAGAGCCCAGCATCATCAATGGACAAGATGGGTACTCAAATGCAGAAATCACATGTGCCAAATAAGGGAGAAGAAAAGAGCACTATTTCTATGACAGAAGTTCTAAGACAAAAAAGAATACCAGCTACCACCAATGTGGAGTTGTCAAATCATAAAGAACACTATTATCCTGGGAGGACAGAGTGCAGAATAGTCCAAGGCAGGCTGATTGCAAAGTTTGTCTCCCTAATCTAGGCAGGGACATCTCAACAGTTCTGAAAGCATTCATTCCCTTCCTTACTAATACCAACAATGATGGCAAGTGAAAGGGAGGGCTTCAGAAGGAATAGACAGGGATGCTAATGTCTGAGAGGTAGGGAGGCCTGTCTGAATAATGACTCACAGCTGAATAATGACCTCAATACAGCTCTTGACCAAGGCCCACTTACAGAGCTCCATGGCTGCCGATACCACGACACCAAGATATTCCAGAAAATAATGGTTGTTTTATATTTTCTTGGTGTTGCTTTGTAAGTGCAATTCTCTATAAAAGGACCCTAAGAAAGGATGGTCAGGCATGTCTAATATTTCAGGAATGAATGAATAAATCTCATATTGTTCCTTTTTTGATTGTGCAGTGTTATTCCTCGTAGGGAGTATGTCCTAAGGTGAACTTAAGATAAAGGCATAAGTAATGTGTCTGTGAGCAAGGCAAGTAATACATAGATGACTATTTCCATTTCCCTCAACATTTAAGGGATATCTTGAATAAGAGACCCAGTTTTGAGAGAACTCTTGAATCTTTTGGTGAAGTATTCCAGGCACTTAAATTCCTCCCTAAATAAAAAGCTACCTAATAAATTGGCACAATTCAGTTTCAGGCTTTCCCAAAAGACTCTTATTCCCTGGTGGGCTCAACAAACTGCCGATGTTCATTAAATTAGGCTTACTATTTGGCTCTGGCAGACAAATGTGTTTCCTGGAGCAATGTTGCTTGTACATTCAGAGTGTTATATTGCTTTGTTTTAAAAGACATGAGACTGTTTCTTGGTATGTTACCAAGAGAGCAACATTAATCCTCATGGCCTCAAGTAAGAATGCTTTTCAGTAAATATAGCAGTGGGATTACATCATTCAGAGATATAGATCTACACATAATCCTGCCATAAATCTACATTTTCACAAGTTTTTATACTTTAACCAACAAGTAATAAAATTCTCTAAGACTTGCTGGTTCATTCATTCATTTATTCAGATAAACTTTTTTTTAAACCCTCAACACACATCCCTTCTTCTGAATGTCTTTTTTTCTTCCTTTAGTTCTGAGTACAAGTCCCCTGAAAATTTAATAGTAATAATCTGATTGACTTCTCTTACATGAGTAACCTAAGTTTACCATGATTTTACTTTCTAGTCGTAACTTGACTCTTACTTCTCTTAGAATTGCTCTTCTCATCATCAAACTTCTGAATATTGCTTGTTGAATATGTTTAAAACAGTTTTCTAAGCCAAAATGAGAATTTTACATTTTCCTCTCAGAATGCCTCACAGCTCAATAATTTCCAGAGTGGCCTTGATAAATATTGGTAGCAGCTGAATTTCTCTGCCTTTATTTTTTTTAAAGTTAAGACTTTCAGTTTACTTACTTATTTTATGGCCACATGGCATGTGGGATCTTAGTTCCCCCTCCAGGGATTGAACCTGTGCCCCTTGTATTGGAAGTGCAGAGTCCTAACCCCTGGGCCATCAGAGAATTTGCTCTCTTCCTTTTCTTTAACAAAAGGAAACTGGTATAAATTTCCTACTGTGTGAGTTGATATTGTCCTAATGCCCTGCTCAGAGTTACTAGTGTGTCAAATATTTATGGGCCAAGAAAAACTAGCTTTAGAAATAATGGGCCTTTCTAGCTTCTTCTGTTCTAAAGTCACTAAGAACAATACTGTTCCTTCAGGAGCAGCTGCTGAGGACTGATTCAGAAAGGAGGAAAACAAATCCTGGCCTTACTCAAATCAGCGAATCAGCTCAAGGGAAAAAAGACTGCATACCGGGTGCCATCTATGAACTAAATCCTACTTAAACACTCAGGAGCAGGCAGGCAAAGCTCTGGGGATAGGATGGTTAGATTTTTTGTTATTAGTTTTAAAAACTAAGATAAATAATTTTAGCGTGTATGAAAATTTTGGATTCAAAAAATTAAAGTTAAAGTAAGAAAAATTTTTACCATCACTGAGAAGATAAGACAACACAAAGAAGAGATGAAACCAGGATATGTGTGTGTGTGCGTGTATGTGTGTGCACGTGTGTGCATGCATGGACCCTCTCAGTCATGTCCAACTCTTTGCGACCCCACCAGGCACCGCCATGGAATTTTCCAGGCAAGAATACTGAAGTGGGTTGACATTTCCTACTCCATGAAACCCGAATAAAAGAGTACAATTGATGAGGGCAATTTAAATGGGTTTTAATCAAATAGTCACATTGAAAAAATACTCGAATAAATCAACCAGCTTCATTTTTATGAGAAGCTGACACTAAATGAGGACATTCGACTAGACATCAGTCAGTCCTTGACAAACAGAATCCATCTTGTTTTTTCCTTCCTAAAGTGGTACACAGACATAGTTCAGCACATGAGTTCAGTGTTCCTGAATTCACTTAAACCAATCAATATTTATTCATCTCATTGCAACAGAGGTCAAAACATAACAGAGAGCTGTTTAAGTATTAAACTTGTATCTTACCCTCACAGATGACTTTTTTCCTTGCACTTGTGTCATGCAGACAAAGTAATTGGAAAATGACTATTTGGGGGTTTTTAATGGGTTGTATGCCTGGACACCAACAAATTTAGCACTGGTAAGGTCATGGGAAGGATACTAAAACAATCCTCTCTCTACCCTTTACTCCCACATCCAACCCATGCTCATGAGCACCATGGAAACCTACTTCTTCCAAAAATCTCTGGCTGCTCCAGTGCACTGTGCTGTGAACTCTCCTAGCACTTGTCAAACGGAAGACTCATCATGGATGTGACATACGTCACCTGCTCTACTGCACTGTGTCCAGGTGTCTGTGTGCACATGCCTTATCACCTCAGTGTAACTGCTGGCTGCCCAAAAGCTGTAATCAGGTCTTCCAATTCCTGGTCTTCTGACCTGCCATAGGGACAGACACACACAAGATCATTAATTAATTAATTATCATCAATTCTTAAACATCCAATTATTTAATTATGTGTTGTGTTAGTCATTCAGTCTTGTCTGACTCTTTGTGATACTATGGACTGTGACCCACCAGGCTCCTCTGTCCATGGAATTCTCCAGGCAAGAACACTGGAGTGGGTTGCCATTTCCTTCTCCAGGGAATCTTCCTAACCCAGAGGTTGAATCCAGGTCTCCTGCATTGCAGGCAGATTCTTTACCATCTTAGCTATCTGGTGTTGCTAAGTCACTTCAGTTGTGTCTGACTCTGTGCGACCCCAAAGACGGCAGCCCACCAGGCTCCCCCATCCCTGGGATTCTCCAGGCAAGAACACTGGAGTGGGTTGCCATTTCCTTCTCCAATGCATGAAAGTGAAAAGTGATAGTGAAGTTGCTTGGTCATGTCCGACTCTTAGCGACCCCATGGACTGCAGCCTACAAGGCTCCTCCGTCCATGAGATTTTCCAGGCAAAAGTACTGGAGTGGGGTGCCATTGCCTTCTCCTCTTAGCATCAGGGAAGCCCAAATAAGGATGTATCAGAATTTGGATTCAAACCCACACCCCCATTATTCAGAGACCAGAAGCCCCAGTGGGGGAAAGCAGAAGCTTGAGTTTGGTGCCTTAGACCACTTTGCCATCCTGACACATCTATAAACAATTAATTAACAGTTAATGATAATTGTTCATTTACTCTATAAATATTCATAAATGATCTATGATGTGCTTGACACTATTATTAATACAAGTGCTGGAGTTTCATAACTGATATATCTCTGCTTCCATGGGGCCTGTATTCTAGTGAGGAAGACAAAAATGAAGCAAATAGATAAAACAATGCCAGATCGTAATAAGGTTTATGAAGAGAAATAAAGTTGGGTAAGTGAAGGGAGAGAAGTGCACTCTTTTAGTTAGGACAATCTGACAACCTCTCTGAGAAGGTGACATTTGAACTGCAATCTAATTGGAAAAGCCAAATGAATATCTGGGCAAAGAGAATCTACCAGGCACTAGGCAAAATGAGCTTGGCTTATTTAAAGGACAGAAAGAAAATCCCAGTGGCTAGAGCAGAAAAGTGTAAAGGAAAATGATGGGTTCATATATATGGAATTATATATATATACATAATATACATAAATAAAATCTTAGAAAAGTACAATTTTCCAAAACTGAACCAGGAAGAAATAGAAAATCTTAACAGACACATCACAAGCATGGAAATTGAAACTGTAATCAGAAATATTCCAGCAAACAAAAGCCCAGGTCCAGATGGCTTCACAGCTAAATTCTACCAAAAATTTAGAGAAGAGCTAACACCTATCCTAATCAAACACTTCCAGAAAATTGCAGAGGAAGGTAAACTTCCAAACTCATTCTATGAGGCCACCATCACCCTAATACCAAAACCTGACAAAGATCCCACAAAAAAAGAAAACTACAGGCCAATATCACTGATGAACATAGATGAAAAAATCCTTAACAAAATTCTAGCAATCAGAATCCAACAACACATTAAAAAGATCATACACCATGACCAAGTGGGCTTTATCCCAGGGATGCAAGGATTCTTCAATATCCGCAAATCAATCAATGTAATACACCACATTAACAAATTTAAAAATAAAAGCCATATGATTATATCAATAGATGCAGAGAAAGCCTTTGACAAAATTCAATATCCATGTGTGATAAAAACTCTCCAGAAAGCAGGAATAGAAGGAACATACCTCAACATAATAAAAGCTATATATGACAAACCCACAGCAAACATTATCCTCAATGGTGAAAAATTGAAAGCATTTCCCCTCAAGTCAGGAACAAGACAAGGGTGCCCACTTTCACCATTACTATTCAACATAGTTTTGGAAGTTTTGGCCACAGCAATCAGAGCAGAAAAAGAAATAAAAGGAATCCAAATTGGAAAAGAAGAAGTAAAACTCTCACTGTTTGCAGATGACATGATCCTCTACATAGAAAACCCTAAAGACTCCACCAGAAAATTACTAGAGCTAATCAATGAATATAGTAAAGTGGCAGGATATAAAATCAACACACAGAAATCCCTTGCATTCCTATACACTAATAATGAGAAACTAGAAAGAGAAATTAAGGAAACAATTCCATTCACCATTGCAATGAAAAGAATAAAATACTCAGGAATATATCTACCCAAAGAAACTAAAGACCTATACATAGAAAACTATAAAACACTGGTGAAAGAAATCAAAGAGGACACTAATAGATGGAGAAATATACCATGTTCATGGATCAGAAGAATCAATATAGTGAAAATGAGTATACTACCCAAAGCAATCTATAGATTCAATGCAATCCCTATCAAGTTACCAACGGTATTTTTCACAGAGATAGAACAAATAATTTCACAATATGTATGGAAATACAAAAAACCTTGAATAGCCAAAGCAATCTTGAGAAAGAAGAATGGAACTGGAGGAATCAACCTGCCTGACTTCAGGCTCTACTACAAAGCCACAGTCATCAAGGTGGTATGGTACTGGCACAAAGACAGAAATATAGATCAATGGAACAAAATAGAAAGCCCAGAGATAAATCCATGCACCTATGGACACCTTATCTTTGACAAAGGAGGCAAGAATATACAATGGATTAAAGACAATCTCTTTAACAAGTGGTGCTGGGAAAACTGGTCAACCACTTGTAAAAGAATGAAACTAGAACACTTTGTAACACCATACACAAAAATAAACTCAAAATGGATTAAAGATCTAAACGTAAGACCAGAAACTATAAAACTCTTAGAGGAGAACATAGACAAAACACTCTCCGACATACATCACAGCAGGATCCTCCATGACCCGCCTCCCAGAATATTGGAAATAAAAGCAAAAATAAACAAATTGGACCTAATTAAAATTAAAAGCTTCTGCACAACAAAAGAAACTTTAAGCAATGTGAAAAGACAGCCTTCCGAATGGGAGAAAATAATAGCAAATGAAGCAACTGACAAACAACTAATCTCAAAAATATACAAGCAACTCCTGCAGCTCAATTCCAGAAAAATAAACGACCTAATCAAAAAATGGGCCAAAGAACTAAATAGACATTTCTCCAAAGAAGACATACAGATGGCTAACAAACATATGAAAAGATGCTCAACATCACTCATTATCAGAGAAATGCAAATCAAAACCACTATGAGGTACCATTTCACACCAGTCAGAATGGCTGCAATCCAAAAGTCTACAAATAATAAATGCTGGAGAGGGTGTGGAGAAAAGGGAACCCTCTTACACTGTTGGTGGGAATGCAAACTAGTACAGCCACTATGGAGAACAGTGTGGAGATTCCTTTAAAAACTGGAAATAGAACTGCCTTATGACCCAGCAATCCCACTGCTGAGCATACACACTGAGGAAACCAGAAGGGAAAGAGGCACATGTACCCCAATGTTCATTGCAACACTGTTTATAATAGCCAGGACATGGAAGTAACCTAGATGCCCATCAGCAGATGAATGGATAAGAAAGCAGTGCTACATATACACAATGGAGTATTACTCAGCCATTAAAAAGAATACATTTGAATCAGTTCTAATGAGGTGGATGAAACTGGAGCCTATTATACAGAGTGAAGTAAGCCAGAAGGAAAAACATCAATACAGTATACTAACGCATATATATGGAATTTAGAAAGATGGTAACAATAACCCTGTATGCGAGACAGCAAAAGAGACACAGATGTATAGAACAGTCTTTTGGACTCTGTGGGAGAGGGCAACGGTGGGATGATTTGGGAGAATGGCATTGAAACATGTATAATATCATATAAGAAACAAATCGCCAGTCCAGGTTCGATGCAGGATATAGGATGCTTGGGGCTGGTGCACTGGGATGACCCAGAGCAATGGTTTGGGGAGGGAGGTGGGGAGGGGGTTCAGGACGGGGAACACGTGTACACCCATGGTGGATTCATGTTGATGTATGGCAAAACCAATACAATATCGTAAAGTAATTAGCCTCCAATTAAAATAAATTATAAAAATAAAAGAAAATGGTGGGTTAATATATATGGAATTATATATATACATAAATAAATATTACAAATACATACATTATACATATTATATATGTATTTGTAGTATATATTTATTCTATTTAAATTATATACACATATGTTTTGACATATTAGAAGATATATGTATGTATATTAGAAGATATATGTATGTATTTGTAATATATATTTATTCTATTTAAATTATATACATATATGTTTTGATATATTGGAAGAAAAATTCACAAAACTGTTTTCCAAGAAATTTCTCACAACTTCATTGTTTATGAAATATGCTTTTTGCCCTCATCAATACTTCTTTTCCTCTCTCTTTTGGGGGGAGAGGAGCATGCCATGCATCAGTGAGGAACTTAAATCCCTTCACCAGGGATTGAACTCACAGCCCCTGCAGAGGAAGCATGGAGTCTTAACCAATGGACCATCGGGGGAGTCCCATGCCCTTATCCATACCTCTGATGTGTGTTGGTTCTGATCTCCCAGCCTTTTGCCTCCTCCTACATTTAACTCTGTAGGCATTCTTAAATGCAGACCAACCACCTCAACTAGAGAAAGACAGAAGCCCAGAATCTCTTTCCTGCTGGACCATCTCTCAACTTATCCAAACCTAAATAAGTCTCATCAATCATTTTATTCACTCTTGCTCCCAAGTTGGTATAAGGTTGCTAGAGAAAGTCTCCATAGTGTGTACATGGATTCTACGTCAACCTGTGAACAAAGATCTAGAATCCTTTCACTCAGTTCCCTTTAACTCCTGTCCTAGTCTGAGGTTCCTAGTGAACAGAGCCTGAAACAAAGATTGCATGCTAATGATTTATTTGGGCAGTGATACACAATGGCAATAGTAAGAGTACAGCGAAGCAGAGAAAGGTGAATAGCAATGTGAGGGATGCGTTAGTTATGGTCACTGCTTCATGAAGGGCCATAGAGAAACAGTGGTGGGAATGTCCAATGGCTCAGCGGGATTCAGAGTAAATATTTAACAACCAGCTCTCTAGGGAGGGGCTTCTCTCATAGCTCAGTTGGTAAAGAATCCACCTGCAATACAGGAGACCCCAGTTCGATTCCTGGGTCAGGAAGATCCGCTGGAGAAGGGATAGGCTACTCACTCAAGTATTCTTGGGCTTCCCTTGTGGCTCAGCTTGTAAAGAATCCACCTGCAATGCAGGAGATCTGGGTTCGATCCCTGGGTTGGGAAGATCCCCTGGAGAAGGGAAAGGCTACCCACTCCAGTATTCTGGCCTGGAGAATTCCATGGATTGTATAGTCCATGGGGCCGCAAAGAGTTGGACACAACTGAATGACTTTCATTCTCTTTCTCTAGGGAAGAAGAGTCCTGATTTCTAGTGTCTGCCAGTTTCCCTAGTGTAAATACTCCTAACACAGTTGATTTTAAGCTACCAAGTGACATCACTGAATGCAAAGTTGGGAAGAGATGCATACAAACAATTCTTGCAAAACTGTAAGCCAGAGAAAGACAGATATCATATGATATTACTCATAGGTGGAATCTAAAAAAAAGGATACAAAGAAACTTATTTACAAAACAGAAATACACTCCCAGATATATAAAACAAATTTAAGATTACCAAAGAGGAAAGTGGGAAGTAGGGGCAAATTAGGCATTTGAGATTAACATATACACACTGCTATATATAAAATAAATAACCAACAAAGGCCTACTATATAGCATAGGGAACTTTACTAAATACTCTGTAATAACCTATATGGGAAAAGAACCTAGAAATGAGTGGATATATGTATATGTATGACTGAATCACTTTGCTGTACACATGAAACTAACACAACATTGTAAATCAACTATCCATGCATGTGATTTCCCGGGTAAGAATACTGCAATGGGTTGCCATTTCCTCATTCAGGGGATCTTGCCAACCCAGGGATCGAAACTTCAGCTCCTATGTCTTCTGCACTGTAGGCAGGTTCTTTACTGCTGAGCCATGGGATATTCCAATATAAAATGAAAAGCTAAAAACCCCACAGAAAACTGTATAAGCTAGCTTCATTATACCGCTGAGGAGGCTGCAGAGACTGGATTCCAATAGGCCATGGAGAAACTATGCTTACAATAAATTCCTTATCTGCTTGATTCCTTCTCATCTCCTTCTGTCATTGATCAAATTTCACCCCATAAGGAGATAACCACCTTCAACTTCTGGGCAGAAAACTGGGCCCCTTTGGTAGCAGGAGAATCCAGATTCCCCATTCGGCGAGGCTGGCTGATATCCCCAGAACAGGTTATTCTGTCCAGCTGATAGAATAGTGAGACTCTTGGTGACAAAAGAAAGGTTTTCTGAGTGAACATCAAACTGAAGTACAAAAATCCTAATATTTGGAGACCACCTTCCTGGGTCCTGTCACCCAGCTCTTTCATAGCCCTCCTTCTTACTGATTTCCAGTATTCCTCTGCACAGACCCCTGACCAATTAGGCAAACCATTTGCTCCTGCCTAGGAATCATATGGCAAATCAGTTCAGTTCAGGCGCTCAGTCATGTCTGATTCTTTGCAACCCTACGGACTGCAGTACCCCAGGATTCCCTGTCCATCACCAACTCCAGGAGCTTACTCAAAGTCATGTCCATTGAATTGGTGATGATATCCAACCATATCATCCTCTGTCATCCCCTTCTCCTCCCACCTTCAATCATTACCAGTATAAGGGTCTTTTCAAATGAGTCAGTCCTTTGCATCAGGTGGCCAAACTATCAGAGTTTCAGCTTCAGCATCAGTCCTTCCAATGAATATTCAGGACTGATTTCTTTTAGGATGGACTGGTTGGATCTCCTTGCTGTCCAAAGGACTCTCAAGAGTCATCTCCAACACCACAGTTCAAAAGCATCAATTCTTCAGCACTCTGTTTTGTTTATAGTCCAACTCTCACATCCATACATGACTACTGGAAAAATTGTAGCTTTGACTAGATGGACCTTTGTTGGCAAAGTAATGTCTCTGCTTTTTAATATGATGTCTAGGTTGGTCATAGATTTTCTTCCAAGGAGCAAGTGTCTTCTAATTTCATGATTGCAGTCACCATCTGCAGTGATTTTGGAGCCCCCCCAAAATAAAGTCTGTCACTGTTTCCATTGTTTCCCCATCTATTTGCCATGAAGTGATGGGACTAGACACCATGATCTTAGTTTTCTGAATGTTGAGTTTTAAGCCGACTTTTTCACTCTCCTTCTTCACTTTCATCAAGAGGCTCTTTCGGTCCTCTTTGCTTTCTGCCATAAGGGTGGTGTCATCTGCATATCTGAGATTATTGATATTTCTCCTTGGAATCTTGATTCCAGCTCATGCTTCATCCAGTCCAGCATTTCTCATGATGTATTCTGCATATGGCAAATAGAAGGGGAAAAACTGGAAACAGTGACAAATTTTATTTTCTTGGGCTCCAAAACCACTGTGGGTGGTGACTGCAGCCATGAAATATAAAGACACTTGCTCCTTGGAAGAAAAGTGATGACGAACCTAGTCAGCATATTAAAAAGCAGAGACATCACTTTGCTGACAAAGGTATAGTCAAAGCTGTGGTTTTTCCAGTAGTCATGTACAGATGTGAGAGTTGGACCATAAAGAAGGCTGAGTGCCAAAGAATTAATGCTTTCGAATTGTGTTCTTAGAGGCTAGAGAAGACTCTTGAGAGTCTGTTAGACTGCAAGGAAATCAAATTAGTCAATCCTAAAGGAAATCAACCCTGAATATTCACTGGAAGGATGGATGCTGAAGCTCAAAGACCCTGATGCTGGGGAAGACTGAAGTCAAAATGAGAAGAGAGCAGCAGAGGATGAAATGGTTAGATAGCATCACTGACTCAATGGACGTGAGTTTGAACAAACTCTGGGAGATGGTGAAGGACAGGTGTGCTGTAGTCCATGGGGTTGCAGAGTCAGGCATAACTCAGTGACTGAGCAACAACGAGAATCAATACATACTTTGTATTTTGGAATTCAGACCACTTCCCTTCATACAAAGGGTACAACTAAGTCTATGTCTCAAAGCTCCACCTACTAGGAAGATTCCCCTTTCCTCCTGTCCTCCAGGGCTCTCTTAGGTGTGGCTGTTATGCAAACCATTTCAATCACAGCCAACATTTTTTCAAGCCTATTAACTAGCCCTTTGTCTTTTTTGCTATTCTGTTGGTTGATTATAAGCAAATCACCCTTCACCCAATACACACACACATATCAGCAATGAAGGCATGGTATAGGGTGAAGGAAGCTCCATTGTGGAAAAGCACAGGTGGGTTATGAGGGAGCCTGGACTGTCTCTGCATATAATTCATGTGTGCTTTCTGGATCTGCTTGAGCTGGTTCTGGATGCATCACTTTCATACCATAATGAACTGCTGTTGGGTCCATCCCAGTGTATAACTCAGTGAATCTAATAATGCTGAATTCATAATAGGTGGCTCCAAAGAGTTACTTGAGCCCAGTGATCAGATGTTCTGTGTCCTTGATGACCAAGTAGTCAATCGGGAGCTGTTCTAAAAACACAGAATGGTACTTCACCACATGCAGTTCTTATCCCAGTACCCTAAGGTTCTAACCTTGACTCTCCTCCAGGAGCTTGCTAGAAATGCCACAGAGCAATCTCATCCATTACAGACAGCTGGGGCACCATAGGATTTGCTGATATAGCCTAGGCATCAGAGAAGCTAACCCCACTGAACCACACAGAACTCCCTCTTGCACTGTGCTTGATTCAAAATCAGAAAAATTGTAAATGGATCACAGCAGTATTCCCAAATGTGGTGTAATCTTGCTTCCGGAATTCAAAGGGATCTAACAGTTACTTGGCTTCTTTCTTAATTGTAAGTGTGGAAAGTAAAGTGAAAGTCACTCAGTTGTGTCTGACTCTTTGAGATCCCATGGACTGTATAGTCCTGAATTCTCCAGGCCAGAATACGGGAGTGGGTATCCTATCCCTTCTGCAGCAGATCTTCCTGAATGAGGAATCGAACCAGGGCCTGCTGCATTGCAGGTGGATTCTTTACCAACTGAGCTATCAGGGAAGCCCTTCTTAATGGTAGAAGTAACAAAGTACTACAGTCTTAGAGAGGATATGCCAGCATGCCCAAGGTGACTAAACTCCTAAAATCTTCCCCAGTGTGGTAGGTTCATGGATCTTCATGGTTTTCTCATACTCTGTGGCAGGCAGATGTCTTACCAAGACTATAACTATTTCCTATTTTCTCAAGGCCAGTTAGCATGATATCATCAACAGGGTACACTTTGTGATATTATATACAATGTAAAGATGATTAAGGTCCCCATGGATTATGTTATGTTAAAAAAAGCAGGATAAGTTAAGAGATCAGGACAAAGATAATAAAGGTATACTCCTGTCCTTGTCATGTAAATGCAAACTGCTTTTAATTCTATTAGAGTTCTGAGAAAAAATAATTTGTCAGTTAATACATATGTACCAAGTACAAGGGGCTGTGTTGGTTCATGTTCTTCAGTGATGATACCATATCCAGATAATAGCTGCAACTTGAGCCTATCAACTAGTTTACAGAAGTTCACTATCATCTGTTAAGATCCATTAGGTTTTGGTGAGACCAAACAAGTGAACTAAACAGATAGATGAGATACCACCGTGCTCTATCTTTCTAGTTTTTAATGAGATTACTCATCTTTGAGTCTGCATCAGGAACATGATCTTGACTTGGGTGGGGAGTAGAGAGAGGCAATTTCAAGGAAGTGGTCATTTCTTGGTCATTTTCCTATACTTACAACCCTTATTTGCTGGTTAGGGAACAAATGGGTTACAGAACCCACTATATTGCTTTGCTAGAATTACCATAACCAAATACCATAGATGTAGTGGCTTAAACAAGGTAAATGGATTTTCTTACAATCCTGGAGGCTAGAAGTCCAAAACCAAGGTGTCAGCAGGTTTGCTTTCTTTTGAGGCCTCTCCAGTTGACTCGAAGACGGCCGCCTTCTCGTTGTGTTCTCTGTGCTGCACGCATCTGTGTCCAAATCTCTTCTTATAAGGACACCAGTCATTGAATTAGGGCCCACACTAATGAATTAGGGCTTGCCCTGATGGCTCAGGTGGTGAAGAGTCTGCCTGCAATGCAGGAGACCCACGTTCAATCCCTGGGTTGGGAAGAACCCCTGGAAAAGGGAATGGCTACCCACTCCAATATTCTTGCTTAGAGAATTCTATGGACAGAGGAACCTGGCGGGCTACAGTCCATGCGATTGCAAAGAGTCAAACACGACTGACTGAGCGACTAACATGCTAACACTGGTGACCTTATTTAACTTAATTCCCACTTTAAAGACTTTAGTGCCAAATATGATTACTTTGTGAAATACTGAGGGGTTAGAGCTTCGAGAAATGAATTTTTTGCAGGGAGGAAACAATTCAACTCATGCAAAGTCTTAGGTTGTCTTCTAAAATCCCATTATTATGAAATCACACTTAAAAATTCAATTTCAAAGAAAATTTTGAAGCTACTTCATTTATTTTAGGGTTAGGTTGCTCCTGTTTCATTCAAAATCAGCTCATTCATAAATAGCCTAAAAATAAATTCTTAATTGGGCTCATGGCATGTATTTTTAAAAACACCAGATGGTGTACGCTGCCTAGTTCTTCCTCATACTCCCTGGCATTCTCTGGGTGCAGATTTATTAAAATCTGTGAGCCTGGGTCAGTGTGTACAAATGGTTTTTCTAACATCTGGGTGCTGGAAAATTATTACTGAGGGAGCCAACACATGATGTTCCCCAGGTGTTCCTGAACAATGGAGTCCCGTGCAGTTCCCAGGAGAGCTAAGTCTCACTGCTGGTGTTCGCACAGTGAAAGCAAAGAGGAGCACTGAGTCAATTACCTGAATAATTACAGCTTGAATGAGTCCATCTTCTCCTTATCTAAGGATTTCAGGAGACTCTGAGGGCAGGGACTTAATATGAGATGTCTGGGAAGCTGTCCCACTTCTTCACTTTGCTTCCGGTATTCACACAGTCTTGATGACAATGGTTCTTAACAGGGATGTTTCCCGCCCTTCCCTCCCACCCTCAGCCGGGGACATTTGGCAGGGTCTGGAGACATTGTTGATTGTTACAACTTGAGAGAGCTACTGGAATCCAGCAAATAGAGGCAACGAAGGCTGAAAACCAGCCTACATACAATGCACAAAACAGTCTCCCACGATAAAAGAGTTCCAGTGCAAGAGGTCCATATTGCCAACCATGTACTCTCTACAAATCTAGCTACAGTTCTGCTTTGTGACACCCAAAGAGTTGAGTGGGAGCCCTGGGGGCAATTATTAGGGTTCGTTTGTTCCTTGCTGATATTTGCTGAAATTACAAAACACATGTACTCAATAAAAAATGAAAAGAAAGGCAATCTTAATGTACTCCATCCATCCCAAGTCGCTTCAGTTGTGTCTGATTCTTCACAACCCTATGGATAGTAGCCCACCAGGTTCCTTTGTCCATGGGATTTTCCAGTCAAGAACACTGGAGTGGGTTGCCATTTCCTTCTCCAGGGGATCGTCCTGACCCAGGATATACTGTATCTCACTAATTTGGACTAGAACAAGAGTCCCAGAATACACATAGGAAACTCATTCAAAAATTGCAATTGTAAGTTTATTTTTAACAAATGAACCACACATTTGAAATCAGAGCATAATGCTATAGATATGCGCCATCTCTTGGGTCAAACTTTGCACAGATTTAAGTGTTTCTGCCCTATGCCTAGTTTCATATTACATATCTGAATTCTATATCTTAAAAAATCTTAATCTTGCAAAGCAACTATCATTTTAAGAAAACTACACGTTGTGTAGAAGAACAGGGGGACTGCATCCTTCAAACCAAGTCCAGAAATTTTCCTGGGGCATTAATTTTTCCTTAATGAAATGGGGGAAGTGATTTTACCTGTTGTTGTCATTCCTACCATAAGAAATTCAGCCATGTGTTTATGAGAAACATAATAGCCAGTCCTTAGATTGTGTAGCCTCATGAAATCGGAGAAATCCTACATCAAAGAATGTGATTTGTGGGACTCACCTGGTGGCCCAATGGTTAAGACTCTGTACTTCCACTGCAGGTGGTGGGATTAGATTCCTCATCAGGAAACTAAGATCATACTTGCCTCACAGAGTGACCTAAGAAATAAAAAAAAGAAATGCAATGTGTGATTCTTGCCTCACATTCTCATTTCACATCTCACAGAAGAAAGCATCCCCTGGTTCAAAGGAAACCACAGGTTTCATTCATTTCTCTAGGGCTTCCAAATTTGTCAGATTATAAGGAACAGTGGAGGTGCTTAGTCAAAACACATTTTCACAGAGGTGTGGGTATTGTAAAACAAGCTTTCCAGGTGATGCTTATGATAAACAATGTTGGGAAATACCACCCTAGGGCATGGGTCCACAAACTACAGCCCAGGGGCCAAAACTGTCCTAGCACCTACGTATGTAAATAAACTTTTATTGGGACACATCACGTCCACTAATTTACTTACTGTCTACAACAGCTTTCACATCATCACAATATAGCTGAGTAGTTGCATATGCCCGAGAAACCCAAACTCTTTACTTTCTGACCCTTTACAGAAACTGTTTGCTGATACCTACTTCCCACAAGGGGTAAAGCAGGAAGTGACTGGAGTGGGGAAAACTGACTCCTCTCTCCTAAGACTGCAAAAAAGCACTTGCTCTGAAAGAGTCATTTATTTAATTTCCTTGGGAGTCAAGCAACTTGAAGGAGCTAACTTGCTACTTCAATTCATCAAGACTTCTTCTGAGTCCAGAAATGCATTCAGAAATGTTTTAAAACAGGAAGATCTCTGGCTTTGGGGAAATTGGCCAAATATAACAGAGAGAAGTTCCTTAAAGCAAAATCATGTGCTCATCTGTATGCTACTTACTAGAAAATCATGTAAAGAAGATAAGATGAGGTAAGGAAGGTATTGCAGTTAGATTTGAGATTATCCTGGGCATGGAAGGGGTAAGTAGTAAATATATGCTCAATTGGTTGACTGCTTGATTGACTAATTTATTGGTCAATACATGTCATGAGGGGCTTCCCTTGTGACTCAGTGGTAAAGAATCTCCTGGCCAATGCAGGAGACGCAGGTTCGATCCCTGGTTTGGGAAGATCCCCTGAAGAAAGAAATGGCAACCCACTACAGTATTCTTGTCTGGGAAATTCCAGGGACAAAGGAGCCTGGAGGGCTACAATCTATGGGGCTGCAAAAGAGTAGGACATGACTTAGTGACTAAACAACAACACATGTCACGAGAATTTGTATCTTGATGAGCAACAGGGAATAAGATTCCCAAACATAATCCCCAATGAATCCCGCAAGTGGCTTAAAGCAACAAATGTTTATTATCTCACACATTTTCTGAAGGTAATGATCTGGAAAGAGTTTAGCCTCCTGGTTCTAGTTCAGGGTCTGTCGTGAGATTGAGGTCAAGATATGGCCGGAAGTTTCAGCTGAATGAAAGGGGGCTAAAGGACCCACTTCTAAGATGGCTCACTCACACGGCTCTAGGTGGGGAACCTCTCTCTCTAGCTGGCAGTGTTGTAGCCATGCTTCGGGGAAACAAACTCACTCAGAAAGACAATGCAGATAGTGGAGTGCCATTTATTACACCAGGGGCCCAAGGCAGAGTCTCCTCTTAGCCAAGGACCCCGACCAGTTTTTGTGGAAACTTTATATACCCTAAGTGTACATGCCCAAACCCACCTCCCCAAATTCCCTGAAACTAGTCTGAACAAAGGAAGAGAAAGATACAATCAAAGCTAACTTGTGATTCATATGCCTTAAACCTAGGTAGTTAACAGTGGACAATTATCAATGGGCCTGTGTCATACCCCAATAAGCATAATAGAATTTATAATTCTATTTGGTTACACAGATAATTAGGGTATTCTTTTAGGTGACCGAGAGTCTATGTATGAGCTCTGGGGCTCTTCCATCTGGGGGGGTCTGGTTTTCCAGTTGATACGTCACTTCCATAGATACTGGACATGTAGCTCAAAGTCCACAGTCCAGCCCAAGATGGAGTCCTGCTTTCAAGATGGAGCCTGTTCTGTCTGTTTTTTCCTTCAGCAGTAGGCAGAGGGCCTTTGTTTCTTAGCACAGGACTGCATCACAGGGCTTCTGAAGTGTTGTTATCAAATGGCCACTGGCTTCCAGGACAAGGTCCAAAGGAGAAAGAGAAATCAAGGAGGAAACTGCTATACCTTTAATGACCTAAAGGAGGTATATGATCATGTTTGCCATCTTCTATTTGTTAGAAGTAAGGCCAAGACATGGGAACTGGGCTCCAACATTCAGAGGGACGGGCTTCCCTGGTGGCTCATCACCATCTGAGAATCCGCCTGCCAATGCAGGAGATGCAGGTTTGATCCCTGGGTTGGGAAGATGCCCTGGAGAAGGGAATGGCAACCCACTCCGGTATTCTTGCTGGCAAGTCCCATGGACAGAGGAGCCTGGTGGTCTACAGTCCATGGGGTCACAAAAGAGTTGGACATTACCTAGCAACTAAACAACAACAACAAAAATATGTAGAAGGAGAAGTGTTGAGGAACTTATGACCATACTGCAAAACCACCACAGATATTGTCAGTAGACATGAGTGAAAAGCAAGAACCTAGGACTAGACTAAAGAATCGACAATCTTCTCAGCAGGGTCAGGAAGATGTAGTTTGTTTACATTTGTAAATTCCAAAACTTCCAGCCATCATTAACCAACAGATTATCTTGTGGATTTTTCAACTGGACTCTTGTCATAAACCAGCACAAGGATGTTGTCTCTGGATTTAACAAGATAAAGAACGGTGAGTCCTATGACTTTCTCTTTCTGCATGTTCCTTCTCTATTGCCAGAGAAAAATGGGAGGTGAGGAGGGAAATGCAATGTTTTTTCCCTTTCATGGCTCCAATGTGTATATTGTTAAATCATGCAGGAAAATTAGAAACTTAATGATAAAATACTATGAAGACAAAGGATATTGTCTTGGAAGTCATTTACAGTAAGAGGTATGAAATCCTTATTTTTCACAGGCATTTAATAATAGACTTTACAGGTTAGCAATGAGTTGCATTTACAGTATTGAATTGGTATTTATACAGTCGTATCTTTATTCTTAAAACTTTCAAAAGTGTCACCATCCATTAACATATGTGTTTAATATTATAAGTCATTGGTGATGAATTACAGTCACAGCCCAACTTATTACCACATTTTAAAAGATGTTTCTAATAGTAGCATTAACTAATTAATTTATTCAACTATTTCTCAAATCTGTTTTCCTGGCCTCTATCTGTGGTTTTGGTCATACAGTACTTTCACACCCCTCTTTTGGGGAACTATTTCCTCAAATTCTTTCAGAGAAATCACTTCTGGCAAACACTTGAAGACTTGCTTGAGGTTGATACCATCCTTAATTCAAGGGGTGAACTCAGATAGCCTTCAGTCAATCAGTGTATCCTACCCCTCTGGCCGCAGAGATAACAGTGAGCTCGGGACCTTAATCAGGTCAATGAGAAACAGGATCTGGGCTCTTTTTCAATTATTGTGAAAAATAAAAAGCTTAGCTCATTTCCTTGGGAGGCATTTTGGTGTCATGTGGGAGTGTCTTGCTCTGAAGCGAAGAATAAGGATGAAGTTAACACACAGTTATGGGCTTCCCTGGTAGCTCAGGTGGTAAAGCAATGTGGCAGACCTGGGTTCAATCCCTGGGTCAGGAAGATCCCCTGGAGAAGGAAATGGCAACCCACTCCAGTACTCTTGCCTGGAAAATTCCATGGATGAAGGAGCCTGGTAGGCTACAGTCCATGGGGTCGCAGAGTCAGACACGCACTGGTTAACACACAGAAGAAGGAGCCGAGGGACACAAAGAAGTGGATCTTACTAACACCAGATGAGCCCCTGGAGCAAGACTTAACTAAGGCCAGAGTTGAATTTTCTTCCACTTAAAAGATAGCAAAATCCTAACTGATAAAATATTTGTTTCATTTAATTGGGCTCTTTTTTTGTTTGTCCATATATTCGCTTTCAAAATCTTCATGTGAAGATAGCACACATAATATGACCGGGCATTCCCTGGGCCGTGTCTCAAGACTGGTCCAACTAAATATGACCACAGTTGCATTGTCTCGTTTTTATGTGCACTTGGAATGGGAGAGTAGGAATTGTTTAGCACTGTCTCCCTGTGAGACATGCTGTTTGAGGTTTGCGTTTGTCATGCTTATAGTGCATTCAAAAACACTCACCAAATTCAATCTTTGAATTAAGCTGTAACCAAGCTTGTATATTCATTAGAGAAGAAAAATTCTCCTTGAAGAAGTTCAAATTGTTTATTGATTTTCATTTCTGTGTTCAAAGGAAGCCTGGGTAAGTCTGTCTCAGCACAGTCCCCATGAGACTAAAGAGCCAACAAGTACATCGCATTGAAACCCAACTGAGCAGCTACCAACCCGAATGGGAGGATTCTTCTAAAACTGTATTAATAAATAGTAAGAGGATGAGATTTCCCGTTCAATAAAGTTTATTCTTAACAAGGAATAACACATTTGACACCAGTGGCAGTAAATGACAATTTAAGAGAAAGCTTAGGGGGAAAAATGAAAATAAGAGAAGTAGAAACCATTTGGGCAGCTTCCTTTGCCTATGACTAGCAGCAAAAAGAGGAATTTTAAATAAATCGCTTCTTTTTTTTAATGATTTACCTACTGGTCTGGTAACTCCACTGCATCACCCATTGGGAAGGGGTATAAAGTGGTTCACAAAGGCAAGCATGTGACTGTCCCACTTGGTAATGATCACACATTTCTAAATGAATACCATCTAGGCATCTCTGAAAATGAGATTTACTAGTATATGAAAAAGAGTACAAATATTTTTGGTATCTTGGACCAAAATCCAAAAATTAGCTTTTAAAACTGAACATGAAGGTTGTTGAATTTTTATGACTCCTTGATAGATGTTTACTATCAAAAAAAGTCACCACACCCTGATACACAGATGATGCAAAATATCCTCCTTGTGCCTTAATTTCTTTTTAAAAATAAAATTAAACATGTCTCATCTTACTAAGTATAAAACTAGGCCTAGAAAGATACATCTTTTCTCACAGATTCAAGATTGTAGCTAACAAGGTTTTGAAAAAAAATCTACTTTTGAGTTTTTTCTTGCTTCTGAAAGATTCAAGAAGATAATGGGCCAAAGTTAGTTCTAAAAGCAACCAAATTTTGTATTAGAAAATTATATAAACCAAATGCTTGCCTCTGATATATAAAATAAGAAAGGACCCTTGCCTGTTCTATTTCTTGAAAAGTCAGTCTTTGAAGTCCGAGGTTTTTAGGCATGAGCTACCCATTTTCCTTGTTGGCCCTGCAACAAATTTTTCTCTTCTCCAAACAAATAAAACAAAAAAGAAAATAAAAACCAGAAATCTCAGTTTTTAGCCCAGTTCTGCCATATAAGACTTGGAGAAAAATATTTCATCTCTGTGACTGTTTCCTCATCTGTAAAAGGGGAAAAGCATTGGTTATGGCTCAAAGGGATGTTGTGGTGATGAAATATGATAATGTTGGCAAAAATATTTTACAAAAACAAAGGCATGCAGAACTATAAATTTCACGAGCAGGAAACAGGCCGGTGTTATATTGTTATTGTTGTTCAGTTGCTAAATCATGTCTGACTCTTTATGACCCAATGGACTGCAGCACGCCAGGCTTCCCTGTCCTTCACCAATTCTTGGAGACTGTTCAAACTCATGTCCATTGAGTTAGTGATGCCATTCAACCTTCTCATCCTCTGTCATCCCCTTCTCCTCCTGCCTTCAATCTTTCCCAGCATCAGGATATTTTCTAACGCGTCAGTTCTTTGCATCAGGTGGCCAAACTATTGGAGCTTCAATTTCAGCATCAGTCCTTCCAACTAATATTCAGGACTGATTTCCTTTAGGATTGACTGGTTTGATCTCCAAGGGACTCTCAAGAGTCTTCTCCAACACCACAGCTCAAAAGCATGAATTCTTTGAAGCTCAGCCTTCTTTATGGTCCAACTCTCACATCCATACATGACCACTGGAAAAACCATAGCTTTGACTATAATGACCTTTGTTGGTAAAATAATGTCTCTGCTTTTCAATATGCTATCTAGGTTGGTGATAGCTTTTCTTCCAAGGAGCAAGTGTCTTTTAATTTCATGGCTGCAGTCACCATCCACAGTGATTTTGAAGCCCCCCAAAATAAAATCTGTCACTGTTTCCATTTTTTCCCCATCTATTTGCCATGAAGTGATGGGACTGGGTGCCATGACCTTAGTTTTATGAATGTTGAGTTTTAAACCAGCTTTTTCAGTCTCCTCTTTCACCTTCATCAAGAGGTTCTTTAGTTCCTCTTCACTTTCTGCAGTAACGGTGGTGTCATCTGCATATCTGAGGTTATTGATATAATCAGATTGATTATATTCTTTGCAGCTGAAGATGGAGAAGCTCTATACAATCAGCAAAATAAGACTGGGAGCTGACTTACTGCAAAATTCAGACTTAAGTTGAAGGAAAGAAAACCACTAGGCCATTCATGTATGACCTAAATGAAATCCCTAACAGTGGGAGTGACAAATAGATTCAAGGGTTTAGATCTGATAGACAGAGTACCTGAAGAACTATGGAGGGAGGTTCGTAACATTGTATAGGAGGCAATGGGAAAAACCATCCCAAGAAAAAGAAATGCAAAAAGGCAAAATGGTTGTCTGAGGAGGCCTTACAAATAGCTTAGAAAAGAAGAGAAGTGAAAGGCAAAGGAGAAAAGGAAAGATATACCCATTTGAATGCAGAGTTCCAAAGAATAGCAAGGAGAGATAAGAAAGTCTTCCTAAGTGAACAATGCAAAGAAATAAAGGAAAACAATAGAATGGGAAAGACTAGAGATCTCTTCAAGAAAATTAGAGATACCAAGAGAACTTTTCATGCAAACATGGGCACAGTAAAGGACAGAAACAGTATGGACCTAACAGAAGCAGAAGATATTAAGAAGTGGTGGCAAGAATACACAGAAGAACTGTACAAAAAAGATCTTCATGACCCAGATAACCACAATGGTGTGATCACTCCCCTAGAGCCAGACATCCTGGAACATGAAGCCAAATGGGCCTTAGGAAGCATCACATAAACAAAGCTAGAGGAGGTGATAGAATTCCAGCTAACCTATTTCAAATCCAAAGTGCTACAATCAATATGCCAGCAAATTTGGAAAACTCAGCAGTGGCCACAGGACTGGAAAAGGTCAGTTTTTATTTCAATCTCAAAGAAGGGCAATGACAAAGAATGCTCAAACTACTGCACAGTTGCACTCATTTCACATGCTAACAAAGTAATGCTCAAAATTCTCCAAGCAAGGCTTCACCAGTACGTGAACTAAGAACTCCCAGATGTTCCAGATCAGATCAGATCAGATCAGTCACTCAGTCGTGTCTGACTCTTTGCGACCCCATGAATCGCAGCACACCAGGCCTCCCTGTCCATCACCAACTCCCGGAGTTCACTCAGACTCACGTCCATCGAGTCAGTGATGCCATCCAGCCATCTCATTCTCTGCTGTCCCCTTCTCCTCCTGCCCCCAATCCCTCCCAGCATCAGAGTCTTGTCCAATGAGTCAACTCTTCACATGAGGTGGCCAAAGTACTGGAGTTTCAGCTTTAGCATCATTCCTTCCAAAGAAATCCCAGGGCTGATCTCCTTCAGAATGGACTGGTTGGATCTCCTTGCAGTCCAAGGGACTCTCAAGAGTCTTCTCCAACACCACAGTTCAAAAGCATCAATTTTTCAGCGCTCAGCCTTCTTCACAGTCCAACTCTCACATCCAACCATGACCACAGGAAAAACCATAGCCTTGACTAGACGGACCTTTGTTGGCAAAGTAATGTCTCTGCTTTTGAATATGCTATCTAGGTTGGTCATAACTTTCCTTCCAAGGAGTAAGTGTCTTTTAATTTCATGGCTGCAGTCACCATCTGCAGTGATTTTGGAGCCCAGAAAAATAAAGTCTGACACTGTTTCCACTGTTTCCCCATCTATTTCCCATGAAGTGGTGGGACCGGATGCCATGATCTTCGTTTTCTGAATGTTGAGCTTTAAGCCAACTTTTTCATTCTCCACTTTCACTTTCATCAAGAGGCTTTTTAGTTCCTCTTCACTTTCTGCCATAAGGGTGGTGTCATCTGCATATCTGAGGTTATTGATATTTCTCCCGGCAATCTTGATTCCAGCTTGTGCTTCTTCCAGTCCAGCGTTTCTCATGATGTACTCTGCATATAAGTTAAATAAACAGGGTGTTCCAGGGGATTTATAAAAAGCAGAGGAACCAGAGATCAAACTGCCAACATCCTCTGGATCATAGAGAAATCCTCTTTTTCTGAAAGAGGATTTCAGAAAAAACATCTACTTCTGCTTCATTGATTATGCTAAAGCCTTTGACCTTGTGGGTCGCAACAAACTGTGGAAAATTCTTAAAGAGATGGGAATACCAGACCACCTTGCCTGCCTCTTGTGAAACCTGTATGCAGGTCAAGAAGCAACAGTTAGAACCAGATATGGAACAATGGACTGGCTCCAAATTGGGAAAGGAGTAAATCAAGACTGTATATTTTCACCCTGTTTATTTAACTTATATGCCGATGAAGTTCAAGCTGGAATCAAGATATCTGGGAGAAACATATGTGTGTGTATATATATATATATTTTTTCATATCCTTTTCCATTATGGTCTGTTATAGGACATTGAATATATTCCCTGTGCTATAGAGTACAGTCTATTTTCTTACTGGTACCAACCACCAAGAAGCTCTGTGATCTCTTCACTATCCCACCAGCCTCATCACCAGACCCTGCTTTCCTCATCCTTTATGCAGGAGGGTATCAATCAGTATACAGTTTTCTTCAGGCATCACACAAGGTTCTTTAAGGTCTTTGAGCCTGGCTATGCTGTCTGAAGGCTTG
This sequence comes from Bos indicus x Bos taurus, assembly GCF_003369695.1. Classification (NCBI taxonomy): domain Eukaryota; kingdom Metazoa; phylum Chordata; class Mammalia; order Artiodactyla; family Bovidae; genus Bos; species Bos indicus x Bos taurus. The sequence goes on along the minus strand of NC_040091.1, from coordinate 20,033,256 downwards.
GCCCAGGGATCCTCTTGCCTAGTTTTCATCCCCCTGACACTTCTCCACAGGCCCTTCCCAGACTGAGCTAAGGACCTCTGGCCCTGCACACACTGCCCTCCAGGCCATCAGAGTACTGGCCACACGCTAGTGACAATACCTGCTAGCACTTCTGCCTTTCTCAGAAAGCTGTACGTGCTCTTGAAAGAGAGAGACTATTTTTTGATCCTTGATTCTCCAACAACTAACAGGATGGCTGGGATATTATAGGTAGTCAATAAATGCTTCCTGCAATGAAATGAATTAAACTCCTGCCCTTCCTCCACACTTAACTCTTGAAATTCTCCAATCTGAAGCCGCTAAGCAAGCAGTCTTCTTTCTTTGTACCACAGAAACTCTTTATCCCCCCAGGAGGCAAACTCCATGAGGACTTGGCTGAATCCCCGGTGCCTAGAACATCCAGGCATATATTAAGTGTTTAAATATTTATGGAATTTCAATACTGCATCTAAATTTATGGTTTTCCAATATTAGGTGGGCTCAAAACATATCAGACATTTTTTTTGGCACTTGAACAAGCTTTTTTTTCCATCAGAGATTCTCCAAAATGCTCTCAATCACTCGTGCTTTCTAACACACCTCCAACTGACATCCTGCTCTCCCCTTTCTTAGATAAAATGGAATGATGGAGTATGTATTTCTCCAGTCTCCCTTATCATAATTCATTAGTGGTTCTACATTTATTGTTGTTCGGTTGCTAAGCTATGTCTGACTCTTTGTGACCCCAGGGACTGTAGCACACCACACTCCTCTGTCCTTCACTATCTCCCAGAATTTGCTCAAACTCGTGTCCATTGAGTCAGTGATGCTATCTTACCATCTCATTCTCTGTCACTATAAAGCACTATATGATCAGAGGTACCCTACATCTACGTAAGATATGGTAAATTCATTTCATAAGAAAAACTTACTCTGCTAAGTACCAGTGTTTTCATCAATGTACTTATTGACTCCCACTAGTATTTTAACTTCATGCCTTCAAACAAGTAATATAATTGTGTCTATGAAGAGTTCATTTGCATTATTAAGAACTATTTCTTACTAACTTATCGTAAACAACAAGCTCTATTTCACCACTGTTATCTGTTAATAACTCATATAATCTGCACACAAGGATGTCTGATCAAGTGAATTAACATAAAAAAATTTTGGGTGATCCCAAGGTGTGGAATTAGTATTTGCTATCAGGTGAGTCACTCTTAATCTAGAAAAGAAGAAGCCTAGAGATTTCTAATCAGTCAGGACTCTTCTCACTAAAGATTGGAAATTTTCCATTAGGGTTAGGGTCCTGCTTCCCCAGTAGCTTAGACAGTAAAAAATCTGTCTGCAGTGCAGGAGACCTGTGTTCCATCCCTGGGTCAGGGCCCTGGAGATGGGAATGGCAACCCACTCCAGTATTCTAGACTAGAAAATCCCATGGACAGAGGAGCCAGGCGGGCTACAGTCCATGGGTTGCAAAGAGTTGCACATGACTGAGGGACTAACACTTTCAGACACTGTATTAGGATGCCGTGGGAGATAGCTGTGGTGTCAACTAACTTTGGGGCTTCTCTGGTGGCTCAAATGGTGAAGAATCTGCCTGCAATGTGGGAGACCAGGGTTCAGTCCCTGGGTTGGGACGATCCCCTGGAGAAGGGCATGGCAACTCGCTCCAGGATTCTTGCTTGGAGAATCCTCATGGACAGAAGAGCCTGGTGGGCTACAGTCCATGGGGTCGCAAAGAGTTGGACATGACTGAGCAACTAAGCACATTCACATTCATTAGGGTCCTAGAATCAGACTTGTAATTCAAGATAATGATAGACAACAGTAATCAATCTAAAACGTGTCTTGCATGCCTATCTATTCACAAAACAAAATCTCAATAAAAGAAAGATTAAAGAGGCATTTAACCTATATAAATAATGAACTCAATTATTTTATGTTTTAGATATTTGGTTTTATTCTATTATTTTCTAAATATGCACTATACTTTTATCACAAGAACCATTCTTATTATAGCTCTCAGAAAAACTATAAATAAATACAGGCAAGCTACTTTTTCAAAATTCTTAAGGGATCAAAGTTCCCTTGTATTTGGATTCTGTTGCATTAAATATTATTTGGAATAAGGGAAAATTAGAATTAACAGTGACTCAAGAAGGAGCTTTCACTATAATGTACTGTGATTTGTTGCAATGTAATTTAACCTGGATATAAGCCATAATCAAAAGAAAATGACTCATTTGTAAATTAAGAGACATGACCTATCAAAGTACAGAAGCTTTATTTATTGCTTAAAAACATAGAAGCTTTATTTATGACTTAAGAATGATGAAGTTAATTTTCCAAAAGTATTGAGTTCAGAAATAATGAGTTTAAAAACAATTAAACTAATATCATTGATTTGAAACTAAATAAAAGCTTTTTTTATTATTGTCATTATTTTTTAACTCACTATGTCAACTCAGTAAGTGTTTGTTAATTAAGTTAATTGTTTTGACTGAGGAAAAATAGACTTTTACATTAATGTCATCATTTATTTCAATCCCTGGATCAGATTTTTTTTTCTATACTTGGAAAGTTTTCTGCTGGTTTGCAAACTACTTGTCCAGTTTTCAAACAAGCTGATTTCATTACAAGAACCATTATATATACTCAAGACCTAGAAGACTCTCAGAATAAATGGAAAAATCAAATGTGATTTATGCTGACAAATATGTACTTCCTAGACCAGAATATTTTTACTACCAGAAATGAATATGGAGTAGAATTTTTAAAATAATATGAACTAGAATGTATTTCTGGAAGGAGAAATAATATCCATAAAGTATAGGAACAGAAGCAAGAAAGTGGGAAAGGACTGGTTGCCTGGGGTTAATACACTCTACTGTAGTTGTTCCTAAGAGAAAAGCATACTGATAAGAATGCGTTGTTAAAATTTTTCATTTTTTTATACTATGACCCTTTAAAAGACATCATTTCCTATCAGAAAAACCATCTCAGACAACCAGGTGATTGAATCTGTATTTCAACATTTATTCAAGTTAGGTTTCTAGGGGAAAATCACCCTTGAAAATATTCAGAGTGTGATCATGGCTAGCCTGGTTTCGTAGTGCCATCATACTGCTCTGAGTCATTGGGCATTGGCCAGATTTGGTCTATGTCATTTGCTTATATTAATACAAAGGATAAGACTTGGTTTCCTGGCTTCAGGACAAAGTGCTATTTCAGACATGACTTACAGAGACACCAAACTACTCAGAGAGCTACATGTGTGGCCAAAGAAAAGGAAAACAGTTTTTGGAGGAGAGCTATTGGTCTGTATCACACTAAGTGTGGGCCACTGTACCATGAAGTGAAAACACAAAGTTAGTTCCTGAAGGGCTTCATGATCTGGGGTTATTAGACCCAATTAGGGAGACAGACACATAAACAGGTAATTATAAAACAATATAAAAGGGCAAAGATAGAGATGTGCCTTGATAATCCATATTCCACTGGGTCTTCTACTGCAGTTCAGTATAAAAAGCATTTATCACTTTTCAGTTATAGCCTATAAAACAAACAGATTCAATAATTTTATGAACTTGGCCCAATCATCTTGGCCACTGTTTTTATGGCCACTTTAGTGTATCTTTTTATATCTGTGGGGCATGTTGGATCATGGGCAACCCAAGAGTTAACATTTAAAGATGAGTCTGATTTCTAGATGCCTAAGAAAATGACTTTGTTCTCCTTCAGTATCCTGTGCTGTTCAGAAACTCTCCCCAGAGTTCCTTGGTGTGTGCCCTGGTAACTGAATCACTGGCTATAAACTATGTAATTCAAATTTGAATTCCATTTTGGAACAATCTCAGAGCTTACAAGACAAAGCTTCTTACCAAAGGCTCTGTTACAATAGCTGTTAGAAGATAAGCCACTGTTGATCCTTCCCTGGAGTCCTGTGAAGACAAGCATTTGACTACTGCCTTTTGAATGGTGTTCGCTATGACCGGGAGACCCCTGAGTGTTCACACGCCAATAAGGTACAGCCACCGTGCCCAACTCTCACTCTGGGTCCCTGGGCCACTTGATGGAGTTTCTATATCAGTTTCGGGGCTGTGTTTCAGCTTCTTAATACTCCTTAGCATTTGGGTCTGAAGACCTGGTCCCCTGTCCAATTTCTGCTCCATTCTTCTCAATCAGAAAGTAGACCATACTGCTTCTTTGAGATCTGTTCCTTTTTAATAAAAACTTCTTAGACCTATGATTAGGGAGCCACATTCTTCAGAGAATTCTGATGCTACCCCTTCTACCAGACTGGACTCTTCAGGTAGTGACCCTCTGAAAGAACTGTGTTTGCTATATTCTTTTGGAGGTGACCACAGCAGTGCTAGCCACCTCCTTAAGTTGACTCCTGGGCTCCAAGTTCTCTACTATCCCTATAAAAATGCACTCTTTCTATTGACTTGCATTAAGTTCTGAGATACCCTTGACATGAAGACCATGATAAACATCTCTACTGAAATTGGAGCAAATTGTATAAATACTGCTCCCCGTCTTCTAAGACTAGTATAGAAAATAAAGAAAGGGAAGAAACTTCTTTACAGATGTCTGAAGTGGCAGAAGTGGTTCAAATAGTTCTGAGCCCCAAGAATGTTGCAAGCATGGTACCAGGCAGAAGGGAATCTCATGGCAAACCAGACAGAGAAATGGTCACAAAAATATGTTTAAGGTCTGATTGGAAATTAGACAAATAAAATGGTAGTGATGTTACAATGTGTATAAGCTATCTTGGGTGCAAGAATAGGCTGTTAGAGGGACATAAGAGGGATTCCTAACCCAGTCTTAAGAGTTCAAGAAGACTCTTCATTGTAAGTGACAACTACACTTCGATATTATTACGTATTACAGCAATTACTGAGTAAGGTTGGAAGAAACAGAAAAAAGCTAAAATGTTAGGGGAAAGAGAGACAGACAACAAAGCACACAAAAGAAGGGGTGAGAGAAAATATGAAAATTCATAGAGTACCATAAATATTTCATTCTTACAGGATTATAATCATTAGACTCTAAAATCAATTGACAATACCCATCATCCATAAAATTCACCTCTAATTTCTCCATTGTAAGGCTGTTTGAAATATTTGTTCAGTTCAGTCATTCAGATGTGTCCGACTCTTTGTGATCCCATGGATCGCAGCACGCCAGGCATTCCTGCCATCACCAACTCTCAGAGCTTTCTCAAACTCATGTCCATCAAGTCAGTGATGCTATCCAACCATCTCATCCTCTTTCGTCCCCTTCTCCTCCTTTGCCTTCAATCTTTCCCAGCATAAGGGTCTTTTCCAATGAGTCGGTTCTTTGCATCAGGTAGCCAAAGTATTGGAGTTTCAGCTTCAGCTTCAGTCCTTCCAGTGAATATTCAGGACTGATTTCCTTTAGGATGGACTGGTTGGATCTCCTTGCAGTCCAAGGGACTCTCAAGAGTCTTCTCCAACACCACAGATCAAAATCATCAATTCTTTGGCACTCAGCTTTCTTTATAGTCCAACTCTGACACCCATACATGACTACTGGAAAAACCATAGCTTTGACTAGATGGACCTTTGTTGGCAAAGTAATGTCTCTGCTTTTTTAATATGCTTTCTAGGTTGGTCATAGCTTTTCTTCCAAGGAGCAAGCGTCTTTTAATTTCATGGCTGCAGTCACCACATGCAGTGATTTTGGAGCCCAAGAAAATAAAGTCTGTCACTGTTTCCACTGTTTCCCCATCTATTTGCCATGAAGTGATGGGACCAGAAGCCATGATCTTAGTTTTTTGAATGCTGAGTTTTAAGACAACTTTTTCACTCTCCTCTTTCACTTTCATCAAGAGGCTCTTTAGTTCCTCTTCACTTTCTTCCATAAGGGTGGTGTCATCTGCACATCTGAGGATATTGGTATTTCTCCCAGCAATCTTGATTCCAGCTTGTGCTTCATCTAGCCCGGCATTTCACATGATGTATTCGGCTTATAGGTTAAATAAGCAGAGTGACAATATACAGCCTTGACATACTCCTTTCCTGATTTGGAACGTCTGTTGTTCCATGTCTAGTTCTAACTGCTGCTTCTTGACCTCCATACAGATTTCTCAGGAGGTAGGTCAGGGGGTCTGGTATTCCCATCTCTTGAAGAATTTTCCACAGTTTATTGTGATCCACACAGGCAAAGGCCTTGGCATATTCAATAAAGCAGAACTAGATGTTTTTCAGAAACTCTCTTGCTTTTTCTATGATCCAATAGATGTTGGCAATTTGATCTCTGGTTCCTCTGCCTTTTCGAAATCCAGCTTGAACATCTGGAAGTTCTTGGTTCACATACTGTTGAAGCCTGGCTTGGAGAATTTTGAGCATTACTTTGCTAGCGTGTGAGATGGGTGCAATTGTGCAGTAGTTTGAGCATTCTTTGGTATTGCCTTTCTTTGAGATTGGAATGAAAACTGACCTTTTCCAGTCCTGTGGCCACTGCTGAGTTTTCCAAATTTGCTGGCATATTGAGTGCAGCACTTTCACAACATCATCATTTAGAAATATTTGTTACCCGGTAAATATACCTAAATTCTTTGATGTCTCTTTATAATTTGTCTTCATGTTCCAGTCTACCATCTGAAAAATCCATCCTGTCTTAGACTCTTAGCCAAGACTCTTAGACTCTTAACCCATGATCAAGGGTTCTGATGAAAGCATAAATTGAAATCCAAAATGAAACAATGAAGCACAGCTTGGGTTGCTACAACACAACAGTAGCCAACAGTCCTGGTGGGTGTTTAATAAGTATAAACATGGGAGAGTGAAAAGGGTGAGGTGCGGGATAACAGTTGTGGATGGTCGGCTGAGAAAGACTTGGGAATAATGCTTTCAGAATAACTGACAGATAAAGAATAGAGGATTTATCATCATCTAGTCTAGTCAAGGCTATGGTTTTTCCAGTGGTCATGTATGGATGTGAGAGTTGGACTGTGAAGAAGGCTGAGCACTGAAGAATTGATGCTTTTGAACTGTGGTGTTGGTGAAGACTCTTGAGAGTCCCTTGGACTGCAAGGAGATCCAACCAGTCCATTCTGAAGGAGATCAGCCCTGGGATTTCTTTGGAAGGAATGATGCTAAAGCTGAAACTCCAGTACTTTGGCCACCTCATGTGAAGAGTTGACTCACTGGAAAAGACTCTGATGCTGGGAGGGATTGGGGGCAGGAGGAGAAGGGGATGACAGAGGATGAGATGGCTGGATGGCATCACTGACTCGATGGACGTGAGTCTGGGTGAACTCCGGGAGTTGGTGATGGACAGGGAGGCCTGGCGAGCTGCGATTCATGGGGTCACAAAGAGTTGGACACGACTGAGCGACTGAACTGAACTGAACTGAACTGAGAACATTGTATGAGACTACAAATACAGGATGTAGAGCTCGATCTTTGGCCAGGTTGCTTGGATGTCTCTGGCCAATTGCTACAGTCAGATTGCCTAGAATATTCAGATCCAAAAAGGTGAAGTTATCTTCTGGGCTTTAAAATTTCCACCTTGAAACTGACATTAGGAAACCAATAATGTTCTTTTCCTCTTCCTCTCTCCTCTACAAAAATTTCTCTCTCAGATCCCTTAATCCCACTAAGGTACAAAGGCTTGATATAAACTAATGCTCCCCTGGGAATTTATATTTTAATGAATGAATGCTTGGCTCCTGAATTTGTAGGCATCAATTGTCAGGTCAGAAATATTTCAGAGAGACACTGGCACTGCTCTGTTACCCAGATTCCACATCAGTAGATACACACCTACTCTGCCCCAATATGTATGCCTCTGAGAAAGCATTTAAATTTTCCTCTTCAACAGGAAGATGACTATATCTAAAGAGTATTATGTGGACACAGATGACAAGTCCTGCTCCAGGAAAACACCTAACCTAGGGAGAGTAAGATAGATAAAAGAGAGCATTGGAAGGAGCAGGCTGAACTAAGGAAAGTAGAAAGGAAGATAGTAGCAGGGGAATCTCTGGTAGCCAGTTCTCAGACACCAAACTGAACCTGAGGGGCAGGACTGAAGTCAGGAATAACCAGGTGCCCAATTATCTAATTAGGAGATAAAAGGTCAGAGCCAGACTTGGCAGCAAGATTGATGATAGTGAATCTCAGACACTGTCTTTCTTGATCTTTAAGTCCACCAAACATACCATCTGCCATGTGCCCATAAAAGTGATGAGGCAGTAGTTTAAAGCCTCCTCAAGTCTTCTTGAGATGCAAGCCCCACCAGCGTCTATCTCTTGCATCTACACATTATTTCTGATAGTGTTCCTCCCTCTCCACATTTCCATCCCCTATCCAAGGCTAGAGTTCCTTCACTGACTCTCCTTATTTCTTTTCCACTTTGAATAGTGTTGCCATGGCCTGCCCATCATGAGCCAACCCCTGGTTTCTGCACAAGATCTGGAACCCTACCTGACCTTTCCCATCTGTAGGGATGGGACACTGATTTTCCCAAGAGCTTGACACAGGACTACACTTACAGGAGAAGGAATCCAACAGTCCATGCTCTAGGAAAAGGCTGGTGGTTCAGATGGTAAAGAATCTGCCTGTAGTGTGAGAGACCCGAGTTCAAAACCTGGCTTTGGAAGATCCCCTGGAGAAGGGCATGGCTACTCACTCCAGTATTCTTGCCTGGAGAATTCCATGGACAGAGGAGCCTGGCAGGCTACATTCCTTGGGGTCTTAAAAAGTTGAACACAGTTGAGCTACTAACACTTTGACTTTTTCACTTCATGACCAGTCTGGCATCTACTGTTGTTGTTGTTCAGTCGCTCAGTCGTGTCTGACTCTTTGAGACCCCATGGACTGTAGGAAGCCAGGCTTCCCTGTCCTTCACCATCTCCCAGAGCTTGCTCAAACTCATGCCCATAGAGTCAGTGATGCCATCTAATCATCTCGTCTTCTGTTGTTCCCTTCTCCTCCTGCCTTCAGTCTTTCCCAGCATCAGGGGTTTTTCTAATGAGTCAACTCTTGGCATTAGGGGGCCAAAGTATCTTAGAAAACATGCAGTGTTTAACAGTAAAAATATAATATTTTAAATAAACTTCTAAACATGGGTTTATACTCTTATGTGATCTTCATAAAAAGTCATCACCTCATTAGAAGTGACTGTAATCCTTCTTTCCAGCCTGTATGGATATTTTCCTCTCTGTGTGCTACCAATGTGATGCATGCGTGTGCTAAGTCACTAAGTCACGTCTGACTCTTTGCGACCCTGTGGACCATAGCCCACCAGGCTCCACTGTCCATGGGATTCTCCAGGCAAGAGCACTGGAGTGGGTTGCCATGCCCTCCTCATGCTATCATTATACTTGGTCTTAATTTTATGATTCTGAGATTTCAGTTCTCATACTATACTTGTCCATGATCATTGAATTGACTAGGATATGTATGTGTGTATATATACATTTATATAAATGTGTATATATATATATATATATATATATATGTATTTCAGGTCTCTTTCAGAATAAACTTAATATGATTACCCATACTGCAATCTAATTCAGACATCCTGAATTTTCAACTGCTACTTTTAACTATGTGTTAAGAACCTGTGTAATTTTAAATTTTAATTGCTTTTCCATAATATCCAGGAGCATACTCCATTCTCCAAATCAATGATAAAAATCTTTAAAAAAGAAACAATGAGCCTGAAACTTACTCCTCAAGCAGACCTCTTCTCCCTTACTCAGAGAGTCAGCTCACATTTGTATATTTCCATTAGTGAGAAATATCTCCATTGCATGAAGATTCTAATCAGAAAAGCTGTTTTTATAGTATGTCATTGGCAAGTCGACTTGCTGAAGAGCATTCTAATCAGGAACGTTGAAAGCCTTCCATAAATGAGATGACTGTCACCAATGTTCTTTTTTTTCTTCTGTCCTGGGTGGCAATAAAAAAGAACAAATAAAAAAGAGAAAAGTATAATTGCTCTGGTAATTGAGCCGTGAAAATGTACTATAAAGAATGGAAACTGAAAGGAAAACCGCAAAAACGGTGGCATTCCCAATAATTCAACTAGCATTTCAAATAAGTCACTGGTTGGCATACCTGAAAATAGTTGTTTGTTTTTTTTTTTAATTTTTTGACATTTAAAGATTGTCAGCTACACTTTGGCAAGAAACAGGCTTCACTTCAGGATTTCCTCACTTCACTAGTGAAATGAGAAGACATACCTGGAAGGGCTGTCATTTGATTTAGAGCTTCATTAATTTTACCCTTTGTCCTCACATCAGGAACATAAAGAAAAACTTTTTTATTAAAGCTGATGGAAACACGATAATCCAAAAATGTCCCTACATCCTCTGCCCCCCAAATCGTTGGTTTCTACCTAATCCCTCATCAAATAAGATTTATTAGTAGCAATGTACCCTGTGGTATCATTCAGCAATGATGACATATTCACATGTGTCTGTCTGTGCTCAGTTGTATCTGACTCTTTGCAACCCTGTGGACTGCAGGCCGCCAGGCTCCTCTGTCCATGGGATTTTCCAGCAAGAATACCAGCATGGGTTGCCATTTCCTGCTCCGGGGCATCTTCCCAACCCAGGGATTGAACCTGTGTCTCTTGTGTCTCCTGCAATGGCAGATGGATTCTTTACCACCATGCCAGCTGGGAAGCCCGACATATCCACATATAAAGAGAGAATTTCCCTGCTGTACACTGCCAAAAAACAGAAAATGACAAAACAAAACGGAAAACCACACCAAGCTAGATCATATTGACACAGCACAGTGTTGAGACCACTGGGCAGAAATGAGGGCTAAAATAGCTGGTAAAAGAAAATAATCTGGTTTCATTTCAAAGCCTGAACTGTCTTGGGGAAGGGTAATTTCTGAGCACAGTAAGTCCTTACAGTTAGTAGAATTTCTTAATTCAACAACTCTACCACTGTGCATCTCCTTTTGAATTAAAAGCTGTGGATGCAAGCAGACAGTCAATACCTATGGTACGGGATACTCTAGTACCCAGATGGAAAGGGGTAATCGTGCTGACAGTTAACACTCAAGTGAATGTTCCTGCCTTGCTCCTATTACTTCCTTCCCCTACCCCCGCACAAGTGGAGGTGCTCGTGCTAGACAGCTGAGATAGCATAACAAAAGTGCCAGGGGACGACCTAGCACAGTGGGAAACCACTCGTTTTCAGTAAGTATACATATGGAAGCGGCCACAGATTTTCCACTTTCCCCCTCCACCTTCCTAAGGGTGCTGGGAAGTCAGGACTGGCTCTTTGTGCGAAGTGTTAGTTATAACACTTGCAGTGGTGGTGAGGAGCATTATTCATGGCAAAAATAAGTAAGTGAGTAAAGTTACTCAGTCGTGTCTGGTTCTGCGTCCCCATGGACAGTAGACTACCAGGCTCCTCTGTCCATGAGATTCGTGGCAAGCCAGTCCACAAAACCAGTGAAAATGTTTACGGAGCACTACTGGGACTGACTTCTAAGTTTTAAATATGGGCTTTCATATATTGTGTTTTCCCAAAATTCTTATGTTGGGCTTCCCAGGTGGTTCAGTGGTAAAGAAGCCGCCTGCCAACGCAGGAGACACAGGTTTGATCCCTGGGTCGGGAAGATCTCTTGCAGGGGGAAACGGCAACCCACTCCAGTATTCTTGCCTGGAAAATCTCATGGACAGAGCAGCCTGGTGGACTATAGTCCACGGGGTTGCAGAGTTGGACACGATTGAGCGACTGAGCATGCACGCACACGTTCCCCCAAAATTCATATGTTGAAATGGTAACCTTGAGTATGTTAGAATGTGATGGTATTTGGAGATAGGGTCTTTGAAGAGATAATAAAGTTAAATGAGGTCATATGAGTATAACCTAATCCAATGCTATAAGCAGAGGGAGAGACACTGGTGACACCCATGAACAGAGAAAGGGTCATATGAGGGCAAAGCAGAAAGGCAGCCATCTGAAAGCTGAAGAGAAAGGCCTCCAGAGCAACCAAGCCTGCCAACCTCTTGATCTTAGACTTCTAACCTCCAGAAGTATAAGAGAAGACATTTCTATTGTTTAAGCCTCTCTGCCTGTGGTATTTTGTCATGGCAGTCCTAGCAAAGTGATACATACTTGTAATGTTAATACAAGGAATTTTATGGCTGAGCTGTTTAAAGATAACTCAAAATTTATTATAATTTAATGCACAGCTATTAAGAATTGGTTATGTAAAATCCAGTATAGTTATGCAATAGGATATTATGTAGCCATCAACTGTAAAATGTGACTATATGACTATATATATATATGAAGAACATTTATAACAGATGAAAACATTTGAGGTAACTTTTATAAGAAAAAAATTATATATGTACATTTGACTCAAAGCTTATAGCAAATAAGGCCATATTTCTTTTAATAGTTAAAGTTAAACCATACACCATTTTCTAGATTCCATGTCTATACCTTAATATACAATATTTGTTTTTCTCTATCTGACTTACTTCACTCTGTAAGACAGATCTAGGTTATCCACATCACTGCAAATAACCTTATTTTGTTCCTTTTTACAGCTGAGTAATGTTCCATTATATCTGTGTATCATATCTGGAACTGATGAACCTATTTGCAGGGCAGAAATAGAGACACAGAGGTAGAGAGCAGAGCTGTGGACAACAGGAGCAGGTAAGAAAAGGGTGGGAGGAATTAAGAGAGTAGAACTAATATATACACACCATAATGCATAAACTAGATTGCAGCGGGAACCTGTTGTATAGCACAGGGACCTCAGCTCGGTGCTCTGTGATGACTCACTTCTTTGTATTTAAACTTTACCAATGAAAAGATAAAAAACTGATATTAGTTTAACTACAATCTTGTCACCAAATAATGTCCTAAACTTCTCCCCGGTCACTGAGGCTGGGGTAACCCCATCCGTGTAGAGTATTTCATATAATTCAGTGCCACTAGCTTACTGATCAACACCTGCTCTAACAAAGAATAAAATCCATTATTATGGAATCAAAAGGATCTCACAGAACACTACATAACAATTTTAAAGAAAGAGGACACTATCCACCCTATACAATGTATTTTTTACACTGTTCAGCAAACAATAATAATTACTAGATATTCAAAGAAGCAGGAAAATGTGACCCATATTTAAGAAAAAAAAAACTGAAAATAAGCAGGTAGTAGAATTAGCAGAAAAGATATACAGAAAACTTTATAGGAATTCCTTGGCAGTTCAGTGTTTAGGACTACACACTCCCACTGCAGGGGGCATGGATCTGATTTCTGTTCAGGGAACAAAATCATGTGGTCTTCAGGTTGTGGTTAAAAAAAGAAAAAAAAATTATAAATATAATCAAGGACGTAAAGGGAAAGGTCATAAGGAATAACAGAAAAAAATCCAGAAAAAAAATGGAAACTTCATAAAGAACCAAAGGGAAATTCTAGAATTGAAAGGAAAAATAAAATTACCACTGCTGGGCATACACATTGAGGAAACCAGAAGGGAAAGAGACACGTGTATTCCAAGGTTCATCGCAGCACTGTTTATAATAGCCAGGACATGGAAGCAACCTAGATGCCCATCAGCAGATGAATGGATAAGAAAGCTGTGGTACATATACACAATGGAGAACTCAGCCATTAAAAAGAATACATTTGAATCAGTTCTAATGAGATGGATGAAACTGGAACCTATTATACAGAGTGAAGTAAGCCAGAAAGAAAAACACCAATACAGTATACTAACGCATATATATGGAATTTAGAAAGATGGTAACAATAACCCTGTGTACGAGACAGCAAAAGAGACACTGATGTACAGATCAGTCTTATGGACTCTGTGGGAGAGGGAGAGGGTGGGGAGATTTGGGAGAATGGCATTGAAGCATGTATAATATCATGTATGAAATGAGTCGCCAGTCCAGGTTCGATGCACAATACTGGATGCTTGAGGCTGGTGCACTGGGACGACCCAGAGGGAGGGTATGGGGAGGGAGGAGGGAGGAGGGTTCAGGATAGGGAGCACAGGTATACCTGTGGCGGATTCATTTCGGTATTTGGCAAAACTAATACAATATTGTAAAGTTTAAAAATAAAATAAAATTTAAAAAAAAAAGAAAGAAAACTATTGCATGGACCAAAGAAAAAATGAAAATTACAATATAAAGGATTACTGGAGTTGATGGTAGACCTTATCCAAAGAAAACAGTGAAAAGAGATTGAAAATTAATTATCAAATTTGATAAATCATGAACTATAAAAATGAATTATCCTCCATGTTCAGGGACCTATGTTCTCATCACTCAGGCCATCATTTGGACATGGTATATACCTAGAATGGAATATTGTGTGTGGGTTGGTTGCTTAGTCAGATCCACCTCTTTGCAGCCTCATGAACTGTAGCCTGCCAGGCTGCTCTGTCCATGGAATTCTCCAGGTGAGAATACTGTAATGGGTTGCCATTCCCTTCTCCAGGGGATATTCCCAACCCAGGGACCAAACCCAGGTGTCCCACATTGCAGGCAGTTTCTTTACCACCTGAGCTACCAGTGTCAGTTCAGTTCAGTTCAGTTGCTCAGTCATGTCCGACTCTTTGTGACCCCATGGATCGCAGCTCACCAGGCCTCCCTGTCCATCACCAACTCCTGAAGTTCACTCAGACTCACGTCCATCGAGTCAGTGATGCCATCCAGCCATCTCATCCTCTGTCGTCCCCTTCTCCTCCTGCCCCCAACCTCTCCCAGCATCAAAGTCTTTTCCAATGAGTCAACTCTTGGCATCAGGTGGCCAAAGTACTGGAGTTTCAGCTTTAGCATCATTTGTTCCAAAGAAATCCCAGGGCTGATCTCCTTCAGAATGGACTGGTTGGATCTCCTTGCAGTCCAAGGGACTCTCAAGAGTCTTCTCCAACACCACAGTTCAAAGGCATCAATTCTTTGGCGCTCAGCCTTCTTCACAGTCCAACTCTCACATCCACACATGACCACAGGAAAAACCATAGCCTTGACTAGATGAACCTTTGTTGGCAAAGCAATGTCTCTGCTTTTGAATATGCTGTCTAGGTTGGTCATAACTTTCCTTCCAAGGAGTAAGCATCTTTTAATTTCATGGCTGCAATCACCATCTGCAGTGATTTTGGAGCCCAAAAAAATAAAGTCTGACACTGTTTCCACTGTTTTCCCATCTATTTTCCCGTGAAGTGATGGGACCGGATGCCATGATCTTCATTTTCTGAATGTTGAGCTTTAAACCAACTTCTTCACTCTCCACTTTCACTTTCATCAAGAGGCTTTTTAGTTCCTCTTCACTTTCTGTCATAAGGGTGGTGTCATCTGCATATCTGAGTTTATTGATATTTCTCCCAGCAATCTTGATTCCAGCTTGTGTTTCTTCCAGTCCAGCGTTTCTCATGATGTACTCTGCATATAAGTTAAATAAGCAGGGTGACAATATACAGCCTTGACGTACTCCTTTTCCTATTTGGAACCAGTCTGTTGTTCCATGTCCAGTTCTAACTGTTGCTTCCTGACCTGCATACAAATTTCTCAAGAGGCAGATCAGGTGGTCTGGGATTCCCATCTCTTTCAGAATTTTCCACAGTTTATTGTGATCCACACAGTCAAAGGCTTTGGCATAGTCAATAAAGCAGAAATAGATGCTTTTCTGGAACTCTCTTGCTTTTTCCATGATCCAGCAGATGTTGGCAATTTGATCTCTGGTTCCTCTGCCTTTTCTAAAACCAGCTTGAACATCAGGAAGTTCACGGTTCACATATTGCTGAAGGCTGGCTTGGAGAATTTTGAGCATTACTTTACTAGCGTGTGAGATGAGTGCAATTGTGCGGTAGTTTGAGCATTCTTTGGCATTGCCTTTCTTTGGGATTGGAGTGAAAACTGACCTTCTCCAGTCCTGTGGCCACTGCTGAGTTTCCAAACTTGCTGGCATATTGAGTGCAACACTTTCACAGCATCATCTTTCAGGATTTGAAATAGCTCAACTGGAATTCCATCACCTCCACTAGCTTTGTTCGTAGTGATGCTTTCTAGGGCCCACTTGACTTCACATTCCAGGATGTCTGGCTCTAGGTCAGTGATCACACCATTGTGATTATCTGGGTCGTGAAGATCTTTTTTGTACAGTTCTTCTGTGTATTCTTGCCATCTCTTCCTAATATCTTCTGCTTCTGTTAGGCCCATACCATTTCTGTCCTTTATTGTGCCCATCTTTGCATGAAATGTTTCCTTGGTATCTCTAATTTTCTTGAAGAGATCTCTAGTCTTTCCCATTCTGTTGTTTTCCTCTCTTTCTTTGCATTGATCGCTGAAGAAGGCTTTCTTATCTCTTCTTGCTATTCTTTGGAACTCTGCACTCAGATGCTTATATCTTTCCTTTGCTCCTTTGCTTTTCGCTTCTCTTCTTTTCACAGCTATTTGTAAGGCCTCCCCAGACAGCCATTTTGCTTTTTTGCATTTCTTTTCCATGGGGATGGTCTTGATCCCTGTCTCCTGCACAATGTCATGAACCTCATTCCATAGTTCATCAGGCACTCTATCTATCAGATCTAGGCCCTTAAATCTATTTCTCACTTCCACTGTATAATCATAAGGGATTTGATTTAGGTCATCCCTGAATGGTCTAGTGGTTTTCCCTACTTTCTTCAATTTAAGTCTGAATTTGGCAACAAGGAATTCATGATCTGAGCCACAGTCAGCTCCTGGTCTTGTTTTTGCTGACTGTATAGAGCTTGTACATCTTTGGCTGTAAAGAATATAATCAATCTGATTTTGGTGTTGACCATCTGGTGATGTCCATGTGTAAGATGGTAGGTGTTGCAAGAGGGCATCAGGGCAGACACACTGAAACCATAATCACAGAAAACTAGTCAATCTAATCACACTAGGACCATAGCCTTGTCTAACTCAAGGAAACTAAGCCATGCCCGTGGGGCAACCCAAGATGGGTGGGTCATGGTGGAGAAATCTGACAGAATGTGGATTCTGTCCAGTGGTCCACTGGAGAAGGGAATGGCAAACCACTTCAGTATTCTTGCCTTGAGAACCCCATGAACAGTATGAAAAGGCAAAATGATAGGATACTTAAAGAGAAACTTCCCAGGTCAGTAGGTGCCCAATATGCTACTGGAGATCAGTGGAGAAATAACTCCAGAAAGAATGAAAGGATGGAGCCAAAGCAAAAACAATACCCAGCTGTGGATGTGACTGGTGATAGAAGCAAGGTCCAATGCTGTAAAGAGCAATATTGCATAGGAACCTGGAATGTCAGGTCCATGAATCAAGGCAAATTGGAAGTGGTCAAACAAGAGATGGCAAGAGTGAATGTCAACATTCTAGGAATCAGAGAACTGAAATGGACTGGAATGGGTGAATTTAACTCAGATGACCATTATATCTACTACTGCGGGCAGGAATCCCTTAGAAGAAATGGAGTAGCCATCATAGTCAACAAAAGAGTCTGAAATGCAGTACTTGGATGCAATCTCAAAAACGACAGAATGATCTCTGTTCGTTTCCAAGGCAAACCATTCAATATCACAGTAATCCAAGTCTATGCCCCAACCAGTAACGCTGAAGAAGCTGAAGTTGAACGGTTCTATGAAGACCTACAAGGCCTTTTAGAACTAACACCCAAAAAAGATGTCCATTATAGGGGACTGGAATGCAGAAGTAGGAAGTCAAGAAACACCTGGAGTAACAGGCAAATTTGGCCTTGGAATATGGAATGAAGCAGGGCAAAGACTAATAGAGTTTTGTGAAGAAAATGCACTGATCATAACAAACACCCTCTTCCAACAACACAAGAGAAGACTCTACACATGGACATCACCAGATGGTCAACACCGAAATCAGCTACCAGTGTAGCCCAATGGAATATTATTCAGCCTTAAAAAGGAAGAAAAATTTTCATATTTGCTATGACATCAGTGAACCTTAAGAACATCATGCTAAGTGAATGTCAGTCACGAAAAGCTAAACACTGGATAATTCCACTCATGCGAGGTTCCCAGAGTAGTTAAATATATAGCGATGGAAAGCAGAATGATGGTTGCTAGACACGGGGAACCATCCTTGTTGCTAGACAAGGGAATGGGGAAGGGATAATTGTCCAGTGAGTATAAAGTTTCAGTTTTGCAAGATGAAAAGAGTTTAGTGATTGGTCACACAAACAATTGGATATACTTAACACTATGGAACTGCATACTTAAGAATAGTTAAGATAATCAATTTATATTACACAAAAATTAGAGAATTCAGCTAAAAGAGTGATTTGAAGAAAATTTACAGCTTTCAATGCTTTTCATATAAAAGAAGAAAAATGTATAATTAATAAACTAACCTTCCACATTACAAAAGTAGGCAAAGAAAGAAATTAAAGCCACGGGAAATAAAGGAGATAAATAATAACCTTAATACAGGAAAGGGGTGAAACACTTAACAACCAAAAAAATGTAAAAAATTGATTCATACAAGACAATTAAAATTATAAAGCCTTAGCAAGACTGATCAAGAATAAAAAATACAAATTTCAGTATAAGAAAAGAACTGACATATACATTTACAGATATTATAATCATAAGGCAAATACTATAAATAATGTAATGCCCATAAATTTCACAACTTATATAAAATAGAAAAATTACTTGAAAAAACATAATATCGAACTCTGAATAGACTAATACCAACGAAAGAAACTGAATGTGTGATAAATACTCTTCCCACAAATAAACAATCTAAGCCCAGATTGTTTCACTTGTGAATTCTATCTAACATTTCCAAGAAAAAATAATACGTTCTTACACAGATGTTTTGGGGAAACAGAGAAGGGAACATTTCCCAACACATTTTATCAGGTCAGGACAACCCTGGGACACAATTTGCCAAAGACATTATAAGAAAAGAAAATTACAGGCCAATATCTCTCATGAACATAAATAAAAAAGTCCTTAGCACATTCCTAGCAAACTGAAATCAGAATTACATGAAAAAATTATACATAATAACCAGCTGGGGTTTATTCCAGAAATTTTAAAAACTGGTTTAACATTTGGAAATTAGCTAGTGTAATTTAGACCATCAGTAAGAAAAGGGGATAACATGATTAATATGATAATTTCAACAGATGTAGAAAAAAATTGACAAAATTATACACCTCTTCATGATTTAAGACAGACCAAAAAAAAAAAAATCTTGGCAAGTTTAAAAATAGGAAGGAATTTTCTGTCTGATAAAGGGCATCATGAAAAATCTTTTGCTAACAGTGTGCAAAAGTGAAATATCAAACACTGTCCCCATAAAGACAGACACAAGGAAAGCAAGTCATCACTGCTTTTCATCATCATATTGACGTTCTAGCCAGTGCAACAAAGCAAGGGGAAAAACAAAAGGAGGGACGCAGACTAAAACTGAAAAAGTAAAACTGTCTTCACTCGCAAACGACATAATCACATCCATAGAAAGGCCTGAGAATCTGCCTTAAAAACCACATCTTATGAAACTAATAACAAATTCAGCAAGTTGTAGTATACAAAACCAATACACACACAAAAAAAGGTATTTCTCTACACTAGCAGCAAATCATTAGAAAATGAAATTTTAAGTTTCCATCTACAGTAACATTAAAAAATGTATTTAGAAATCATCTTTGAAAAGATACATGTAGTACTTCTCCAGTTGAAGTTACACAACAAAACTGAGACAAATTAAGGCCTAAGGAAGGCCTTAATAAGTAGAGAGACATACCATGTTCATAACCTGGAAGAATCAATATTATTGAAGTATTAATTCTTGGAAAATTGATGTATGGATTCCATGCAATACCAATCAAAATCCCATCAGGCTTTTTTTTTAGTAGAAATTGACAAGTTGATTCTAAAAGTTTAATGAGAATGCAAAGACTTGGAATTGTCAAAATAATCTTGAAAAAGAACATATTTGAAAGTCTCACTCTACCTGATTTCAAAATTTACTATAAATTAACAGTAAACAAAATAGCACACACACACACACACACACACACACACACACACCTCTGCATATATATGTATATATATATACATATAAAGTACATGTACATATATATGGGCTTTGCTTGTAGTTCAGCTGGTAAAGAATCTGCCTGTAATGCAGGACACCTCCATTTGATTCCTGGGTCAGGAAGATCCCCTGGAGAAGGGATAAGCTACCCACTCCAGTATTCATGGGCTTCCCTGGTAACTCAGACAGTAAAGAATCTGCGTGAAGTGCAGAAGACCTGGGTTTGATCCCTGGGTTGGGAAGATCCCCTGGAGAAGGGCATGGCAACCCACTCCAGTATTCTTGCCTGGAGAAGCCCATGGACAGAGGGGCCTGGCAGGCTACAGTCCCTGGGTTGAAAAGAGATATAGATATAAAGATATATGTAAAGATATAAAGCTCTGGGCTTCCCTGGTGGCTCAGATAGCAAAGAATCTGCCTGCAGTGAGGGAGACCCAGGGAGACCTTGAGAAGGAAATAGCTAACTACTCCAGTATTCTTGCCTGGAGAATTCTATGGACAGAGGAGCCTGGTGGGCTATAGTCCACCTGGTATCTAAAAGTCAGACTGAGTGACTAACACTTTCATTACTTTCAAAAAGCTTAACCTATACCATTTCTATTCCTTGATATATATTGCTCAGAATTTCTGCTCTCTCTATATATATACTAAGGTAAATATGAACATATATTCACAAAAAGACTTCTACAAGACTGTACATAGTAGCTTTCTTTACAATATACAACCACTATAAACAAAGCAGTAATAGCAAAATGAATAAATAAACTGTATTATATTCATACAATGCAATCCAATTTAGTCACAAGAAAGTATGAACTACTGATACACTCAACAAGGTAAATAAGTCTCTAAAGCATTGTGTTGAGCGAAAAGCATCAGAAGCAAGAGCATATACTATGAGGTAATATTTATATGAAGGTCAAGAACAGGCACTGTTAGAAACTAAGAGTGGTTGCTGATGGTGGGGAAGAGAGTGGAAGGGAGCACAAGGTGATTTTCTGGATTGATGGAAATGTTCTATATCTCGATCTGGCTACGTTATACAAGTGCAGGGCTTCCTGTGTGGCGTGAGTGATAAAGAACCCACCTACCAATGCAGGAGACATAAGAAACTCAGGTTCGATTCCTGGGTTGAGAAGATCCCCTGGAGGAGGGCATGACAACCCACTCCAGTATTCTTGCCTAGAGATTCCCAAGGACAGAGGATCCTGGTGTGTTACGGTCCATAGGGTCACAAAGAGTTAGGCATGGCTGAAATGACTTAGCATGTATGCAAGAGCATACATCTGTCATAAGTCATTGAGTGGTATTCTACACTTAAGACTACACACTTCACATTTACAAATTTTATCTCAATTACTAAAAAGTTAAAGCATTAGGGACTTCCCTGACAGTCCAGTGGCTGGGACTCCATGCTTCCACTGCAGGGAGTATAGGTTCCACCCCTGGTCAGAGAACTAAGATCCTGTGTGCCCCAGGGCCAAAAAAAAAAGTTAAAGTATTAAAAGATAAACAAAATACATTCATAAACAAATCTTCCATGCAAATAACTCCTGTGGTGACTGTTAGTTCCAGAAAAAGGAGAGCTTACTAGGTAGGGTATGTGCCCAAATTCAGCCTGTTTTAAAATACATTAAACTAGAGAGGCTCTCTCTAGGACTCAGAATCTGATCTCATGCCTTCAAAGGCAACAGTATAGTTATACACTGAAGGTAAGAGGACTGAAAATAGAATCTTCTAAATTTCCCTAGAAATAGACCTGCCCGTGAGGCAGCTGCAGCTGCCAGAGCCTGGGATGGATCTCTGTTCTCATGGTCCCTCAGCCTTGCTTTGAAGACAGAAGTGGGTCATCTGGTCTCCATGGCTTTCACGGAGGCTGCCAATATGAGGGTTCACCAGGTCACTGGCTTTCTGAGAAACATCCCCCAAGAAATGCACTTGGATTGTCTCCTTCCTAACTGAAGCTGATGGAATGTGATTGTAAACATGAGGGGGGAGGTGTACCCCAAATTCACCTGATAAATCACAACCATGATGATGGACCTTTGATCTCTGACCCCACAAGTCCAGTTCCCCAGCAGACTAACTGGAGATTGTGTGATGTCTTAATGTGGAACTTAATGTAAAGATATTTCCTCCCTGCCTTATGCCTTTGGCATCCAGTATATAGTAAGCAAGTTCTCTAGAAGAGGGATGAATTCCAGACTTGCCAAAATAAAAGTAGGGATTGGCTGGAATAGTTATAAGCTGTAGGTCTCTGCTTTCCCTATGTAAGGGCACAGTAGAAAACACATCCTTATATTATCCAGCTGTCACCCTAGATGCCACAGCATCTTCAATGGCAGCCATTTGCACAAACAGGAAACAAAAGTACCCTGAATTTTAGTTTAATTATGAACCAAGAAGCCATGAAAACAGACACATTAGATGGTCCTGGCAACACTGTCCTGTGCACAGAGATAACTACTCTTGACGAGTGTCAGAAAATTTGATTATTTTCCTTTGACTGTGTCTTGCTGTTCAGTTGCTGAGTCGTTTCCAACTCTTTGAGACCACGTGGACTGTAGCCTGGCAGGCTCCTCTGTCCATGGGATTCTCCAGACAAGAATACTGGAGTGGGTGGTCATGTCCTTGTCCAGGGGATCTTCCCAACCCAGGGATCAAACCCGAGTCCGCTGCACTGGCAGGCAGATTCTTTCCCACTGAGCCATCTGGTCTACAATGACAAAAATTTTGCAGAGTGAATGAATATCTGAGCATTTGTTTACCTGAATGCCATAATTTAAACTGCTCTTAGATGGCTATTTGGCCAGAAGGTGATCAGTTAAAGTATTAGATCCTAGATATATTTTAGTGACATTCATGGGTGTGGTAAATGAAATCCTTTGCAAATGCTGGTACAGAGAATACTCCACTTTTTACTGATGTCATAAGCCCTGTTTATCACCTATTTCGTTACTTAGTGCATCTGTCACCCCAAAGCAAACTTCCCAAACCTACTGCCTGGGTTTTGAAAGAACACTTCGTGGAGACAGTTCACCGAGAGGGAGTTCCCCTTCAAACACACACATACCATCATCCAGCAAGATCCTCCATCACGTCTTCACTATCCTATAAAAGGGACAAAGGGGAAGACAAACATTTATGGAGAGGGAGATTTTTCTCATAATGGCCCCAATAAATATGTTGGTTGTAGAGAAATAAATGCGGAGGGAAGACATGCAAGCCTGATGCTGAAGAAAGGCTTGTTCATGCTTAATACATTGGAGAAATTTCCAAGAACTGTTCAACCATGTTAAAAAATATTACCCCTGTAAGGCTGCCAAGGACAGGGAGACCTATGGTGACCAGTGAGTAAGTGTTGGCCGTTCAAGTTAAAGTGCCTGGGGGCAGAAATAATTTACGTACCCAATTTTTCCAGCATGTCAACAACTGAAATTTCAAGGAGGAACACATGTATCATGTGTATGTGGGCTTCTTGTTTATATACACACACACGTGCACACACACGCATATAAAAACACTGCAGAGTCCCTAAACTCTGTCTTTTTTTTTTTTTTCAGAAAGACAAAAATAGAGTAGAAGAAAATGTGCTGTCAACTTCCTATGACAAGAGCACCACAACTTTTCCCATATTCCAGGATTATCCATGGGCTACGAAAACGAGGCAAAAAACAATCCAAGGATGCAGACGAACTCCAGGATAGGGGGTGGAAGGCAGTGTGCTTCAGCCCTCCAAAAATGCCAAGAAAAGCCACGTATCTCAAGCTGCTTCAAACTTGATCTTCCAAAGCAAATTACTGCAATTATTAAAGCCAGAACACAGCCATGGTTCTTTCTTCCAAATGATAACTATTCACCAGTAATAAGATAGTTAAAAAATCTGATTTCACAGTGGAATTGGGTTGGTACAAAATTCCTCTCTGCCTGTGGCAAAATTTATTGCAACTCTGAAAGCTCTCTGCCAATCACAATTATCATCACGAAACTGAACTAGTATTGCAGGTCATATAACCCAGTCTTCAAGGAGAGGATGACAAGATGGATAGGAATTTAATGGATTTATGGTATCAGACAATGAAGAAAAATACCTGTCTGGACTAATCATAAACTTTTCTTTAGCTGCAATTAACCTCATGTTGAAATACTATGTAGAGGCTATGTAAGTGATAGCACTTAAGGAAAGCGATGAATGTGTAATTGTCTGGAGCTTTTTAGAAAAAAAAAAAAGCTCTCGAAATGAACATTTTCACTAAATAATACAGCAACCTGCTTGTATTCAGAATGTGCTTAAAAGACTATTTTAGAGCTTTAGCTTACAATGAAAAATGCTTTAGCCCTAGCACCAAAGACAATGACCAAAACATATCTGTTGCTCCCCAAAATTTCACTAAAAAACTAAATTGTTAAGAAGGGTACCATGTCTATCCAATTAACATGTAGTGCTTGAAATGAATATAGCAACAGAAGGGAACCAAAAATGAAGAACCAGGCTACAAACCTCTTAAGAGTAGTGATCGGACCTTTTATTATCACAATTATATTTTTTCCTCTTTTCCTCTCCATTTTACATCCAACACAATGCCTGGAATATAAAGGGTGTTCCAGTGTTTAGTAAAAGTATACTTGATAAGAGAAAATTATTCCCAGACACTCCCTCTGGTAAAAACAGTGTCTGGTCCCTGACAATCCAAACCATGTTATCTGTCTTTACTTACATCCTCCAGTATGTAGTTGGTCCTCTAACAACCAGGAATAGTCTTCTCCTAGAGTGAGAGGGACATAATCAGTTAAACTTGAGCAGAATGCTTTTGTTCTTAGATTTTCCTTGATTTCCACTGTATTTCTACATTGTTGGTTCCTGATGCTTTATTGGATTTCTGACTTTGTTTGAGTGACCTACTCATGCTGATGTGTTAAAGGTATCACCTCTTACATACCTGTGCCCCAGCCTTAGACCCATAATCTTCTCTGACCTGGGTATGTACATGTACTTTGGCCCAAATAAGCATATGAACTTACTTCATCACTGCTCTTATTTTTTTCTCTCTCTCTCTCAATCTTATTTTGATACCTAATTATCTTTAGAACCCCAGATCACAGTATAGCATTTCTGGTCCTGTACAACACAATGGGAGTTTGAGAATGGGTCTCCATTAATATCTATTTGTTGAGACATTCTCTAGTTTCAAAATATATTCCTTGATGATATTAAATTGGGTTCACAGAAATACTCTTTAGTAGGCTTGTAATTTTTTATTTTAAAAAAAACTGTATAGTTAAGTTTGAGAGTAAAACTCACAGAATACATATGGAAGATAACAAGTATGGAATGGTTATTGAATCATCACTAAATAATTTGAATCGTTGCAATGCACACTGGGTTTGAATTTACTAACAAATACCCTAAGTTGCTACATTCATGGGTGTGTTTGTCTGTGTGTATGTGTGTGTATCTGTGTGTGTGTGTAAGTTCTGCGGCAACTTGGAAAGTATTCTGCAATACATCCTAGAATGATCATATGATTTATTTTAAAAACTGAAATACTTTTGAGAGTGAAAAGGTGCATAATGAATTATTGTACCAAAGATAAAAGGCATAAACTGAGACTTCCTAAAAAAATATGGGATTTATGTTCATCCCCAAAGATGTGATGGGGACTACTTTTAATAAAACTGACAGACACCTGAAGGTAACCTGCATGGGAACCCTCAGCTAAGAAACTCTGGTCAGCAGGTGCCCACATGCAGCCAGACTGTGAGTCATTATTCTGGAAGAAACTGGGTTTCAGTTTGGACTTCAGTAGTGTTTGGTAATCTGCTCCCTAGAGACCTGCCAAGTTCTGAGCTGAACACACGGACTCTCAGAAATCATCCATTTTGAATTGTGTGGGGCAAAAATAGATTTCAGAATTCTAGGGAAAATATTACAAGATTCTGATGAAGTAGACATGAGGAATAGAAATACATACATAAAGGAATGGTAGGGTAAGGGGGCAAGTGGATGTGAGAAATACTGGTAGACAGGGAAAAAGATTTTTGAGAAGTAGTTAATAGCTTTAGATATGCAAATATGATATATTGATTAAATTTGAAAATATCATTTTTATCCTGTTCATTCTCACATTTAAGAATCACTGTTTAGCGGCTGAAACATGGATGCAAGTAGAGATCATCATACTAACTGAAGTAAGTGAGAAAGAGAAAGACCAATAACATATGATATCACTTTTTGTGGAATCTAAAATATGACACAACCAAACCTATCTATGAAACAGAAGCAGGACCACGGACATCTCAGACTGATGGTTACCAAGAGGGAGGGGGCTGGATGGAGTGGGAGGCTGAGGTTAGCAGATGTAAGCCATTATATGCGGAATGGATAAACAATAAGGTCCTACTGAACAGCACGGGGAACTATAATCAATATCCTATGATAAATAATAATGGAAAAGAATATTTCAAAAATGCATTAATAGAGATGTATGCATGCCAATCACTTCACTATACAGCAGAAATTAACAGAACAGTGTAATTCAGCTATGAAAGTGAGCCTTTCAGTCGTGTCTGACTCTTTGCGACCCCATGGACTGTAGCCCACCAGGCTCCTCTGTCCATGGGATTCTCCAGGCAAGAATACTGGAGTAGGTAGCCATGCCCTTCTCCAGGGAATCTTCCCAACCCAGGGATCAAACCCAGATCTCCCACAACTGCAGGCAGATTCTTTAGCATCTGAGCCACCAGGGACGCCCAACTATACTTCAATTACAAAATGAAAAAAGTAAAGTAAAACTTAGTGGCTGAAAATAACAACCATTTATCACTTCTCATGATTCTGAGGGTTGACTGGGCTAACCAGGGTAGTTCATCTGAAGGCTTGACTAGGCTGGAACCCAAGAAAGCTGATTCATCTGGCTGGTTCTGCCTGACTGGCAGATCATCTGGGGTTACCTTGATTCTCCTCCATCTGGCTTGAACTTCTTATTGTCCAGCATTTATAAGAGTAACATTTCAAGCTTAAGAAAGAAAAAGCTGTTGATCTCTTAGACCCAGCTTTAAAAATGACACAGTATTACTTCTACAGCATTCTAGTGGGCAAAAACAACTCACAGAACCAAAGGCTGGAGAAATAAACTGTCTCTT
Organism: Bos indicus x Bos taurus; assembly: GCF_003369695.1. Classification (NCBI taxonomy): domain Eukaryota; kingdom Metazoa; phylum Chordata; class Mammalia; order Artiodactyla; family Bovidae; genus Bos; species Bos indicus x Bos taurus. Next base: position 20,006,043 of record NC_040091.1, on the reverse strand, counting down.
GATGGTTGGAATGGTAAGGAATTTACAGTCATCCTGAGGGACTAACATTTTAACCCAAAGCAACTAGGGTAGAAGAAAATTTGACTGCACCTATAAGACTATCTTGGGAGTTCCTGGTGGCTCAGATGGTAAAGCGTCTGCCTACAATGTGGGAGACCCGGGTTCAATCCCTGGGCTGGAAGATCCCCTGGAGAAAGCAATGGCAACCCACTCCAGTATTCTTGCCTGGAAAATCCCATGGACGGAGGAGCCTGGTAAGCTACAGTCAGTCTGTGGGGTCTCAAAGAGTTGGACACGACTGAGCGACTTCACTCACTCACTGTAAGACTATAAATGCATGTATACTTGACTCAGAAATGTATTCATTGTAGTATTTTTTATAAAATATTGGGAAAAAGCTAAATGACCATCAATAAGTGAACCATTAAACATATTATAGTACACCCATAAAATGAAGTGGGGCTTCTCAGGTGGCTCAGTGGTAAAGAACCTGCCTGCCAATACAGGAGACACAGGAGACATGGGTTGGATCCCTACGTCAAAAAGATCCCCTGGAGTAGGAACTGGTAGCCCACTCCAATATTCTTGCCTGGAGAACTGCATGGGCAAAGGAGCCTGGCGGGCTACATAATATACACATCAATGTAAACACAGTTACTTAATTATTTGCTTCAATATGAAAAAATATCTTTTAAAGGACATATTAAAAAAAATACAATACTACTGGTTGCTCCCTGGGAGGGAACTATTTGACTAGATACCAGACAGTGGAAGGTAAATAGCACTTTTCAACATCTGGATTTTATACTGTAAGCTTGTTTTTTATTAAAAAACAATTGAATAAAATTTCTTTTTCTAAGTCCAGGTAGTATGACACAGCAATTACACTTCTCAGCATCTACTCCCAGAGAAATATAGATCCATGTATACAAAGAGACGTGTATAAGGGTATTATTGCAGCACAAAAATGGAAATAACCTAACTATTCATCAATAGTAGAATGGTTAATAAATCACAATATAGCTATATAATGGAATACTATGCAAAATTTTAAAACAAAATTAAGACATGGAAAGATCTTTAAAACAAATAGTTGAGTACTAAAAGCTCAGCACTCAAAAAAAGAATTATAATCAATAAAAAACATTATTAAATATATATGTATACATACAGAAATGCTAAAATATGGGTTAGGGAGCTTTAGTCTCTGTGTGGTTGCTTTTATACAATGAACATTATTTTTTATTACTTGTAAAATTAGATATTCATGAAATAAAAAATAAACATCAACTTTTGTCTCAAGGTGGTGGATTAGGCACTTTCAAACAGTGACTACTGTGTGTGTCTTCTTGGGATCACTTTCACCTTCTCCTTTCAGACCTCATACCCCTTGACTAAAACACAAGACAGAAAGAGACAGAACAGCCAAAGTGAACAGGTAGTAAGTAGAAAGTAGTAATAGTAACTGGAGGGAAGATCAGAGAATATGATTAAAAACAACACCATCACTGCCACAGTCAAGACACCACATAATTTGCTAGAAAAAATGCCACAAAATAATTATTTTCTAGAATGTAGGATATGTGATTCAAATAAGTGAAACATGGGCTCATTGGCTGTCCTTCATATATTCTTGAAAAAAAAATTAAAACCCATTTTCCAATAAAAGTGAGATTGATAATGTGCTATAAACTGTCATATGGAATCCTTCCTGAGTTAAAATGGGTGTGAAAAAAATATATATCTTATTGTACATTTACAGGAGCAGTAGAGTGAAGGTTTTCAATTTCCTCATTAATTCTATCAAAGGCAGGTCCTGATCCTTTCATGTGGGGTACGCAGATTCTGCAGAGCCCGGTAGCAGGCACATACATTTAAACAATTACAGCCAGAGAGGTGTAGGAATACGGCTGCTAGACTGCTCATTTGGCCTTGGTGGAAACATGAAGAACAATTAAAAGTTACTCCCAGCACTACTGTTGTTCACTGAGTCCAAGCTCTGACTGCTTGCCGCATGACAAGCCAATAATCTGGAGACCAGGCAGGGGATGGCGACTTTCTTGGAAAGCCAAACCTCCGAGAAGATGGCAGACTAGAGTCTTAGAGTGCCATTTTATCAGGGTCCGGATGCCAGTTGCTTTTTTAGAACAGAGAAGGGGAAGGAGATAAGGAAGTAAAGTAAAAAGGCCATAAGTCTTCCATAATTTTCCTGGCTTGGCCAGCAAAAGGGAAGGGATGTGTTAATTTTTCTTTCCTGTAGCTGTTCACAGGTGGGCAGGGTCAGGATGCCTCCCTGTGAGCTGAACAAAGGCACTTTCACATTCAGGCAGAGGGGCAGGGTTCCCCAGGCTGCTGCTGCTGCTGCTGCTAAGTCACTTCAGTCGTGTCCAACTCTGTGCGACCCCATAGACGGCAGCCCACCAGGCTCCTCTGTCCCTGGGATTCTCCAGGCAGGAATACTGGAGTGGGTTGCCATTTCCTTCTCCAATGCATACATGCATGCTAAGTCGCTTCAGTAGTGTCCAACTCTGTGCAACCCCATGGACAGCAGCCCACCAGACTGGCTGTTATGTAATGTATGCTTCTAGGGATAGACAGCATCCTTTTATTACAGTAACAAAAGCAATGTAAAGCAAAGATTAAAGCAAAAGAAACAGACCCAACATGGAGTCAGGTTTTGTTCTTCCCTGTTACACTGTAACATCTAACACTTTGAATACTTACAAAGTGCCAGGCACTGTACTACAAGCTTTACATATGTTTGCTCTTTAATTCCTTCTATATCCCTGTGACATAGATATCATTGTGATCCTCTTCTTTCTGGTGAGGATTCTGGTTAGAGACTTCAGTAGTTCTTCCAAAGTCATATACCCAGTCAAATCGTGTAGCCTGGATTCCAGCCTATATCTGTCTGGCCCCCATGCTCTTAACTTTTCTCAGGAATGATGCAACATCACTGGCCTCAGATGTGAGCCTTTCGCTGATTTTTCATGGATTGGTAGGCTGACATTATGCCAGTTTGGGGGAGGCATAAACAAAAGTAGTATTTTTGAAGACCTACAGTTGATTGAACTTGACTGGAATTTGGAGTTGGTGAAGGAAAGTGGCGGGACGTGAGGCTGAACCAGAAATGGGCTATATGGCAGTAAAGGAACTTGAATTTTATCGTACAACTATAGGGAGCTATTGAAATGTGAAGACATGTAGGTTCATCATTTTAGCAGCACAGAAGGCAAGGCAGTCTACTGGTATTCCTGAAGTAAATAGATAAGTTAGGAAGGTGTCTGAAGAGTCCAATCAAGATGTAATAGTAGCCTGAACCAGTGAGAGTAGAGACAGTGTCCCTGTGAGAACTATTTAACCTCTCAGATTCATTTGTCACTCTCATTCTGAGAGAAAAGTAGTACACTTGTGCTGAATAAAACTTACATATCAAGGCATCAAATGTACTGTTTTATTAACATTCATGATCCAACACTGTGGCTCTACCTATGGTATCTTGCTATTTCCTACCTGGTTTTAATTCTTGGGGAATTGACCTCAGTTCCTGAGCAATTCCTTTATTAACCTGGGACTGAGAGAATGTCAATTTGAGTTGTTAGGATTTCATACCTCAGAAGATGGAAAGATACAGTGCAAAATTACCAGATTTACCAGCGACTTACTGAAAGCAATTTATGGTCTTTCCTAAATATCATCCTGTTTGCTGATTTGCAAGGTCTTTGTGTTCCATATTTCCCAGAGTCCCAGAGTGAAATAAATTCTCAACAGGTCTTGAAGCTGGAAAAAGATAAAACTCAAGCAGGTTTATTTTCCTATTTGCCCACAGCCCTGATAAAAGGGCTGATACACAAGGAGGTTGAAAATATTAGTGAAAATGAGATCTGGGATTATTTGTTTTTTCTAATTATCTAATCACCATGGAAAATCAAGAGTCATTTTTACTGTCAAGAATCCTGAGACTTCCCTGGCAGTTCAGTGGTTCAGACTCTGTGCTCCCAACACAGCGGGGGTGCAGGTTCAATTCTTGGTTGGGGAACTAACATCCTACATGCCACGTGGCATGGGCAAAAAAAAGAATCCTCCTGTGAATGAATCACATCTCACTGAAATGAGTGCCATCATGGATTAATTTGGGCTACCTTTTCAAGCTGAAGGGTGTTGATACTGTCAATGGTCTGCTTTTAAATAGTACTGTAGCTACTACTTGGTATTCCCTATTCATGTGAATACTTAGGAGCTTAAACAAATTTCAAAGGCCAATTACTTCTCTAAGGAAAACCATAGACTACAAATCAGTATGTCATCAGAGAAGAGAATTTAAATATTCTAAAATTTTTGAAAAAAAATAAAATAAAATAAAATTTTTGAATGCTAATAACAACACATTGAAAAAAAAATTGCTTTAAGTCCCTCTATCACAAAGGAGGCAGGCTGTGCAAGGAACAACAGACTGGTTCCAAATAGGAAAAGGAGTACATCAAGGCTGTATATTGTCACCCTGCTTATTTAAGTTATATGCAGAGTACATCACGAGAAATGCTGGACTGGAAGAAGCACAAGCTGGAATCATGATTGCCAGGAGAAATATCAATAACCTCAGATATGCACACGACACCACCCTTATGGCAGAAAGTGAAGAAGAACTAAAGAGCCTCTTGATGAAAGTGAAAGAGGAGAGTGAAAAAGTTGGCTTAAAGCTCAACATTCAGAAAACTAAGATTATGGCATCTGGTCCCATCACTTCATGGGAAATAGATGGGGAAACAGTGGAACCAGTGGCTGACTTTACTTTTCTGGAATCCAAAATGCAGATGATGATTGCAGCCATGAAATTAAAAGATACTTACTCCTTGGAAGGAAAGTTATGACCAACCTAGATAGCATATTCAAAAGCAGAGACATTACTTTGTCAACAAAGTTCTGTCTAGTCAAGGCTATGGTTTTTCCAGTGGTCATGTATGGATGTGAGAGTTGGACTATAAAGAAAGCTGAACAACGAAGAATTGATGCTTTTGAACTGTGGTGTTGGAGAAGATTCTTGAGAGTCCCTTGGACTGCAAGGAGATCCAACCAGTCCATCCTAAAAGAGATCAGTCCTGGGTGTTCATTGGAAGGACTGATATTGAAGCTGAAACTCCAATACTTCGGCTACCTGGTGCGAAGAACTGACTCATTTGAAAAGACCCTGATGCTGGGAAAGATTGAAGGCAGGAGGAGAAGGGGACAACAGAGGATGAGATGGTTGGATGGCATCACTGACTCAACGGACATGAGTTTGGGTAAACTCCGGGAGTTGGTGATGGACAGGGAGGTCTGGTGTGCTGCAGTTCATGGGGCTGCAAAAAGTCGGACACGACTGAGCGACTGAACTGAACTGAACTGTGCAAGGAATAACCATGTGGACTCGAAGCTGGGTAAGCAGGCTTCTTTCTCTGCATGCATCCGCCTGTTGTATCACCCAGTATCTAGGACTTCTATTTCTCTAGCTACATAGGGGAGGTAAAAATGACTTTCTTTATCCCTGACTGACTCCTGGGGAAGATAAGTGACAGGGAAGCCCATGCTGAGCACTTGATGAAAGATTTCAGTTTATCAACTTTTTTAGTTTTTTGAGACCACAGTAACAAAGCAAGTATCTAACAGATTTTTCCATAGGACCTTTTGGCTAAGATCAAGGGTAGTATGCGGACTTCCCAGGAAGCACAGTAGTAAAGAATCCACCTGCCGATGCAGGAGATGCAAGAGACACAGGTTTGATCCCTGGATCAGGAAGATCCCCTGGAAAAGGAAATGGCTACCCACTCCGGTCTTCTTGCCTGAAAAATTCCATGGACAGAGAAGCCTGGCGGGCTACAATTGATGGGGTCACAAAGAGTTGAACATGACTGAGTGACTGAGTACAACTGACTTTTAGTTTTCATTGAATTGCTGGAGTTGGTCAGCACTTTGGTCCAGACTGTCCCTTCTTAGACTGATCTCCCATCCAGTCAAGCCCATGACCTGCTGGTTTCAGCTTCCAAACATTTCTCATGCCTGCCTCCTTTTCAGCACCCAGGCCATTTCTCCAGTTCAGGGACAGATCATCTTTCAACAAATGTTGCCCTAGTTGCTGTAGCTTCTTAACTGACCTCCCCACCTCTGTTTTTGCTCTGTTGAGATCTAGCCCCACCCCTTATTGTAGCCAGGCTGATTTTTTTCTAAATCTCAATCCAACCTGTCTTCAGCTTTTTATTTCCTGTAGGATAAAGTCCAGGCTTCTGAGCCCAACTTGCAAGAATTGTTGTGAATTGGGTTCCCTTTATGTCTAATGTTTGCTCCTCTTACTAACAGCCTTGTGCTTCATGCGCTAGTCACAGCAAACCTCTTGCAGCGCCTTGCAGCCAGTCTATTTCATCCCTCTGAGGCTTCCCTCCACCTGGAACGCTAGTCCTTCCTCGCTTCACCCAGCTCTCATTTGTCACTATTCAGGGTTTTGCTAGTCATTATCTCCTCTGAAAGCCTTCCCTCAACTTTTCATTTGAGATGTACCGCCTTGTCTGATACCACAGCCCTCTGTGCTTGCTCCCACCAGTATACATTTTCTTAGGCTAACATGGCATTCATTCTCTCATGGGACTATGAGTTTTTTAATATCAGGGACTGTATTTTGGTCATCCGTCTCCAGATCCCAGGACCATAGATGGTTCATGGTAAACTTCAATAATGTCCTTTCCTCTGATTCTCTTTCTCTCTTCTATGCTCATTCTTTTATTTCTTGTATAGAGACTTAATGCTGCAATTGGAAAGCCTGTGGTCTTATTCTTATGGTCCCCTGCGGGAGGCTCAGTGATAAAGAATCAGCTTTTCAATGCAGGAGATATAAGAGACATGGGTTTGATTCCTTGGTTGAGAAGATCCCCTGGTGAAGGAAATGGCAACCCACTCCTAGATTCTTGCCTGAAAAATTCCATGGACAAAGAAGCTTGGTGGGCTACAGTCCATGAGGTCACAAATAGTCAGATCCATTCTTTACTCTGCTGCTCCACATACAGAAGAGAAAACTGAAATCAGAGCTATGACCCTAAGATCATGCAACCAAATAGTGGCAGAGACTGAGCGAGAACCCAGTTCTCCAGAGAATAAGGGTGAAATATGACATAGAGGTAATGGTAAAGTTTTTGGTGGAATGCCTAGCATACAGTGGACATTTCACAGGAGACAGACCAGGTTTCTTTTCAACCCAGTTGTCTTTCTATGATATTCCATTGCCTTTCTGCACGAGCAACTCTTTCAACCGCTTTGCTTTTATACCACAGACCCTTGGGTAGATACAGTCACAGGGATCACAGCTTTGAAAGTACTCGAGAGGAACGGCATTTTATAAATCCAACACTGCTGACTGCTGATGGTATGCCATTAAAAATGTTAACTCGCCGGGACCAGAAACACCCCAATGAGGGTGCAGGGTTTTCCTGTTACATTTAATTAAAAGATCATTTTTATGACATCGTATTAGGGGGTGATAAAAGGATCGTAAATTGCTTCATGAGGTCACCAAGAAAGTTCCAATGCCCCATTAGTTTTCATTGTCCAGTCCCTAGATATCAACACTCACTTTTATCACAAAGTACATAAAACATATGACCTTTCTGGTTGCAGTACACAAATGTTCCCCAAAATCATATCAAGCTTGTTTCACATCTTATACTTACTACAGCCGAGGGCAGATATAAAATGTGGTTAATATTACACATGCTGTAAAGTGAGGAAGTTCTGGAAAATTACAGATGAAAGTGCTTCGATCTCTGAAACTTAACATGTCATTCTGGAAATATCACAATTCTGATCTGGTTTTGATCATAGCATTGCAATCTAAAATATACAATGGAAAATGGTATATAAGCAAAAATAGTGGTACTCAGGGATGATAACTGTTTAACTATTAAGCATGTAAATTTGTTTTTTAGAATGAATGGGGAAATTATTTTAATTTTGTTACTTATAGGTGTGAATGTGTGCTCAGTCCCTCAGTGTGTCCAACTCTTTGTGACCCCATGGACTGTAGCCCACCAGGCTTCTCTGTCCATGGAATTTCTCAGGCAAGAATACTGGAGTGGGTAGTCATTTGCTTCTTCAGGGGATCTTCCCTATCCATGGACTTAACCTGTGTCTCCTGTATTTCCTGCATTGGCAGGCAGATTCTTTACCACTGAGCCACCTGGAAAGCCTGTTTAGATGTCATTCTGCAAAGATGCATTTCATCAGAGGCATTAAGAAATGTTTTTATAAGTGTCAAAAACAGCTAAACCATTAACCATGATTTTATATAGATGCCATCAATTTCCGAAGAAATGACCAAATCTTCTGTGTTACTTTGGTTGGACACGACTGCTTAATAATATTTAAATAATCATAATGTAAAGGAATTTCCAGAAGTTAGGTTCTCCAACTTACAAAGCACTAATTTCTAAAGCCTTCATTAAATGATTTTATTAAGACCTTCACTGAAAACCTTGATTATTTTTTATCACCTGGTTTTCTCCTGTTTCCAAAGAAAATGACCAGCCAAAACTGTCTGTATGCAACGAAAAGATAAAAATTTCAGTTAGGCTCAGTACTGTCATCAGCAGCTCACATGAGAAAGTTTGAGATAATCCACATTACATATTGATGTCTATCAGTGCCGAGACCATAGCCGTGTTTCATTCCAGGCCTCTTTTGTAGGTTTGGCAGCCACTGCACCCAATAAAGGCCTAATCATATTAATTTATGCCCCTATCAATTATACATTCAGATTCCCCAGATAGCTTGTCAGTTTTTATTCACTATTTTCTGAAAAATACGCCTGTTACAGTTACCCTGCAAATAGTAGGACTGTCAGAGATGGAGATTTAAAGAATATTACTTAAAAGAGGTGGGCTTCCTTAATTTATAAATGTTGTATTATATGTCATACATGTGCTAGTTTTAAAATCAGGTGTGGTGCGGAGATGGAAGTCACATGAAGGACTTTCAGGATGGGAGAGGAACCTAACCTTCTCGATCCCTTTGTTGGGCTTTATTTAGTTCTCTAAGCTAAATGATTTTTGGCTTATCTCTGTAAAATATCTCAGAAACTCTTTTTTTTTTAATTGGGATATAGTTGTCTTACAGTGTTGTGCTAGTTTCTGCTGTACAATGAAGCAAATCACTCCTATGTATATGTTATATCCCCTCCCTCTTGGACGACCCTCCCACTCCCCCCACCCCACCCCAGTAGGTCATCACGGAGCACTGAGCTGAGCTCCCTGTGTTATACAGCAGCTTCCCACTAGCCATCTATCTTGTGTATACCCGGTAGTGTATACACGTCAATCCTAATCTCCCCATTCATCCCACCCTCACCGTCCCCCTGGAGAAGGAAATGGCAACCCACTCCATGATTCTTGCCTGGAATATCCCATGAACAGAGGATCCTGGCAGGCTACAGTCCATGGGGGTAGCAAAGAGTCAGAGATGACTTAGCAACTGAGCACTCCTTCTCCTATCGTGTCTGAATGTCTGGTTTCTACATCTGTCTCTCTATTCCTGCCCTGCAAAGAGGTTTATCTGTATCATTTTTCTCGGTTCCACATCTATGTGTTACAGCATATTTTTTTGTCTCTCCAACAAGAAGCATCAGTAAGACTCTGAGGGCACTGTCTTCACACCCTCTTTCACTGTGTGGCGACAGTGATCTTCCACATACAGTGCATCCCAAATGAACACATGTGTGTCTGTGCCACCAGGAGCTACTGTGCATCATACGGATGTCTCCTAAATTCTACCCTCATAGCACAAGGGGGAGAGTCTACTTTACTGTCCTTCAGCCAGACACCTATTCTTGTTTATTGGAATATAATTGCTTTACAATATTCTGTTACTTTTTTCTGCACAGGGAAGTGAATCAGCCATTTGTATACATATATCCTCTTCCTCTAAGACCTCCTTCCCCCCCACCCCCATTCCTCCAGGTCATCACAGAGCTGCGAGCTCAGATTCCTGTAAATTTAGGGCAGGTTCCCACTAGTTACCTATTTTATACATAGCAGTGTATATGCATCAACATTACTCTCCGAATTCATCCTCCCCCTCTTTCCCCCACCAAGTCCACGTGTTCCTTCTCTACATCTGTGTCTCTATTCCCTGCTCTGCAAACAGGTTCATCTCTACCATTTTCCTAGATTCCACGTACATGCGTTAACCGACAATTATTTGTTTTTCTTAGTGCATTCATCTTGATGGATCATCTTGAGAGAATTCTGCTTCTCAATTGTATCAGTCTCTTCCCACCCCCTCCTACCCACCCACCCCCACTTTGGCCTCAAGCCTAAAAGTAGCCTTGAACAGAACTAGTCATCCTACTAATATGACCCCACTCAGATGCAAAGGAGGCAAGGGAAAGAAGGCTTCCTACTGCCCGGGAGGAAAACAAGAATGGAAAGTAAACACAAGGCCTTGGCTCTGCACAGTGACCCTAGGCAACGCACAATTTCAGTATTCCAGAATCCCAGGAATACTATTCTTCCGCCACCTCACCCCACCCCATTTGACTTGGTGCTCATCTCTATTTGCTGGCTTCCCTGGTGGCTCAGACAGTAAAGAATATGCCTGCAATGTCGGAGACCTGGGTTCAGTCCCTGGGTTGCGAAGATCCTCTAGAGAAAGGAATGGCTACCCAGTCCAGCACTCTTGCCTAGGAAATCGCGTGGACAGAGGAGTCTGGCAGGGTACAGTCTACGGGGTCACAAAGAGTTGGACATGGCTGAGCAACTAACACATCTCTATTTGCACACTGACTTTCTGGGACCAGATCGAAATGACCCAGGGCAGTGCCTAAGAAGTGCTCTGCCTATTGCCAAGAGAATGGAATTTCCCTGGGGTGTATGGAGATGGAATTGATGGATAGCAGAGTAGAATAGAGGAGACAAGAGTTGTTTCATTTAAGCCAGGTGAACGGCGCTGCAGCAGATAAATGAAACTGTTACAAGGACTAATCAGGAAGCACAAATGAAACAAGCTACAAACAAGCTATATCCCCTGGAAAGTGGAATCCCTAAATCCGGTTGATCCAGAAAAGGACTCAGTGAGAGGGAGGAAAAAAAAGGCATAAGAAAAGGAAAGGTGGTGCCTTAGTTAACTGGGGCTGCCATAATATTGTATCATTTAAACAACAGCCAATTATTTCACACAGTTCTGGAGCTTGGAAGTCCAAGATCAGGATGCCAGCATGGTTGGGTCTTGGTGAGAACTCTCTTCCTGGTTTGCACACAGTGGTCTGTGTCCTCACCTGAAGCAGAAGAAAGCAGCTCTCAGGGTCTCTTCTTCATTTTTTTCCCCTTCCTCTTCTTAAAAGGGCACTAATCCTTCAGGTGGGCTCCACCTTCATGACCTCATATAAACCTAATTCCCTACCAAAGGCTCCCATCTTCTAATACACCTTAGGGCACACCTTAAGGGTTAGGGCTTCAGAGGCTTCCCTGGTGGTCCAACGGTTAAGGCTCCATGCTTCCACTGCAAGGGACATCAATCCCCAATCAGTGTAAAAGCTTGCATGCCATGCAGTGGGGTCAAAACAAAAGGAGGGGGTGCTAGGGCTTCAGCTTTGGAACAGTAGGAGGGGAGACATCAACATTCAGCACATAAACAAGGAGTCAGTCGAGAAATAAAATTGATTAATGAGTATCTTTCTGGAAGACAGGTCAGAAAATACATGAAAAGTATGCATTAAGGACTTTCCTGTTTATTATAGGGTACTTGATTACTTATTATTAATCCAAACAGAGAAGTTCAGGATGAACAGCTGGCAGGACACTAACCCAGGAATCTAGGTACCAGATGTTACATCTTACATCACTGACAAGTAAATCTTTTAAAAATATATTTGACATCCTAAGAGCCTTAAAAAGACAACACATATGACCTGGGCATCTAAAAGATAAATTTATCTCTTATTAAAAAAAATTATATTGCCGTATTAGTTTAAGTTATACATATTCAATTTTTATAAACCTAATCTGAATAACAGAGAAGGCAATGGCACCCCACTCCAGTACTCTTGCCTGGAAAATCCCATGGACGGAGGAGCCTGGTGGGCTGCAGTCCCTGGGGTCTCTAAGAGTCGGACACGACTGAGCAGCTTCACTTTCACTTTTCACTTTCATGCATTGGAGAAGGAAATGGCAACTCACTCTAGTGTTCTTGCCTGGAGAATCCCAGGGACGGGGGAGACTGGTGGGCTGCCATCTCTGGGGTCGCACAGAGTCGGACACGACTGAAGCGACTTAGCAGCGGCAGCAGCAGCAGCAAGCTGAATAAGGGTCATTTTATTGTAGTCAGTTCTCTATTTCCCATTGCAGGAGAACATTCTACATTTGGCCTTTGAGAACTTTCTTTAACTATTGTATAAATATCCATCATATGCAAAATTCTGTTCTTGAAGTGAACATAATAAAGTCCTTGCTTTCATAGAGCTTATATTCTTTGAGGGGCAGGTGTGTATGAGCAAGTAAATGAACTAGAAAAAGACCAGATGGTAATAACCCATGTGAACAGAATTCAACCAGAGAGTAAGACAGAGGGTGCTCTGGAAGTTGGGGGGAAGCCTCTCTCAGGAGAACACATTGAAGTTGAGGTATCAATGAAAGGAAGAGCCCTCCATACCAAGATTATAGGAAAGAATATTTCAGACAGAGGGAGCAGTAGATTCTCTGAACCAAGAATAGGTTTGTTAAATCACATTACAGAAAAGGTACATTTTGGTTCAAGAATTGATGTAAAAAAAGGAGCAGATGGCAGGGCATGTTGATAATGGGGAACACTGTTCAAGTTTGGGGGCAGAGGATATATGTGAAATCTTCGTACTTTCTGCTCAATTTTGCTGTGAACTGCTCTAAAAAGAGGATGTCTACTAAAGAAGAGAGAAAAAGAGAGAAAACTGAATGAGATCGTGTTGAAGAGGAGACAGGGTCAGATCACGAAGAACTTCGTTTTTTAATCGGAGTATAGTTCTTTTACAATGTTGTGTTAGCTTCTTCTGTACAGCAAAGTGAATTAGCCGTAGGTATATGTATACGACCCGTTTTCTTTATTTCCTTCCCATTTAGGACACCACAGAGCACTGAGTACAGTTCCCTGTGCTCTATAGTAGGTTTTCATTAGTTATCTACTTAATGCATAGTATCAATAGTGTATAAATGTAAATCTCAGTTTCCCAATTCATCCTACTCTTTCCCTCCTCAGTATCCATGGTTTGTTCTCTACATCTATGTCTCTATTTCTGCTTTGGAAATAAGTTCATCTGTATCATTTTTCTAGATTCCATATGTAAGTGTTAATATACAGTATTCGATTTCTCTTTCTGACTTACTTCACTCTGTATGACAGTCTCTAGGCCTATCCACTTCTCTGCAAATGACTCCTTGAAGTGAAAGAAAGTGAAAGTCACTCAGTTGTACCTGACTCTTTGTGACCCCGTGGACTATACAGTCCATGGAATTCTCCAAGCCAGAATACTGGAGTGGGTAGCCTTTCCCTTCTCCAGGGATTGAACCCAGGTCTCCCACTTTGCACCCAGATTCTTTACCAGGTGAGCTACAAGGGAAGCCCAAATGGCTTCTTATTGGTCCTTAAAGGTGCCAAGCATGTTCCCATCTCAGGGTCTCTGCATTTGTTATTGTCTCCACCTGGAGAACACTCCCTCCAGACACTGGCATACCTCTCTTATCTAAAAATTAATAGATTCTACCTATTCAATTAGACAGGTACTCAATATTTTCAATACTTCTGAGCCACATTCTCTCTCCTTGACCTCATTTCATTTTTCTTTAACCCACTGAGTGAGTTTGCCTCCTCCAAGAAACAGATGCCAAGATGGACTTTAATGGGCAAGAGATTAATTGGTGGAAATTCCTCAGAAGGATAAAGGGAAGAAGGAGGAGGAACAGGTGGGCACAGCCTTCAGATTGCATTGCAGGTCTGACACCCGTGAAAGGAGAGAGGCAAGTAAGGAAGGCTAGGGAAGATGAACAGGTGGTGAGGGCCTCAGATTGTGTGTGCTGCGGTGCACCCCAGATGCAGTGCTGCTCTGAGAAAGTCCTGGCCAGGCTGATGGGAGGCCCTGGAGGAAAGATGGCCTGTTAGGAGTTCAGAGATGACCAGGCTCTGGCACCCCTGCTTAGTCTCTGGATCAGCCTGGGAGAAAAGGCCTGAGTGTGAACACTGAAAGGGGTTGGGAGGTAGAAAATGGAGACGCCTTCAGCTACCTGTGTTCCCCATGGCTGGTTCTCTTAAGGAAAGATCAGATGTGGTACATATATACCATGGAATATTACTCAGCCATTAAAAATAATGAACCATGTCATTTGCTGCAACATGGTTGGACTCGGAGCTTATCATACTAAGCGCAGTAAGTCACTAATAGAAAGACAAATATCACGATATAGTTTATATGTAGACTCTAAACCAAGACACAAATTAATGTATCTATGAAACATAAACTGACTCACAGACATAAAGAACAGACCTGTGGTGGCCAAGGGGGAAGGATGTGAGAGGGAAAGATTGGGAGTTTGGGATTAGCAGATGCAAACTATATATATATATAAGATGGATAAACAACAAGGTCCTACTGTATAGCATAGAGAACTATATTCAGTATCCTCTGATAAACTACAGTGGAAAAGAATATAAAAAAGGATATATGTATAATGAGTCACTTTGCATATAGCAGAAATTAACACAACACTGTATATCAACTATACCTGAAAAAAATTTTTTAAATAAAGGGACTTCCTTGGTGGTCTAGTGGCTAAGACTCTGTGCTTCCCCTGCACAGGGCATGGGTTCAATTCCTGGTCTGGGAACTAAGATCCCACGTGCTCTGCGGTACAGCCAAAAAAAACTAAATTAAAAAATTAAAAAAAAAAAAAACAATATGCTTTTAAGGAATAATTATATAACAATATTTCTTTTTTAAAAGAAGAAAGATCAGAGCTACTCACTTGCATAGTAACCACAGTTAGGTATGGTTCCTCATTTCTATCCCTCACTCCCCTACCCGATTACAATGTAGGCTCCCTAAGGCCAGGATCTCAGATCTGTTTACTGCTATGTCTCCAATACCCATCACGTAATAGCCACTCTATAACATTTGTGAACAAATGATGAATAACAGCTAATATGTTCTAGTGTTTGAGTGTTTACTATGCACTGGGGGTTGTTAAAAGTCCTCATACTTGAACTTGATTAACTATCACAACTTTATGAGGGAGGAGCTATACTCATTCGCCCTTTTGTCACTGAGTGAACTCAGGTAACAGGGAGCCTCAGCAGGGGAACTAAGAGTGCATAACTAACAGGAAGCAGATGCAGGGTCTGACCCCAGATCCAGGCTTTCAACCTCCATACTCTCTCCTAGAGAGCATAAATGCACTCATACTTGGAAGTCTCTCGATTTCTGCTTTGCAAATAGGTTCATCTGTACCATTTTTCTAGATTCCACATAATATGCATTAATATATGATGTTGGGAAATTGAGATTGACACATATATACACTACTGATACTACAGTAGTGTCAGTATACTGATACTATATACTATATAGTATACTGATACTACATACAGTAGGTTCTCTACTGTATAGCACTCTACTCAGTGCTCTGTGGTGACCTAAATGGGAAGAAAATCCAGAAATGAGGGGATATACGTATACACCTAGCTGATTCACTTTGTATGCAATAGAAACTAACATAATATTGTAAAGTAACTAGACTCCAATAAAAATTTAAAAAGGAAACCTCAGGATGTGGTTATAAGTGGAATCAACAGATTTACCAATGAATTAATAAGAAAAGAAACAGAAAAATCAGAGAGTTCCTCAACACTTGTCTTGAGCAATTTGGCAAAATAGTATGTACTAAAATGAAAAAGCTTGGATTTTCTCTGATCTTCTGTCAGTTTGGAGGAAAAACTGTTTAAGCCAGGGCCATTTTGAGAAATGTATTAAACATCCATGAAGTCATAAAGTGGGCATCTGAATCTTCAAAACTAGATTTCCAGGAACTTGGAAATAAAGACTAGGGAGTCATCATTATGGAGTTGATATTGAAAGCCATAGGACCAGAGGAAATCGCTTAGAGAAGCTATGGAGAGAAAGACATGAAGGGGACACAGGGCAGAACCTGGAATGGATCTTAAGGGCATTATACTGAGTGGGGAAAAAAAGAAGCTGATCACAAAACGTAACACACTGTGTAATCCCATTTATGTACTATTCTCAAAGTGACCAAATTATAGAGAATAGATCAAAGGTTTCCAGAGGTTAGTCTTGGGGAAGGGGGGAGGTGATGAGATGTGATCATAAAGTGATAACAGCTTCTTTGTGGTCATGGAAGAGTTCTGTGTTCAGATTGATGTTTGTGCAAAACTAGACATGAGATAAAATTTCTAAGAACTATAAACAAACAAAGTGCTTGTAAAAACGGATGAATCCCAAATAAGAATTGGTCAGTAGTTGAGTTATTAGTATTGCAGGAAAGTCCATTTTGGAGTTTGGACAAATTCACTATGATAACACCTACTATGTCAGAAATTACCTGTGGCAGGTGCAGAGAGAAGGGTACCCAGGACTCCCTGTATCATTTTGATAACTTTTTGTGAGTCTTATGATCTTATAAACATAAAAAGTATTAAACAATATAAAGAGATTCTTTCTATAAAAGTAATATTGGTACACTGAGATTTTTTTTAATGTTTTTCAACAAAATTTTACAATATTTTCTACAGCCAAAAACAAAAAACAAAAAAAAAACCCAGATCCTGATTAAATTCTTTTTGCTCCTAGACTGAAAGATTTTAATAAAAGAAACAGATTGGGGTAAAGAATAATTTAGAATACAGGGGACCACTTAACTCACTCAATTATTCAACTAAGGACTTCCCTGGCAGTCCTGTGGTTAAGACTCTGTGCTCCCAATGCAGTGGGCCAAGGTTTGATCCCTGGTTGGGAAACAGGAACCCACATGCCACAGCTAAGATCTGGCACAGACAAATAAATAAATAAATATTGTTTAAAATTATTCAGCTAAACCTGAGCATTCATGATGTGTTATGCAAAATGCTTATAGGAGATGCACAGGTAAATGAATAGAGCACAGCCCCAGCCTCAGAGAGATCACATTCTAGGGTGGGACAAGCAACTAAACTAACAACTATGATATGATATTTTACAGGTGATTTAAAGTTCTCATTGTGATCATCGTGTTAAAGGAGACATGGAAAGGAAAGCAAGTACCAGTTTAAAACACTATAAATACTTACTTTTTTAAAAAAGGCAGAGACATTAACCTTGTATTAGTCTTCAAGGTCTGAGGACAAGATTATTTGGGTTTCCAATTTTACCAGACTTCAGCTCCTAATACTATTAAATCGTTTCCTAAGCAAGAAAAATGACTTGGGTCAATAATAATTAGGCTACGCTTCTACCGCTCAGACCTTAGAAGTAAATAAGCCAGGGGAAAGCCTGCCCAGTTTTGATGTACACTTAGTTAAGTGGGAATAGTCAGGACGGAATCCCTGCTTCTGGTGGTCGGAGGAGAAGGGGAATTATAGAAGGGCTGACCCGTGATCCCAAGGAGGTGCTGCTGGATTGGTCTGTTCTTATTGAGACTCAACTCCTTCCATTTTCTTCTAGAGGAATCCTTTGTAAGGACCTGCAGAACCAAGCTGTGATTCCAAAGGGAAAATCTCAGACAGTGAATTGACATGCCTTGGTATCAGGGGCAGAAAACTAGGGGTATCTGAAGATTAGGGTCATTTCCTTTTTTTGCCCACTATACCCAGTGAATTGTTTATGTTTCCTTAAAAAAAAATGGTTAGAATTTAACAGTGTGGAGGTTCCTTAAAAAAAAAAAAAAAAAAAGCTCCCATATGACCCAGCTATCCCATTCCTGGGCATTTCCTGGGAGAAAATTGCAATTCCAAAAGACACACACACTCTAATGTTTACTGCAGCATTATTCACAGTAGCCAGCACATGGAAGTAACCTAAATGTTCATCAACAGAGGAATGGATAAAGAAGATGTGGTACATATGTACAATGGAATATTAGCCAGAAAAAAGGAATGAAATTGTGCCATTTGCAAAGATGTGGAGGGACCTAGAGACTGTCATACATTGTGAAGTAAGTCAGAAAAATAAAAACAAATATCGTATATTAACACATGTATGTGGAATCTGGAAAAATAGTATGGATGAACATATTTGCAGAGCAGAAACAGAGACACAGATGTAGAGAACAAATACATGAACACAAAAGAGGGGCATGGGAATGGGATGCATGAGGAGATTGGGATTGACATATACACACTATTGATACTATGTATGAAATAGACAACTAATGAGAACCTACTGTGTAGCTCAGGCAGCTCAGTGCTCTGTGGTTACCTAAATGGAAAGGAAATCCAAGGAAGAGGGAATATCCGTATATGTGCAGTCGATTCACTTTGCTGTACAGTAGAAACTAACACAATCTGAAAAGCAAATACACTCCAAAAAAAAATGTAAAAAAAAATGGTTGGAATTTGATGAGGAACAGGCTACTCACAAAGTCTCAAAGCACATTCTACAACTTATTTATAAATTTAAAATAATACTTTTTAATAATAGAGATACTCAGCAGACACACCTTCATGATAACCAGAGTTAACATCACCAATATCAGGGCAGGTTGACACCACTCAATGAGTCATTGAGAAGGACACAACATCACAGGTATTCCTGCCAAAAATGAAGACGCTAAATCTAATCAAATGGAAACATCAGATAAAGCCATATTACAGGGCATTCTATGAAATTAGCGTCCCATACTCTTCAAAAATGTCAAGGTCAAGACAGAGAAAGATGGAGGAAGTGTTCCAGATTAAAGAAGGCTAAAGATATATAATAACCAATTGCAATGCATAATCTTGTATTGTCTTCTGGTCGGGGGAGGGGAGTGGGAAGAGCTATTAAGAATATGACTGATGCCATTGACAAAATATGAAAATGGACTGTGAACTAGGTAATAGTATTGTTTCAGTGTTCAATTTTGATTATTGTGTTCTAAGTATATAAGAGAATGTCCTTGTTCTTAGAAAATATGCACTAAAGTATTTAGGGGCAAAAGGGTAACCATTCCAACTTGCAAGTAACAAAGGGAAAATTTTATATCTAGATTACATATAGATGTCAAATATATACTTTTATATTCTATATATGTGCTGCTACTGCTAACTCACTTCAGTCGTGTCTGACTCTGTGCAACCCCATAGATGGCAGCCCATCAGGCTCCCCCGTCCCTGGGATTCTCCAGGCAAGAGCACTGGAGTGGTTGCCATTTCCTTCTCCAATGCATGAAAGTGAAAAGTGAAAGTGAAGTCACTCAGTTGTAATGGACTCTTCGCGACCCCATGGACTGCAGCCTACCAGGCTCCTCCATCCATGGGATTTTCCAGGCAAGAGTACTGTAGTGGGGTGCCATTGATATATATAAACAGAATGATGATGTAAAATGGCAAAATGTTAACTGGTGAATCCGGACCAAAAAAGGGAATATGGGAATTGCTTCTGTTATTCCGGCAACTTTTCTCTATGTTTAAAATTAAGTCAAAACTGACAAGTTAGGAAATATGTATTTATCATGGAGAGCTCAGTTTGATTGGCCCCCTTGCGTGCATTTGGTTGAATCATAGCGATTTCCCTCAGCCCCAGTGCCCCTGGCTCACTCTGGGTTCATTCCAAGAATAAGGCAGGGGCAGGAATAAAGGTATACACAGAGACTGTGAAAACACAGAGGGGAGGCAGTGGGCAATAACCGGCTCCCTAGTACTGGTGACTCTTGGACTAAGTCTTAAAGGAAGAAGAGGGCTTACCTAGACAATGGGGGGCCTTCTGGGTGACAGCAGTGTTTGCAAAGCTCTCGGATCGCAATTTGTCTCTACAATCTAGTCTCTACCCTTTTCCCCTCTGTGTCTGCGAGGCTGACCTCCATGGACTCTAACACTCGGACTCCCTTGACCTCTGTCTTCCAGGGCTTCGACCAACTGAAGACCCCAGTAGGCAACGTGAGGGCAGGCAGTAAGAGAGGATAGGGAGTGTGTTCTCTCTGTAGTTTTGAGGGTGCGGATGCAAAACCACGGCTCCTGTTACCTCGCCTTCATGGTTCCAGCACTCTCCAGCCTGCAGTATCTCCACTTCTGCTCTTTCTCTTCGGTCTTGGAGTAGTATTGGCTTCCGGCTACCACCAGCTGCCTGCCCCACCCCCCAACCCCCCAGGCCCCCAAGCCTTTGCTGGTTCTTCGAACTGCCAACTTCTCTGAAAATAATTCCTCACTATATTATTTTCAGTTAAATTCTTTGAAGGGTGCCATGTATTTCCTGCTAGGTCCCTTCTTAACACATAAAGTGTGGCTGAAGCAGAGGGCACGTGGGAAAAATGGCGGATGATGAGAGGTACACGGGGCAGAGTCTAGACCAGAACTTTGGCTTTTATCCCATGATCGTAACAACTCAGACATTACAGAAAAAGTGCGGTATGGAGGAGAAACCCCTGCCGTCAGATAGACCTCATCTGAGTGACCTTGGTGAGTGACTTAGTCTGCCTGAGCTGTTTCCTCATTTATGAAAAGAGATTAACCTTACAGGGTTAATGTGAGGCATAGATGGGGAATACAGCGAGTTCATCTCACAGCCTGACTCCAGCACCATCTCCTTCAGAAGACTTCTCCGGCTGAATCAGTCCCTAGAGACCTTTTCCCTCTCAGAATGTCAGTTATCGCCATAACCCAGAATGTGTACCACATCCTTTGTAATTCTTTCATATATATATATATATATATCTTTGTTTGCTGTAATTCTACAACTAGAGTTTAAGCTGTTGAAGCACACAAAGGGCCATGTTTGACATGTCTTTGATTTTCCCAGCATTGGGCACAATGAGAGTCAGTAACACTTGTAGGTGATAAATGGAGAGACATGGTTTTGAGGGTCACAGCATTTAAGGGAACGTTCCTAATCCTCTTTCATTGTTTCTGATCTCTCTACTTCAAAGCATAATATCATTCTAAAATCAGAATGAATGGAAGTTTTCCCTTCCTCCCTCCTTCGCTCCCTCCCTCCATCCTTTCCTCCCTTCCATACTTCCTTCCTTTCCCCCTTTCTGTTTCCAAGCATATCTTTTAGCACCTACTATATGTAAATAGCCACAGAAATTTTAGATGTTTTATTAACTATAATCGTTTAGGAGACGGGAATCTGGAATAGATGCTGCTGCTAAGTCGCTTCAGTCGTGTCCGACTCTGTGCGACCCCATAGACGGCAGCCCACCAGGCTCCCCCGTCCCTGGGATTCTCCAGGCAAGAACACTGGAGGGGTTGCCATTTCCTTCTCCAGTGCATGAAAGTGAAAAGTGAAAGTGAAGTCACTCAGTCGTGTCCGACTCTAGCGACCCCATGGACTGCAGCCGGGCTCCTCCGTCCATGGGATTTTCCAGGCAAGAGTACTGGAGTGGGGTGCCACTGCCTTCTCCACTGGAATAGATACACGGTTCCAAAACTAAGTTATAGTCATGTTCCCGAAAGTATAAAGAGAAGGTGGTATTAATACTTTAGCAGTGGGCATAATAGGGTCCCCTCTATGGCTGTGTTACTTTGCTATTACTTTTATTAAAGTGGTTTCGGTAACTGTTTTTTTCCTCCATTCTCTATAGTACTAGGTGTTTCCATTTTACAATTTTTTTTTCACTTTGAGATAAAAGACTCTTAAAATAAGTAAAACTAGGACTAACATGAAGCACTTGGTAATTTTCTCACATTGTCTCATTCACGCTCAGGGCACCTGTAAGATCACTAAATATGGTGATTATCACTTTTGGCCAAATTAAAATGCCGAGAAACAGAGAAGTTAGCTGGGCTCCCCACTCCCTCCACACAAAGTTATTGTGGAAGCTTGTAAATGGAACTCATTTTAAGATGGTCTGGATTTTTGTAGTTTCTTATGCCTTGTTAAATGCCTTCTCTAGAAAAAATAAAGAGGACGAGATCCTAGATCAGAGGCAACTCGAGTTGCTTTTTCTAGGTCTGAAGAATGCTCCTCCTTAAGCGCCACCCCCCACCCCCGCCCCAGAAAACAGCCTGAGAGAGCTCTGGCCTGCATCACCAGACCATCACAAAAGGTGCTGGTCACCAGCATGGGCCCAGGGTCAGGCCAGTGTGGCTTTTACCGGTCTTCACTTTCCTCTACTTCTTCCCAGGGACTCTCTGGGGTTTCCCACTGGTCCTACAGCCCTGGGTCCAGGAATGAGGGGGAAAAGAAGCTTCCGGGCTTTCTTCACATCGGTGCCGAGAATGCGACAGCTGCTCACCATCACCAACCACACTCCCAGGCTGCTCTGTGCACTAATTGCCCCACATTGATGAGTGACAAAGCCCACAAGCTCAATGTCCATTGCTGCACCAACTCCTACGGGAGCCAGGCAGGTTATGAACGTGAGGAAGGAGAGGAAGGAGCACGGGGTAGATGAACGTGTGTCTGCATTCCTGGAGTGAATGGGCAGGCCTGGAGTGCAGAGTCCTTTAAAGAGACCAGTCACCCCTCAGCACCAGCAGGGCCCCATGGGGGTAAACACAGCAATACTTAAAGAGAAGGTGGAAATCTAGATTTATGTGGTCATATAATTTATAAATGTTAGTTAAAGTTTGCAAAAATTATTGTGCAAATAAAATGTGCTATTAAAGATGTCAGTTTATGGCCCTTTTGCTAAGCAGAGATAAGGTCTTCATGAATATGGGATTCAACTTAGATCAGGGCCCCCAAAGCACAGCCTGTGACAGGGCCTTGGATGCAGGCAGTTTATTTGGAAGGTGATCCCAGGAATCATATATGAACAGGATAAGGGGAAAATGTCAGTTGCATGAACATGAAAGAACAAGTTACTTCTATGGACCCTTGGGATTCCATCCTACTGTTCAAGATCAGGAGAATAGGAATGGTGGGCCGTACATGCCTGGACTCCCATCCTGGACTTCCATGCCTGGGGCAGAGAAGGGGGGCAGGTGGGAAGCCTACAGTGTGATGAGAACTGTCTCCTGTGCCTGCAGGAGGACCGAGGAGAGCTGACGTGAGGCAAGGCAGCAGCAGCCCGCTCTGCACCTCCCCTGTGGGAAAGAGATTTCCTTTCTCACTTACCGTTGCATGAGATTTGGTAACAGGCTGATTATACAAGTGGGAAAAACAGGATTACACAACACTACCAGGACTGATCCCTTCCTGTGAGTGACTCTAGCTAGGAGATAGGAGGAGACTGTATAAATATTCGGGCTTCCCTGGTGGCTCAGACGGTAAAGAAACCGCCTGCAATGTGGGAGACCTAGGTTCGGTCCCTGGGTTGGGAAGATCCCCTGGAGAACAGCATGGCCATCCACTCCAGTATTCTTGCCTGGAGAATCCTCATGGACAGCAGAGCCTGGTGTGCTACAGTCCATGGGGTCACAAAGAGTCGGACACCACTGAGTGCCTAAGCACAAGCACATGTAAATATTCTGGAGCGAATTAGAACTGAGATGAAAGATGTTGGAAGATAAGGAAGGGGTGCTAAGGAAGCAGCATTTTTAAAAATGTTATTCAGTTCAGTTCAGTTCAGTCACTCAGTCGTGTCCGACCCTTTGTGACCCATGAATCGCAGCACACCAGGCCTCCCTGTCCATCAACAACTCCCGGAGTTCACCCAAACTCATGTCCATCAAGTCAGTGATGCCATCCAGCCATCTCATCCTCTGCCATCTCCTTCTCCTCCTGCCCCCAATCCCTCCCAGCATCAGGGTCTTTTCCAATGAGTCAACTCTTCGCATGAGGTGGCCAAAGTACTGGAGTTTCAGCTTTAGCATCAGTCCTTCCAAAGAACACCCAGGACCATCCTTTAGGATGGACTGGTTGGATCTCCTTGCAGTCCAAGGAACTCTCAAGAGCCTTCTCCAACACCACAGTTCAAAAGCATCAATTCTTCAATGCCAGCTTTCTTCACAGTCCAACTCTCACATCCATACATGACCACTGGAAAAACCATAGCATTGACTAGATGGACCTTTGTTGGCAAAGTAATGTCTGCTTTTGAATATGCTATCTAGGTTGGTCATAACTTTCCTTCCAAGGAGTAAGCATCTTAAGATAGGTAATTTCTGCAATAGTGAAAGGGTTAATCTTGTATGTTGCCCAGCCTGACATGAGATGCTTGAAGTTGTGTTCCAGTGTGGGAATATTAGTTTGTGGAATAGGAAAACAATGGACTTGCTCCTCAAAGATGATCAGCTTTGAACTTATTTACAAAACAGAAATAAACTCACAGACATAAACATAGAAAACAAACATGGTTACAGAAGGGAATAGTAGGGGTGGGGGAGAGACATAAGTTAGGAGTTTAGGATTAAAATATGCATACCACTATATATAAAATACATAAACCACAAGGGCCTACTGTAGAGCACAGAGAACTATACTCAAATATTGTAATAATCTATAATGGAAAAGAATCTGAAAAACCATATATATATATGTATACACACATAGAAAGCTGAATCATTTTGCTATACATCTGAAACTCATACATTGTAAGTTAACTATACTTCAATAAAAAAGTCAGGAGGAATTATTAAGCGAAATATTACTTTGTGCTACACACTGCACTGTTGTGTGTGTGTGTGTGTGTGTGTGTGTGTGTGTGTGTGTGCGCTCAGTCGTGTCCGACTCTTTGCAAACCTATGGACTATAGCTCACCATGCTCCTCTGTCCATGGGCTTTCCCAGGCAAGAATGCTGGAGTGGGTTGCCATTTCCTTCTCCAAAACTGTTAGTGAATCAGAAAAAAAAAAAGTCACATGATTGGGGGGAAAAGATGATCAGTTTCATAGACACAAAAAGGCCCTGAGAGATCATCAATTCAGTTCAATAAGCTTTTATTGATCCTCAACATTAGCCCACTCCTCTGCTTCCTGCTGTGGCAGACAGATAAGTCTGTCAATGTTTTAAATAGTGCTTTTGAACTTCAGTGTGTTCAAGGATCAACCGTGGTGGGGGGTGCTTTTAAAATGTAGATTTAGGGAGTTTGGGATCTTCGTTATAAGAGGTCTGCCCTATCCTGGTGTGTTGGTTTACATAACACTTTGGGCAACTGAGAATTTCATACCCAGTTTCCTATTGTATCTTTCTCTTGACATTTTATATCATTTCGCTGTCACTGAAGCCTGATTTTCTGTGAACTTGGAAAATTTATATGAATGAATATTGGTTACAGCTGGGGAGAAATTAGCACATGTTTACTATAAAATTTTCAAAATAAGGACAGCTGTTGAAATATCCTGAGTTTGGGGAGGCAAATCCTATAGGAGTGTGTGTGTGCACAGTTCTGGAGCCTGGAAGTCTACTTCTGGAAGTCAAGGTACTGCCAGGGCTGGTTTAAGGTGAAGCCTCCCTCTCTGGCTTGTAGATGGCCACCTCCTCACCGCTGTGTTCTCAGACAGCTTCTTCTCTCTGTGCTCATGGAGAGAGAGTTCTCTGGTATCTCTTCCTCTTCTTACAAGGACACTGGTCCTACTGGAGTAAGGCCCCTCCCTTAGGACCTTATATAAACTTTATTATCTCTGGGCTTCCTTTGTGGATCAGCTGGTAAGGAATCCATCTGCAATGCAGGAGACCTGGGTTTGATCCCTAGGTTGGGAAGACCTCTGGAGAATGGAAAGGCTACCCACTCCAGTATTCTGGCCTGGAGAACTCCATGGATTGTATAGTCCATGGGGTCACAAAGAGTTGGACACAACTGAGTGACTTGCACTTTCACTTTCACCTCTGGCTGAAGTCCATGGGCTCACAAAGATTTGGACACAACCTAGCGAATGAACGACACCTCCCTACAGACTGTTTTCAAATACAGTCACGGTGGGCACTGGGGCTTCAACATATGGCTTTTGTGGGGACACAACTCAGTCTATAACAGTTACTATCAGAATTTTGATGTATAAATATTAATCAAAACAATTTTATATACATAGAAAATTTTCTCTAACAAAAATTATCCTCAATAGATGTAATCTGTTCTTATTTCTCTCTTATATGGCAATCTTCTATAATGTTTTTGCTAGTATTTTACATACAGATATCAGTAAACAATGTGTATATCTATCTATCTGATTATACATATACATCTATATGCATTATATAGATATATGTAGAGATTCATGAATATATGTTGTGTATATCTATCTAAATCTATTTCTACAGTATCTCTATAGTTGGATACATATAGAACATATCTTTATATCTCTACATATACAATGTGTATGTCTAGCTCTAGATTAACAAATTAATAAGTTATGTAGAATGTACTTTATACTGAAACTTCAAGTTACTTTTCCCATCATCCATCAAATTGAATATAAAAGTATCAATATGTATTTTAAGGTGTCCCATCCTTAAACTATCAAATAACAGTCATTTTCTGAGACTT
Organism: Bos indicus x Bos taurus; assembly: GCF_003369695.1. Classification (NCBI taxonomy): domain Eukaryota; kingdom Metazoa; phylum Chordata; class Mammalia; order Artiodactyla; family Bovidae; genus Bos; species Bos indicus x Bos taurus. The sequence continues at coordinate 19,979,510 of NC_040091.1, read as the reverse complement.
ACTCTCTACCCTCGCTAAATTTACTGGCTCATCATTTGCATTCATTTGTTTTTCACTTAACAGTCTTCCTCCTTTTGTGGATGAATAAAGCATGCCGCCTTTTCAACCTTCCATTAAGTCTTGTCCTCACTTTTCTCTTAAAGTCTAACCAAAAGGTACTCTGTAAGAAGGAAAGAAAGAAAACGAAGAAACTTCCTTACCATGCCTGCTTCTCCCAGGAACGTCTCCCTTCAATTTGACACCTGTGAACACCATTAATTTGTATTACTTGGATTTGTCCCTTAAATATGTGTTTGTACTTCCTCAAAACATACGGACTAAGACAGAAGCTAGAAAATACCGAACAACTCACCAACAAAATGAAACTCTTTACTTAACTGAATCAACTGTCTACTTGACAGAATGACTTCTGCTTCTGCCATTTTGTTTGGATTTTCCTACAAGACAGCACATTATTACAGCCTGTATTTGCTAGGTGCCCTAAAAGAATGCTGAGGTAGGCTCTGTCTGTGCTACAGAAAACTGGTTGAAAAGTGAAATTTGAGGTCTATAAAATTGTCTAAACAATTTTATTTACTTAAAAAAAAAACAATTGCATTTACTTAAAAAATTTTAGCAAGTCATGTTTTGATATGAATTTTTGGACTTGATTGAACTACTGTTACAACATGATCATCTGATTATTTGTTTGGGGAGAGAGAGTAGAGAAAATATTTTATCTCAGAATACGTTATATATGTGTGTCTATACACACACACACACACACACACATATATGCGAAAATATAGGAAATTTTATATTGGGCTAGTAAAATAACAGAATTTCTTCAGTACAGAATATTTTTCTGTGATCAGCATATCTCAAACAGTATTATTGCCAAAGATCAACTCATATAGATATACACACACAAGCTAAAAGCCCCATATAAGAATTCACTGATAGTAAACATAATAAAAAAAAAGATAAGATGCTGTGCTAACTAGTCCTCATATAAAACTCTGATGTGACAAAGCCCTGAAAGTACGTACTGTATTTATCTTCTTTTTCTGCTTGAAAAAGAAATTAAAACTTTGAAAATTTCACAACTTTATATAAGTACTAGTTACCACAGCAATTTCGTTTTTACAATCAACCAAGGAAGGCTAACTGCCTTTTTTGAACCCCCTAAATTGTGTTCCCAGTTGGGTATGTAGGTTTGGTCAGGATGATTTTTACCCTCTGTGAAAATCAAACCAAACCAAGCAACTGGTGTGCCAGGTCCTTTCACTGTACAGAAAACAAAAAGAAAAAAGTAACACTCAGTGTGGTCCCTGCCTCCAGTCACCTGGAGCCAGGTAGCAAGAGGGAGCAACGGATCTGGCTTTAATGATGCTTCTGTTGAAACCACTTGAAGCAATGTTTTATTCAAGTGTGGTCTGGGAAACACTTGCCAAGAGAGATGCCCCACAAGAAATGGATTCTATGGTCAAGCAGGTTTTGGAAATACTGATTACTCTGTTTCCCTGTAGGATATTCTTTAAAAAAAAAAACAAACACCTTTTTTTAAATAAAAAATTTATTGAAGTATAGTTGATTTACAATGACTCAGGTGTACAGCAAAGTGATTCAGTTTTATATATACACATAAATATATTTATAGATGTTCTTTATCAGATTCTTTTCCATTATAGTTATTAGAAGATACTGAATATAGTTCCCTGTGTTATAGAGCACATCCTTCTTATCTATTTCATATAAAATAGTGTATATCTGTTAATCTCAAAGCTATTCTTAATGTACCTTTGCCTATGATAAGTGTTGTAAACCCCCAGAGAAAAGCAGCGTATTTAACTTTATTTGTAAATAAAGTAAATAGGCTATTTTACTCTGGAGGTTTGCAGCACTTAATATAATTATTTAATATAATTTTAATAAAATATAAGCACCACTTCCTGTATTAAGAAGAGGTGGCAAGAATAAACTGAACTATACAAAAAATATCTTGACCTGGATAACCATGATGGTGTGATCACTCACCTAGAGCCAGACATCCTGGAGCGTGAAGTCAAGTGGGCCTTAAGAGACATCACTACAAACAAAGCTAGTGGAGGTGATGAAATTCCAGTTAAGCTACTTCAAATTCTAAAAGATGATGCTTTAAAAGTGCTGTACTCAATATGTCAGCAAATTTGGAAATCTCAGCAGTGGACACAGGACTGGAAAAAGTTGGTTTTCATTCCAATCCCAAAGAAAGGCAATGCCAAAGAATATTCAAACGACCACACAAATGCACTCATTTCACAAGCTAGCAAAATCATGCTCAAAATCCTTCAAACTAGGCTTTAACAGTATGTGAACTGAGAACTTCCAGATGTTCAAGCTGGATTTAGAAAAGGCAGAGGAACCAGAGATCAAATTGCCAATGTCCATTGGATCATATAAAAAGCTAGAGATTTCCAGGAAAACATCTACTTCTGCTTCATTGACTATGCTAAAGCCTTTGACTGTGTAGATCGCAACAAACTGTGGAAAATTCTTCAAGAGATGGGAATATCAGACCACCTGACCTGCCTCTTGAGAAATCTGTATACAAGTCAAGAAGCAACAGTTAGAACCGGTCATGGAACAATGGACTGTTTCCAAATTGGGAAAGGAGTATGTCAAGGCTGTATATTGTCACCTTGCTTATTTAACTTATATGCAGAATACATCATGCGAAATTCTGGGCTGGATGAAGCACAAGCTGGAATCAAGACTGTGGGGAAAAATATCAATAATCTCAGATATGCAGGTGACACCACCCTTATGATAGAAAGTGAAGAAGAATTAAAGCATCTCTTGATGAATGTGAAAGAGAAGAGTGAAAAAGCTGGCTTAAATCTCAACATTCAGAAAACTAAGATTGTGGCATCTGTTCCCATCACTTCATGGCAAATAGATGAGGCAATAATAGAAACAGCGACAGACTTCATTTTCTTGAGCTCCAAAATCACCGTGGATGGTGACTGCAGCCATGAAATTAAAAGACGCTTGCTTCTTGGAAGAAAAGCAATCACAAACTGAGACAACATATTAAAAGGTAGAGACATTACTTTGCCTACAAAGGTCCATATAGTCAAAGCTATAGTTTTTCCAGTAGTCACGTATGGATGTGAGAGTTGGAAAATAAAAAAGGCTGAGTGCAGAAGAACTGATGCCTTCTAACTATGGTGCTGGAGAAGACCCTTGAGAGTCCCTTGGACAGCAAGGAGATCAAACCAGTCAATCCTAAATGAAATCAACCCTGAATATTAATTGGAAGGACTGATGCTGAAGATCCAATACTTTTGCTATCTGATGTGAAGAGTCAACTCATCAGCTGGGAAAGATTGAAGACAGAAGAAGGGGATGACAGAGGATGAGATGGTTGGATGGTATCACTGACTCAATAGATATGAGTTTGAGCAAGCTCTGGGAGATGGTGAAGGACAGGGAAGCCTGGCATGCTGCAGTCCATGGGGTCGCAGAGTGGGACACAACTGAGCGACTGAACAACAACAACATTTCCTACACAGCGGTAAAGCATTAAATTGTCTTTGGTAGCATTCCTTTGGGCAATGTTAGTGTTCAGAATTTTAGTTTGGTCTGGAACTGATCTAACTTTTCATGATAGGAAAATACACAGGGTACTTTCCTTTGCATGATTAATATATAAGGTAAGGTAAGGAGTGTGGTTAGTCGTGTTTGACTCTTTGTGAACCCATGGACTGTAGCTCACCAGGTCCCTCTCTCCATGGGATCTCCCATGCAAAGAATACTGGAGTGGGTAGCCATTTCCTCCTCCAGTGGATCTTCCTAATCCAGGGATCAAACCCACATCTCTTGCATCTCTGCTTTAGCAGGTAGATTCTTCACCACTAGTGCCACATAACTGCGAAGCCCATAACTAATATAAGGGAAACCACAAAACTCTTCAAAAATCCCAAGGGAAAGTGATCATGAGAAAGAGCCCACATGATTGCTCAAAAACATGCAATAAATGACACAATACCAGATATGTAGTATTGCCTTATTTTTCCCCCACTGCCATTAAACTGGTTTTTCAGCTGATTCAAACTTTGTGCATTACCAGCTGACCCAGTGGGATCACCACAAGCAATTTCATATGAATTTATTAGATTAAAGTAGTGGAAAGACTCCACTGTATACATTTACACACCGAGATTCTGCACTGAGGAGACATGCGTGCTATAGTATATCTACGTAATAATCCTTTAGATGCTGTTGTTTTGCGCCTTTTGGCTTTGGGGGTTGTGCTTATTGCCAATACATCTTTGAGAAGATATCTGCCCGTGAAAATGGTGTGCATGTGTCAATATCTGATAGGAATGTCATCTGACAAATATAAGAAAAGCGAATGCATTAGGCCAGGGGTTCTTTCCAATCCGTGTTTTACCTGTGCTCTGTTGTACCAAGACGCAGCCGGATGAGTGTTTGTCCTGTCCTTTGCTTCCTTCTAGGCAGTATGTTTTCTTGGCTTAACTGTCACCCTGAGCCTTGTTTTGGAGGGCAGAAGAATGCTTAGGTCATGGTTAGTTTTTATAGCCTCATTTAATGGAAATGGATCCTCTGGGCCCAGTCTATGCCCATTGCCTAAATTTAAAGTTCCCTTTCTTGCAGGTGGCTTAATTTATATTTGTGGATGGCACCGTGAATGCAAATAACCACACAGGTGACCTTTAGGAGGCTCTGAGAGCCAAACCAGTTGTCTGAGTGACTTGAATTCAGAAACAGAAGTTGACGTATTTTTAGCATTTCCACAAATACATTTTCTTGAGGAAGGAAAATGTTTAATTATCTTGTAGGTATTTTGGAAACACGTAGAGAGCTCATCTTGGAAAATGATTAGGTATTTCAATCCCATACTACCGCATGAGTGATATGGTAAAAGGAGAGGTGGACAGGATTATAGAAGCACTCGGGTGAGCTTGCTGTTCCATCCATTTTATCTCAATCCTGTATACCCTGGCAGGTCTACACCTATACCTAAAATGAGAATATATCAAGACTGAGTCATGACCTAATGTGAAGTAATATATGAAAAGAAGAATTGGGTTTTCATGATATGAGAGCTCTTGTTCGAGAGATTCTGCCCCAAAATCTCTCCAAAACAATGCTTTGGCTGCCGCTACTCGTGAAATCAGGTAAATGAAATACCTGCCCTTGACCACAGATGAGCTCTCTGTGTGCTTCCTAGGTGATCAAACAGTTTCCTTCTTTAGGAAAAGGGTATTTGTTGAAATTCTAATAATGCAAGAGACCCCTTATCTAGAAGAAACAATGAAGAAGCAGTCCTAAAATTTTACTCTATTTGATCAACAGAGTTAATTCTATACACCAATGTATTTGAAACTACTTAAATAAGTTTCATTATTTCATTAAATAATTTAATGAAATTATTTAAACGTCAACAATTTTGAAATGAGAAGAAAATGACTCTGATGGGGGAAAAGGACAAGTGAGGATGACTGAAACTTTGCACTCATGTTTTGTTCAATCAAACTCTGTGACATTTGTATCCTATTTATCCCCTGCTCCCCATAACAGAAGTCACTTACCCAACCCACCACCAAGTCTACTATTTGAGGGACAGTCTTGACTCTAATCAAGAGCTTCATCCAATATCTTGCAATCCCATACTGCTACTGGAGTCTTTCTGATCACTGGCACCCCAGTCCTGAAGACACATGTTTCTGCTCATTCTACTGTACCCAGTTTTCTGTCTCAGAGTTTAAGGAACTTTATGCAGTCTTAAAGAATGGGTGCTTTTGGCTTTTTGATTGGTTGTAGGTTAGAAGTTATCTTCCAGAGTTCACCCTAGTTACCCAGCTGTTGGACGGCCACAAAGACTTGCTCTGTACATCTTAATACCTGTCACTTCGGGGGGCTCTGATCATCTCTGAATGGTGATGCTTTCGTCATACTCTGCATTGCGTGCAAAGTAATTCAATTAATTTAACCATGATAACTGTTTTAGCTGTTCAACTCTGGGGCCTCATTAGTTAGAAACCAAAACAGAAAACTATTATTAAAGGAGAATAAGTAAAATTTCATATGATGGAACCTATAAGAAATATCTTTGAAACCTATAAAATATACATTAGTGAAGTCGCTCAGTCACGTCCAACTCTTTGTGACCCCATGAAGTATAGCTTACCAGGCTCCTCCCTCCATGAGATTCTCCAGGCAAGAGTACTGGAGTGGGTTGCCATTTCCTTCTCCAGGGGATCTTCCTGACCCAGGGATTGAACCTGGGTCTCCCACATTCCAGGCAGAGGCTTTAACCTCTGAGCCACCAGGGAAGGTCAAAGTATACATTATATTAGACCAAAAAAGAATGAACATTGAAACTTGGCTGGAGTTCCTGGAAATCTTTATCTATACACTAGAACAAGGGAAAGAAATAAAAAGACATACATACTGGAAATAAAGTAATGAAATTATTTTCAGAAGCATGATTGTCTCTGTAGAAAAATCCCAAGGAATCTATTTGTAAAATCTAGAGCTTATAAGCAAAGTTGGAGGAGACAAAGTTAATGCTCAGAATCAATCATATTTCTGTACACTAGCAATGAAAAACAGGAAACTGAAAACAAAAGTACTTAAAATAGTTTCCCCAAATGCTCAGGTATAAGTCTAATAAAACATACATAGGCTCACTATGATTAAAAACTACAAAAAGGTACAAAAGAAATCAAAGAAAAATAAATGAAAAGACATATCATGTTCATGGATTTGAAGACTCAACATAGGAAAGATGTCAACTCCCTCCAAATGGATCTATAAGTTTAACATACTTCCTATCAAAATACCAGCAATACAACTTGTTTCTAAAAGTATTTGGAAAGGAAAAGGTGTAGACTAGAGCAAGACTTTTGAAAAAAAACAAAGATGAAAGAATCACATCTCCTGATTTTTAAACTTACAATATAGCTATGGTAAACAAGCCAGTGGGGTTCTGACAGAGAGACAGGTACCCAGATTAATGAAAGAGAACAGGGAATCCTGAAACAGACCCACTGAAATAGGGTCACCTGATTTTGACAAAGATGCAAAGACAATTCAATGGAGGAAACACAGACCTTTCAACAAATGGCATTAGAACAACTGGATATCTACAGGCAGAAAAATGAGCCTCAGTCTAGATCTCATAACAAAGAGAAATTAACTCAACGCGGATCATAGGTCTAAATGTATTTTTTTTTTTTGCTTTTAGAAATTGAGATATAGTTGATGTATGATATTATATATTACAGGTATTCAACACAGTGATTCACACTTTTTAAAGGTTTTACTCCGTTTATGCTGCTACTGCTGCTAAGTCGCTTCAGTTGTGTCCGACTCTGTGCGACCCCATAGACGGCAGCCCACCAGGCTCCTCTGTCCCTGGGATTCTCCAGGCAAGAACACAGAAGTGGGTTGCCATTTACTCCATTTATCAGATCAGATCAGATCAGTTGCTCAGTCATGTCCGACTTTTTGCGACCCCATGAATTGCAGCTCGCCAGGCCTCCCTGTCCATCACCAACTCCCGGAGTTCACTCATGTCCATCGAGTCAGTGATGCCATCCAGCCATCTCATCCTCTGTCGTCCCCTTCTCCTCCTGCCCCCAATTCCTCCCAGCATCAGAGTCTTTTCCAATGAGTCAACTCTTCGCATGAGGTGGCCAAAGTACTGGAGTTTCAGCTTTAGCATCATTCCTTCCAAAGAAATCCCAGGGCTGATCTCCTTCAGAATGGACTGGCTGGATCTCCTTGCAGTCCAAGGGACTCTCAAGAGTCTTCTCCAACACCACAGTTCAAAAGCATCAATTCTTCGGCGCTCAGCCTTCTTCACAGTCCAACTCTCACTCCATTTATAGTTATTGTTAAAAAATTGGCTATCTTCCTTGTGTTGTAGAGTATATCTTTGTACCTCATTTATTTTATACATAATAGTTTGTGCCCCTAAAATGTGAAAGCTTTTCGGAGAAAATCTTGGTGACCTGAGTTTTGGCAAAATTCAAAACTGAATTAAACAAATACAAACAATCCAGTTAAAAAAAAAACAGGTAAAAGATTTGAACAGATCTTTCATCAAAGAAGATATATATAAGCACATGAAAAAATAGTTAACATCACTAGCCACCAGAGAAAAGTAAACCCACAATGAGATACCATTGCATATCTATCAGAATGGATAAAATAAAAAGTACTGATAAAACACCACTTGCCGGTGAGGATGTGGAGCAACTGGAATCCTCGCACACTGATGGTGAAAGTGTGGAGCCACTCTGGAAGCCAGTTTGGTAGTTCCTTATAAAGTTAGACACATACTATGTATTTGCCCTAGTAATCCCACTCCTGCGTATTTACCTTAGAGAAATGAAAACACGTGCACCCAAAAGCCTGCACGTGGATGCTTACAGCAACTTTGTCCCTAATTGCAAAAATATGGGAACTAACCAAAATATCCTGTAACAAATGAATGTATAAACAAATTGTGTATACCCATTCAATGGAATACTCCTTAGCAATAAGGAACAAACTACTTATACCTGCAAAAACGCAGATGAATCTCAGAGGCATTATCCTGAATGAAAGAAGCTGACCTCTAAAAAGCTATAATACTGCATGATTTTTGTGACGTTCTCCAAAAGAAGAAGCTATAATGACAGGGACGTGGTCAGGGACTATTTGACATTATAGATAGGGGTGGAGGGATGTGTGGTTATGAAAAGGTAGCGCATGGAAGTCTGGTGACCTGACAGAACTGTTCTGTAACAAAAATGATAAACTCATTCTCCCCAAAATGCACTGCGAATTACAAGATCACATCCAGACAGAAAGTGCAGAAATGTCTGTGTTAACATGTAAAGATGAGTTGTAGGTGACTGTGCCTTTAGAACACACAGACTGGATTTTTTTGGGGGGGGGGGGCGCGGTTTAAATTCCTTATTCTGAAATAATCATAGACCCCAAATAAACTGCAAAAAAAAACCAGTACAGAGTGGTCACATATACCCAACCTCCAGTATCCCCTTAGGTAACCTCTGACATAACTACAGTATATTATTAAAACCAAGAAATCTACGTTGGCATATTTAACCAGACTACAGAAAGAAGCCCAAGGATAAACACTTGAGGAATGTCAGGATACAGTCATACAGAGAATTAAAGAGAACTTTTAGGGAATGAAAGGTAACTTTTGCTGCCCTATATTCTGATTGTGTTGGTGGTTACACAAAGCTGTATATTGTGTAAAAATTCACAAAAGCACCAGAAAAGTCCATTTTTACTGTTTACCATAAAAAAGCTAAAAAGCCATAGCACTGGAATTTCATATTAAAAGAGGTATATATATATATATTTGCTATTTAATGTGCAGCAAATCCCTCCTACTGGAGGGGGAGTTTTCTGACTCCTATTTAAAATGTGAAATTGAGTAATCAATTTAGACTGTGAATACAAAGTGACAGCTTAACCAATGTATTATTTTTGAAATATCTAAGAAAAATGTTGGTTCCCATACACATACACATGTCTTGGATGTGTAAAAGTTATTTAATTCTTGGAAAAGTTTTGTTTGTTAGTTCAGATACAAATACATGAATGATTTTAAAATAAAACTCTAATAAGTACATTAATAATCTGCTTAAGTGCTTGCGGGTATTCAGTTAAGTTTATAAAAGGGAGTAAATGTTTTTGAAAAACTTCTAAGTAACTAGCCAAAATCTGCAGATTTAAAAATGACAAAAAAATATGTATAAGCTGATCTTATGAGCTCAAGAAAAAACTGAATTTTGACTTTGTAATTTTGATCTACTGAATATAAATTTTAAAGCCCCAAATAAACTTTCTGGGGAAAAGGAAACTTCATTAATCAGGGAAATTGTTGAAAGACCATAGAGTCCAGGACCAAAAGACAAACTAACAAGACTAAAAAGGGCTACTTAGGAAAAATCAGTGACTTGGTTTAAAAAAAGAAGACAAAAGGGAAATTGAAAAAAATTCTCAAGATTCTCTCTGTAACCTAAGCAGTGTGACTATAAAATTCTATTGAATAAGTAAAATAAAATATAGAAACACTCAATCTCTCAGTTAAACCAAGGTGAAGAATACCGGAAGTGGAGAAGACAGGCCTGTTACCAGGAAGAGAACTGGAGAGACAGGCCCAGAGAGCTTCACTTACAGAAAGTCACAGAGTGATACACGAAGGAAAAAAGTTCATTAAATATCATTCACGGGTCTGTCATCTTTCAGGACATTGTTACTATTTAAAGCATAGTTGACCCTTGAATGACTGGAACTTGAACTGCATGGGTCCATTTACACGTGAGTTTTTTCAATTAATACATGGATTACTACACAATCCTTGGTTTAGGGAATTTGTGGATCCAAATTCTTGGATCTGAGGACTAACTATGGGACTCGAGCATCCCTGGATTTTGATACCCATGGAATCAAATCCTTGCAGATAGGATGGGGCAAGGTGGGGCAACTTTTTTTCCCTCAAAAGATTAAAGCAAAGTAAACAACTTTCATGGTTTTTGCTCTATAACCAGAGATAAATAAAGTCCAAACTAGATATTCTAATAATATCTAGTGAGTTAGGAAGATCACCTGACTAGGAACTTGAAAATATAGGTTCCAGGCTTAACCACTCCTAAGAAAGTACACAGTCTTCTCAGATCTGCAGCCAGATTTAAATGGGAATAATAATCGCTCCTTTGTCTGTGTCACAGAATTTTTATGAAGATCAAAGAGATAATAAATGTGAATTTTGAAAAGTGTAAATCACTATATACACAAGGTATTATTATCATATTTAACTGATGCAAATGAAGAGCTCCAAAGGAGTATTAAATCTATTTGAATACATTACATTGTGAAAAGACAGGACTTTATTTTCTGTGAGCATTCAAAGTATTTGTGCTTTTGATTATCTCCTTCCAGTCTAGCTCAAAAGCAATCATTTTCTTATTCTTTTGCTTAATGTCTTTTTCTCTTCCATCCCCTCATGCTCTATCACCCTGTCCCCAAAAGCTTCTCTCCAAAAGCAGTTAAAACTTTAAAATCGAAGATAACTCTCCCCCACCACCCTTTTTCTGCCAAGTTGTGAGTTAGGGAGTTACGTCCAGAGAATGCAGAAATATTTGTATTAAATGGAAGTATGAGCTGCTAGCATTTTGGCTTGGATTTTTTAAGATCTGATTTAATTTAGAAACAATTATAGGCTCAAAAGAAGTTGCAAAACAATAGAGAGAGGGCTCATATCCTGTCACTTAGCTTCCCCTCAACAGTAACATTTTACATAACCATAGCCCATTCTCAAAACCAGGAACTTGCCAGCGGAACAATTAACCAGACTATGGAGGAAAGCGAAAATCACAAGTTGGAGGAATGTCAGAATTAAAGGGAACTTTTAGAAAAAGAATGATAAAGACCAAGAGTCAATGGGCTTCAAAGTGCCCGGGTCAAGTGGAAGGAGTGCGACTATGGTTTGTTAGGAGAGAGAAGTCAGAGTTCACAGACCGAGTGTGTAAAGAACCCGTGAGGTTCAGAAAGACACATTTCCTCCAAGTTCTCAGGGTCTTAAGAAGATATAAGAACCGTCATTCATTAGCCTTACAAAGCTGCTGCTGCTGCTAAGTCGCATCAGTCGTGTCCGACTCTGTGCGACCCCATAGACAGAAGCCCACTAGGCTCCCCTGTCCCTGGGATTCTCCAGGCAAGAACACTGGAGTGGGTTGCCATTTCCTAGCCTTACACTAGAGGTTCTAAAGAAGAGTGAAGAAGAAAGAACAGTTAAAATGTATGCTATACGTGAGGGTTTAAACTGAACTGAACCCTACTGAGATTTTTCACCCATAACTTATCTAATTTTCACAAAGTTGATTCTCCCAGTGATGTCTACCCACCAGCTGAAGTGTCTGGGCAACCACACCAGGAGCAAATACCCTGGCAGGCAGGGAGCGGCATTACAGTATAGGGAGGGGAAGAATCATAATACAAAGGGCTTAGCTTTGAGAGGTGTGAATGTGCTTAGTTGCTTAGTCATGGAGCAACTAAGTGCTGGAGCCTGTCAGGCTCCTCTGTCCATGTGATCCTCCTGGCAAGAATACAGGAGAGGGTTGCATTTTCTTCTCCAGGAGATCTTCCCAACCCAGGGATAGAACCTGTGTCTCCTGCATTGGCAGGCAGATTCTTTACCACTGAGCCACCAGGGAAGCCTCTATCCTTGAGAGGAAAAAATCCTAATGCTTTTGGCAGGTGATGAAGTAAAGCCCATTTTCCCAAGTGTAACATTTTCTGTTTGCCAACAGCCAGGGGCGCATTTTCCTTATAACTCCAAATTCTTGAAGCAACCTAGGTCACACTTTATTTCAAGAAGTCACTCACACCAAGATGTATGAAAAGCAAAAGCACTTTCAGTGTTTCAGTAAAATGAAGTGATTTAATTTTTATTTCTGTTATTCTCTCTGCTCTAGACAGAATCACTCATTCACTTGATAAATAACTTCAAAGTTCCTCTGCTCTCCTCAGAATCATTCTCCATGAGAGTTGTATGAAGAGTTGGAGAAAAGCCTAATGTATGTCTCTGATGCTCTTTATGTGATCTTTACATTTTGACCTTGTTTATATTTTCAGAAGCCATGCGTGGAATTGTGGAGTTAGTCAATAATATAATCCAATCATCAATACGATACAGACTTCTTGTTTATTAATACATGATTAAAAATGTATATGATAAAAAGATATCGACTGGAGCCGAGTGTGTGGATGACAAGAACAATTATGGTTCGGGTTCCTAATCACTATGTAAGCAGTACACCCCCGCAAAAGTCAATAGACTGTTTAAAAGTCACAACACATCCTGTTCTTCTTCTTGTTTTTAAATGGAAAGTCCAGCAAATGGGACTTGTTATCTTTTATTTTATATCTCGGTTTACATTTGTAACTTTAATTCACTGAAGAAATATTTATTATCCAACCACCCTGGCTCTGGCCCCATAGTCAGCTCTGATGATACAGAAAAAATTCTTGCCCACAACGGACCATGCTAACTGGACAGCATGTGAATCTCCAACCTGAAACGAAGACTAAGTGTGTGAGACTAAGTGTATCAGTGTTTTACTGTTCTCATATGAAGATCAGTCAACAGTAAGCATGAAGCCTGAGTTGTTTTACCAACATGATATTGTTTTAATGATGGCAGCAACTTTTCTCTGATTTTTTTCTTCTGATAGACACATTTTCCAGAGGATGTGGAGATTAGGGGTGGCTCTGTGGCCAGGGAATCCAATAAGGACTGGCCATCTGGGTATCACAGCTGGACCTCTGGCTCTATCAACCAGTCAAGCTGCCCAGATGATGTGATTATACTTTTTAAAATAAAGGTATAAAGTTGGCTAAAAACTCAACATTCAAGAAACCAAGATCATGGCATCTGGTCCGATCACTTAATGGCAAGTAGATCGGGAAACAATGGAAAACAGTGACAGACTTGATTTTCTTGGGCTCCAAAACCACTGAAGACAGTGACTGCAGCCATGAGATGAAAAATTCCTGTCCATCACCAACTCCTGAAGCTTGTTCAAACTCATATCCATCGAAGCTCCAATACTTTGCCCACCTGATACGAAGAACTGACTCATCAGAAAAGACCCTGATGCTGGAAAAGATTGAAGGCAGGAGTAGGGGACAACAGAGGATGAGATGATTGGATGGCATCACTGACTCCATGGACATGAGTTTGAGTAAGCTCTGGGAGTTGGTGATGGACAGGAAGCCTGGCGTGCTGTAGTCCATGGGGTCTCAGAGTCAGACATGACTAAGTGACTGAACTGAACTGAAATCATTACTATCTCTGTCATAAATCCTAAATCCAGTCATTTTCAAATAATCCTTTCATAGTCATTCTGAAGTTGTTTCTTGGTTTGAATAAAAGTATACAGAGAGATACAGGCTTCACTAGATAAGATCAGGCAACTGGTCACTAAGAAACTTCCCCGCATCAGTCCTTCCAATGAATATTCAGGACTGATCTCCTTTAGGATTGACTGGCTTGATCTCCTTGTAGTCCAAGGGACTCTCAAGAGTCTTCTCCAATAACCACAGTTCAAAAGCATCAATTGGATTAAAGACTTACTGAAATTTACTTTTGAATGTTAACCTGTATCCTACAACCTTGCTACAATCATTTAAGAGTTTCAGGAATTTTTTAGTTGATTCTTTCAGACTTTATACATAAATGATCACGCACGGAAATGATCAGTAACAGAAAGAGTTTTATTTCCTCCTTTTCAATCAGTATCAGTTCAGTTCAGTCACTCAGCCGTTTCCTACTCTTTGTGACCCCATGGACTGCAGCATGCCAGGCTTCCCTGTCCATCACTAACTCCTGGAGCTTGCTCAAACTCATGTCCATTGAGTTAGTGATGCTATCCAACCATCTCATCTTTGTCATCCCCTTCTCCTCCTGCATTCAATCTTTCCCGGTTATCAGGGTCTTTTCCAATGAGTCAGTTCTTTGCATCAAGAGGCCAAAATACTAGAGCTCCAGCTTCAGCCTCATTCCTTCCAATGAATATTCAGGACTGATCTCCTTTAGGATGGACTGATTGGATCTCCTTGCTATTCAGGGGACTCTCCAGAGTCTTCTCCAACACTACAGTTCAAAAGCATCAATTCCTCGGCACTCAGCTTTCTTTATGGTCCAACTCTCACATCCATACATGACTACTGGAAAAACCATAGCTTTGACTAGACGGACCTTTTGTCGACAAAGTAACACCTCTGCTTTTTAATATGTTGTCTAGGTTGGTCATAGCTTTTCTTCCAAGGAGCAAGTGTCTTTTAAATTCATGGCTGCAGTCACCATCTGCAGAGATTTTGAAGTCCAGAAAAATTAAGTCTGTCACTGTTTCCATTGTTTCTCCATCTATTTGCCATGAAGTGATGGGACTGGGTGCCTTGATATTAATTTTTTGAATGTTGAATTTTAAGCTTTTTTGTTAAATACATACATATTAAGGATTGTTATATATTCTTAGAGTATTGACCCATTTATTATTATGTAATGACCTTCTTGGGCTTCCCTGGTGACTCAGTGGTAAAGAATTCACCTGCCAAGCAGGAGACACGTGTTTGATCCCTTCAGGGTTGGGAAGATCCCATGGAGAAGGAAATGGCAACCCACTCCGGTATTCCTGCCTGGAAAAGCCCATGGACAGAGCAGCCTGGCCAGCTGCAGTCCATGGGGTCACAGAAGAGCCGTATGATGACTTAGCCACTAAACAATAACAAGAGTGCCATTCTTATCCCTAAAAAAAGAACAGAATATCCAAGGACTGTGGAACAATTATGAAAGATGTAACATGCACAATGGAAATACCAAAAGAGAAAGAAAGAAAGGAACAGAGGCAATATTTGAAGTAACAATGACTGATGTCTGACACCACAGATCTAGGAAGTATGAGAGTATTTTTCTCTGATATTTGCAACAAGGAACTAGTAGAGCTCCTAGAAATAAAACTCAATGGAGGTATGAGGCCTTGATTATGACTTGCTCTTGCTGGAGTTTTAAACTCTGATTTGTCCAGACTGAGCCTCTAGGAATGTGTTAATTTCAGTTCAGTTTCCCCCAGAACTGGTTCCTGAGGTTTCAGCTCTTGAACCCTCATAAATTGTGATTGTCTGTATCTGTCTGTCTCTCTAATTTCAGACACAGCCGTTTGCCCTGTGATCTGACTTCTCTGATGAATCTAAGGAGAACTGATTTTTCAGTTCGTTCATCCTTTACTTGTTAGAATGGAGTGGTGACTTCTGAGCTTCATCCATGCTGGATTGTAATCACTGGCTTTTGAATATCCATATTACCTACCTCATACATACTTCTTGGAAATGAATCTGAATAAACGGCTATAGATTTAAGTACTGACATAACAGAATTTCCTTCTGCTCTTTACCTTGGATCCGCTGAATCAAGGGTGACCATTAGAATGGTTTTATCTTTGTTCACCACTATGTTTCAAAGACCCTATGATATTGTGACCTGTGCCAAAAGAGCCTTTGAGGAAAAAATGGAATTATTCTGTAAATAAACTGAGAGACAAATGGATAAGCAAATAAGTAATTTCTTCACATCCCTTTTATCCAAAATCTATTGACCATTTAAAACATTTAGAAATGTTTAATATCAAAAGCCAATCGAAAAGCATACAAGCAAATAAATTCTCTATTTTAAAGGTAAAGAGAACACATATTAAGCAGCAGCTGATTTGAAAATGTTTTAAATGATATATCAAAACGCAGGCAGGTACAGTAGTTTTCTTCATCAAGTCTAAGCTCCCCTTCAAGCCTCAATGAGGTGTTTTTGCTCCCTTTCTCTGTTCTCTAATAAATCTTTCCAGAGAGATTTTGTTTGAAATGCAGACATTTACACCACGTCTTCTGTACTTAATGCTTCAAGTGCAATGTGTGCTTTTAAAAGCAAATCTTTTGATTTCTTTGGTTTGTGCAAGTTTATCCACATTTTCCCTTGTTCTTCTTGTCACATCTGGCACAGAATTGTCCCGGGCTGCTCAAGGTTGAGGGGTATAATATGGAGCTCTTGAGCCAGGACACAATTAATCACAAGATCAATTCTGGGCCATGTTCTGAACTAAACAACTAAGCTAACCTGTGGCTGTTCTAGTTATTCCTCAAACAATTAATTGAATAAAATAATGCAGCTGGATTTTTCATCATATAATATCACACAAGGCAGCCATTTTTACCTTTATCCATACTGTATTGAATGAGTACTTTAAAGTTACATAATTTTTTTTTTAATTCAACTTTTGTGCAGTGGAGGATAGGTGAAATTTGTTCTGTGATGCCTAAAACATCTAGGATTCAACTGAATGGCAGAGATCTTAGCTACCTTTTGGTTAGGTCAAACCAATGCACTGGTGGTATTTGCAAACATCTGGAAACAAGACATAAAAGTAGATTATTACATAGACTCATGCATATTTATGTGTCATTGTGTGTGCACATTTGTGCAATAGTACATATTAGTTCCATGTATTTTAGAAGAAAAGTGAACAACACTATTTCACTAATTACTGTCATTTCATTTTTTTCTTTTAAATATCTTTTCTGGAGACCAAAAAGAGCTACAAAGACTGAAAGAAAAACCATAATATCTCTAGCAGGTTATCGTCATTGGTCAACACATTTCCTGATAAGAGTAATTATCTCTTTGCTTGCTTGTTTGTATATGTGAGAGATTTTTGTTTCACTTTGTGATACACCTGTATTGTGATGGATCTGAGCATGATTATTCTCCAGCAATACCATCAAACACTGAATGTTGAGAAGAAATGAGATGCAAAGTTTTAAAACTGTGCGTATGTTAATCTCTTGGCTTGGGGTCAATATACTTCCAAGTCAACGTGACTTGATGACCGCAACTTAAATGTACAGTTTTCTTTCTAAAAACGAATAGCTTGAGTAACTGGACAGAAACAGATCCAGTTTCCTTCCAATTTCAGTTTGACATTGTGGTTCCTGCTGTTTACAGACCACTGGGATTCAGGGAGAATCACACATGAAATACAGTTTAGGACAAATTAGTTGCAGAAAACTCACTGTGGATGTTAGAAAGTAGCTTTTGTACTGCTCATACAACATTTGGAGAAGCAAACGTCTTTCAGAACTGCTCTCTGACACCATCTCTCCATGACTGTATGGTAAAATCTTAGTTTTCTTGATTCAAAAGTATTATCTCTATCATATATCAAGAAGTGAAGTCTGATGACATAAAGGCACTTTATCTAATTAAACATTTCTCTTTTAAGTCACTAAACAAATGATCAGAAGAATGTGGATTACAACACCTTTTTCTTTGGCAAAAGGGAGTTGAAGCTTCAAATGGCTCCTTTCTCTGAAAACTTCTGTCATTAAATTTTGTACACTGTTAATCCATTATTATAATATAAAAAGTGTAACCAGGAAGGCTAGCTACTTTAAATTTTCCATAATTCTCAAAAGAAACAGGTTGTTGCAGGCCAATTAGGTGACGAGGGCCTGAAGGACACAGGAAGAGTCATGTATCTTTAAAGTCTATATGGTACTCTTATAAGCCACTCACCCACTTTCTTTGAGAAAGACAGAAGGGGAAAAAAAGATAAATGCTCACAGGAACTGATGATATCACACCGTGCAGCTGCTAATGCATATGGATGTGTCATGCAAATGTCCCCAGCAGAAACACATTCTTTAGTTTAAACCTGCAACCATATTCAGCAATAAAAGAGTTTCCAAATCAAACTGCTGACTCCTTTTTTTTTTTCCCTTATCAAAACACCCCAGCATACATCTTACCAGGCAGAGTAAATCAAAAGAACCAGCTGGAGTTACCAACCCTTGTTTTTTCCTGGATATCAGGTGTGTGCTGCAATTTTGCAGAACAATTTGTGAGCTGAAATAAGGAGCAGTGGTCCACTCAACTCAAAATGAAGCCATTTGGGCAATGATTGTGCTACCTTTCCAAAGGCCTTATCTTTGCAAAGGGATATTGTAATTTACCAACTGATTGGTTTTTTCCTGAGGAAAGATAGGTGTTGATTATACCTTTATCTGAATTAAAAAAAAAAAAGATCTAGAGGAACTCAGAGGCATACTGAGTAATAGAACATTGTCTTTATCTTTTCTCTTCTTCTAGTTTTAAATTTTGCAGATCCTCTGATAAGTTGATAGGAGAAGTAGATTTAAGGGAAGGACAGGGGGGAAAAAAAGGAGAATACAGAAAAAAAGAAAAGAGGTGGAAGGAATTTGGGGAGCAATCTTGTCACATTAAATTTTCTAAAGCATCGCCATAGTTAGAACATATAGCTGTGAATTTATTGCCACATATACTTCTCCTCATGTTGCGACTGGGTATTTATGGAAAAGTTCTGTATTGGGGAATGAAAAATGTCAAACAAGAAACTTCAACTGTTACCTGGAGGGGATGTTAAAAGGTAACTTGGGAGTGATTCACTCCAACTTTTTTTTATGGGTAGGAGAAGGAACACCACTTTGACATTTTTTTATAGGGATGTATGCTGAATCTAAGCACTTAGAAGAGCTAGGCAGTTGAGATTAGATGAGGAAAGAGAAAATGAGTACGTATCTGGGAATTAACCCGCATTGGTGCTCTACGGGGAGGCAGGCTAGGCACTCACTTCGAAGGCACCACTCTGGTGAAACGCCATCAATTCTGAATGAAATTACTTAGGGTGAAATTGCGTATCTGCAGGTGGCATCGTCTGCTCTCCGCTCCGGGTTTCTTGCTCCCCGCGGCCGGGGATGTGACTGACCTGGCTGGAAGGTCGCCCCCTGGTCTCCAGAGAAAGGGCCTAGGGTCCTAAAAATAGCCAGTAGTTTCCTGCGCCCTAGCCTTCTGAGCTCCAAGAACCCGGGGGGTGGGGGTGGGGGGAGCCCATTCCTATTTCTCAGGCCGGGGGCCCTGGAGTTTGTGATTTCTCCACGGAGAGCCTCGGAGGACGGGGAGGATGGGAGGAGGCCGGCTAGAACCGGGAAAGCAGTGGTGGCTCGTTCTCTCCACGCGGATGTTCGGCGACCGCTTTCCCTAACCAAGAAGTCGGTCCATTCAAAAAGCCCCGGCTCAAGCCTGCAGCTCAAGCCCAAGGCAGGCTGGGTAGCAATGGCCTTGGGGGGAGAAGGGGCGGGGGGTCTTCCTTCCCCGTTCCCCCAACTGCCCCGCCCATGGTCAAGTCACATTAAAGGATGCAAGAAGCCTGCTCCAGGAGCCGGTCCTTCACTCTTTGTCTTTGTTGATTTCCTATACACCTATAGGCAAGGAAAAAATGTTCACAGGGAGAGCCTACGATGGCGCTGTGCCCACCCCTCCCGCTCCAGGACGCAGGCGATTCTCGCTCGCATCTGGCGGCGCGCGGCTCATATACATATTTCGAGGGGGAGGCCGGGCGGCTGCTCCATCGCCGGGTCAATGTGTTAATTAAAAGTTGGTCCGAGTTGGTCAGCGCGCAGTCCCAGATGTGCTTAACAGCATGCAATTAACACACGAGGCAAATCTTTTTGAAGATACCAGCATTGACACCCCCCTCCCCACCCCCGCCCAGGAAACTCCACCCTGCTCCTGCCCAGAACGTGAAATCGCTACGGCATATAGGGGAAAAGTCATTAAAAGACGTAATTCAATATGGGCCGCTGTTTCTTGAAGAGGGTCGGGCTGGGGGAAAAAAAAATCCTAAATCTATATATTTCAAAAATAAATAGCAAATTGATTTTTTTTTCCTGCAGGACGTGCCGACACAAAGATCCTTTTTCCCTGCGTTCCCACCCTATGTATATTAAACAGCGGGCGAGCGGCGGCCGCGCGGCGCGGTGACCTAGCGAGCGCCGGCAGTCTCCGGCCTCTGTGCAGGTCCCCGCGCCGATGCCTCGGGCGATCGCAGACGGGCCTCTCGCAGCCAGATTGGTTTCTCCATCGAGGGATAATTACTGCACGTTCGCTTGCCTGGCGTCCTTTATATTTTCAAAAGTACCGGGAGCGCGGGCGTATGTGTTGATAGAGTCATCCTACATAAAATATATTGATAAGAAAAGTAAAAGTGTTGGTAGAGACACTTATTATGATCATAAACCCCAGAGGAGAAGCCGATCCAGATTCCTATTGCCCGAGGCTGCTTCTGCCGTCTCGCGCCTGCCCGCAGTTTTTAGCCCCTTGCACACAGTTCTCCGGCCTCCAGGAATGTTTGCTTCTATTTGTCTTTTAATTAGGGTTGACTCATTTAATGTGTCCCCCTCCCCCATCCTTCAGAGCCAAACAAAGACCCCGCTCTTTTAGTCTCCCCATTCTCCTAAAGGGCACACACACGGGCACGCGCGTGTACACACACATATACACACTTTCACTCACTCACTCCACTCTGCAACTTCCTCACTTCCCGGGACTCGCGGAAGCCCGCTGAGGGCTTGTTGCTCCATTGGCCACCTTGATGCCACAAATAAACTTCTTGGTTATCATCCTAACCTTGTGTCTTAGGATGGTTTGGCTTTACAGATGACATGTGACTCTGTCACCACCACCACCCAAAAGGGGACAGGGGTAGACATTCTAATCAGTCAATTTTATATGTCGTATCTAAAGGGCGTGCCTTATTGATGACAGCTAATGAAACAAACAATGGATCTGCAGTATTTTGGTTATTTATCTGGTCCTTCTAGAAACCTAGGAGAGAGAGTGATGGACGAGAGAGAGAGAGAGAGAGAGAGAGAGAGAGAGAAAGGGGAGGGGAGAGATAAAGAGAGGAGGTCGACTACAGATCTTCGGAAACGGATCAGATTTGTTGAGTGTCAACATGAAGAAGGTAGCCTGAGCCATGATTTAAACACGGGCGGTATCACTGTGAACTAGTGGCCCACGGTCGTCCCCCTACCCCCCCCCCCTGCCTTCCTGCTGCTCCCTTCTTTTCTCCCTTTTGTAGGATACAGAAGGTGAATAATGAAACCATTTTGCTAATAGTTTATGAGCCATGAGATTGGAAATGTATATGGATAGACCGGAGCACCAGACTAAAATCATTTGAAAGAAGCGTGAGGCTGGGCAGAGAAAGAAACCCGCCGTGTCCTCTTCCCCAGCCCGGAGCGGAATGGGACGGGTGAGGTGGCCTCGTGCCTCTCCGCTCCATCCGAGGGCAACGGCCTGGCCCATCCTCCCTCCAGCCTCTCACCCTCTTCATCTCCCGGAGAGCGAGATGAATCGGGGCGATGGCAAGATAGCGCGAGCGGGAGATAATCGTTATCACCAGGATTTTTCTTCCAGTGATGGGATCTAAACAGATCTATCACACCGGGCAGCTTTTCCCGAGGCAGAAAACAATAGACGTGAACTTCGCGCTGAAAACAGCCACCGGGATGCTGTCCGTACGTCTATCTTTTCTGTCCCCTTAGGGCCCGTTCCCCTGGTACGAACACCCAGAATCTTCGAGAAACGCCGCAAACACCCACTTGACTTCCATGCTCGACCCGCAAGGAGGTTCTCACCCGCTTTCTTTGCGGAGTCACTACCGTTTCAAAGCCTTGGGCTCCAGGGGACGGATGCAGGGGAACTTGAGGGATGCAAGGAGTGGTGGGTGGGGTCAAAGGTGAGTCGCCGGCCTGGCCACTCTCTCACCGGTCCACAAAGGGGGCCCCAAAGCCTGGGGAAATCCTCAAAGCCGGGTCGGAACAGCGGCCCAAGCCAAAGATCCGCAAGAGACCGCCCCACGTCTGGCCCAGCGTCCGGGGGAGCGAGGGCGCGCGGGAGAGGGCGGGGGCGGGTACCCTGGAGGCGCAGGCTCCCGGGCCGGGCTCCGCAGCCGGGTCAGCCGTCCGAGCGGGAAGGCCGGGACAGGTACGTAGCCAGGGGAACGCAAACCAGGCGCGAGTGGCCCGGGCCGTTCGGGCCCCGTCCAACTCCCGTCTGGGAACACCCGTAAGCTGGCTTTGGACCGGGGCAGAGGAGTCACTCTCCCCCCGCGGGCTCGTGACCCTCGGGGCAGCATGGGAAGCGCAACCCTCCGGCGGGCGCCAGAGCAGCGCGGGCTTCGGGTGGCTCCGAACGCCGCGCTCACTCGCCTGCGTGGAGTCGGGGGCCGGTGGGGGCACCACGCGGAGAGAGCGGCCGCCGGAACCCTCTTAGCACCTCTCTCTTGCCCCTCACCTTCCAAACTCGTCTGGATTCTGGGATAAGGCAATATAACTTTTCCGTGCACGCGGGAGGTAACCGGCAGGAAGTGGTATTAGAAGAAGCGGGAACCGGGTAGCAACGCCCCCATCCCTCAACCGCGTGGGGGACCCCCTTCGGTTTTCTCCTGGGGGTCGGGGTAGAGGTGAGACAGGGACGGACGGTGGTACTGGGCGGGGATAAGGGGCGAAAAGAAAGATCACCGCCGCTCTCCTGATCCCCTTTTCCTCGGCACCCCGCACCCCCCAGCCCTGAGGCCGCTTTTAGTCCCTTCGGAAGGGCTTGGCACCCTCCTCTGCAGGCCTTATGTTGAATGTGAAGACTCCAAAGAGAATCCTTTCCACCTGCAGACCCACCCCTGCGGTGTCCTCAATTTCTCCACCCCTGGCACCCAGCCCTATTAGACTTATCCTATAGGCTGTGGTTGGTGTTGAGACCGCCAGGATAAATTCAGCTAGGCAGCCTCTTGAACTGGCGAGTTTGGAGTGGAGACCTAATGTCTGTCGTCCCCGGAGGGGTTTATATTTGAGAAAGCACCTGGCATAAAGATGAAAATCGTACTAACCCAAATCACCGTTCGCAATCTGGCCCAGGCTCAAGGAAAGGGGGCGGGTGGGCGGCGAGTGGCGGTCAGGACGCACAGTCACTCGGGGGGTCTCTTCGGTCGGCCGGTGTGCGCGGGCTCGGCGAAAGGCGGCCAGCCCCCGGGGAGCTAACGAGGACCACCCCCGGGCGCCAGCGGGCCGGGCGCACTTCCCCGGAGCTTGGGGCCCTCGGAGAGTGAGGACGTGACCCCGGGGCCGTGCCTGCTTAACCCCGGCGGCTTGTGGCCGAGGGGTCGTGAAGTTGCGAGGGGGAGGGGGTCTTGGTATCCCTGGAGAGTTACTGTGACCTTCGGGGATGGAAACCTACGGGCTGGGAACTCCCTTGTGCCTTCTGCACTCACCCTGTCGCTGTTCCCTTCAAACACAGGGTAACCTAAACTCTCGTCCTGGCGTCTCAAGAAAACCCCTAATCCTGCCAGTTTCCCGCCTTCCTTCCGTCGCTCCCGTGATCCCAGGGGAAACCCGGCTCCTTGCTCCCTTCCCCCTTCTCCAGCCAACTCCTAGGATCCTTGCTCTTAGGGTCTTTGCCCTTCCCAGTTGGTGCCTCTAGTGCCTCGCTAGGGTGCGGGGGGAGGCAAAGAGGCGGAGTACACCCCTCCTGGCAAAAATAACAAAACTACTGGAAATCGGAGTAAAACTACATTCCACCCCACCCCCATCTGTCCCCCTCCCAAATCCTGCCAGCAGAGTGGCTGTGTTGGGGGAGGGATTGGTAGGGAGGGAGGGTCATCCCGGGGAAGGGGAATCCGGCGCAAATTTCCGCGCTTCTCTCATTTGTCAGTTGATTCCGTCTAAAAGTTCGCTATTTATAGGCTACACCCGGCAGCCCGAATCCCCGCGCCCGCTTCCTTTGCAAAGTGAGAGAGGTCCTCGCGGCGCCGGGCGGCCCGTCTCGACCGCGTCCCGTGATCGGTTTGGTTTTGTTTCTGCCCTCACACCGCGGGCAGCCCCGGAGCAGGACGCGGGGAGCAGCCCCGAAACCACCCACGCGTAGTAGTTGAGAGAGCGGCTCTGCACTCCCACCATGTGAGTCCGCGCCTGACCCGGCTCCGCGCGCGCGGGCTGGCAGGCGGCCGCTGGGGCGGCGCGGCCGCGGGGCCCGCCGCGCCGGAGCCCCCGGGGGGCTGGCCTCCGCCTCTGCCGGTGCGACCTCCGGCTGCTTCCTTCTTCCTCCTCCCCCTGCCTTTGATTTCTCGCTTCTCACTCTTTTATTTCCGCGCTTCTCTGACTCCCCTGCTTTCAACTTCCAGCTGAGTTTGGGCACACACAAAAAAACAGAGGCGACTGGCCTTTACGTGGGAGGCGGGGTGGGTTGGGCGCGTGTGTTTCCTACCGAAGAAAACTCTGTGGGTCTGGGGGAGGGAGGCGCGTACGGGAGCGCGCCCGGTAGCAGGAACAGGGGGCGGGGGGTAGGGGGTGGGCGAGGCGCGTTGATCGCGAGACCTTTCCTCTTGTCTTGGCACCGACCGACCGCAGGATGGGAATGCAGTGTTCGTGAAGCTTCTCGGTTGGGAACCATCCCTCTGCGATGGGGGCTGTGGGGGGGAAGGACAAGATGTCTTAAAATCTAGGAACCGCGCCGGGCGGAAAGGAGGGAAGAATGTGAGCGCTGGCGGAGGGTAGTCGGGAAACAGCGTCAAATCCCAAATTTAAGATAGAATTGGGGTCTGCGACACCCTTCCCCTCCTCGGCTGTGGACAAGACTCGCTTGCGGAGACAGCAAGGGCGCAAGCTTGGGGATCGCGGAGGTCCGCGGGCCTTGACCTTGTCTCCTCTTTCTACCTGCTAACGCCTTAGACGATGCTTCTGTGCTTTAGAACCTAGAAGTCGATGGGGGCGGGGAGCAGGGAGCGGGGCAGGTTGGAGAGGTGCCCCGAGCCCCAGGCGAGTGGAGCGCCAGACGCGCGCGTGGTTCGGGGAAGGGCTGTGCCCTCGGGGCCGCGACCAGGCCGGCTCTGCCGCAGGCGCGCGGCGGCGGCCATGAGACTCGCGCAGGGCAGTTCAAACCACCCTTTCCCCCTCAGAGCCCAGGCGCGGCATTTGGGGGGGTGGAGAAGGTTATGACTGAAAATAACCCGGGGCTCGGATCCGTTTGGCTGGAGATCTGAGCTCCAGCGCGGAGGTGGGGAGAGGTTAAGAATCAGCAAGCGAAGAACTGCGGCCTCGCCTGTGGCGCGCTCAGGGCTCTGGCCCCCGCTGATGAATTTCTGCCCCATCACCGATTTCTCCTCTCACGGTGGATGTCCCTGAATCCCCCTGTGGCCGCTCCCTCAGGGCGCTCAGTCTGTCTGTGGACAAAAGTGGTAGGGAGCGAAGACCCAGCCCCGGTCTATGGCAGTGCCACAGGGGGAACCCGACTTTCCAAAGTATGTGCACTCAGGGTTCCCGGCACAGAAACGGGGTCTGAGGCCTGTTTCCGGCTCCAGTCGGTCCCTGCTTCACTCCTGGGCTCACTCCGCAAGGACGATCTGGTTCAGACGGGACGGGGGCCACCCCCAACTGGCCCGGAGCTACCCGGATTCTCACCCCGGCTTGCCCAAAAGAGCTTTCAGAAACTCGACCGCCAAGTTAAATTCAGAGGCACTTATCTTCTGCTATCTCTGGGCTGCATGTGGGGTTATGGGTAGATGGCAAATTTATTACAACTTTACAGCCGGACACTAAGCGGCGGGGACCTGTAAATGTCGGAATTCGGGGGCTGAGGGTGCGGTGTCTCCTCTCTTCCTCCGCCCCATTAGCCGACAGTAAGTGCCACTCAGCTCCCCTGGCACAGGTTCGGGGAAGCTTTTCTTATAAAAGGAAGAAAAACGATCAAAAGTAAGAAAGATGGAAATTAAAAGGAAATGAAAGAAAAGACGAGATAAAAGGGAAGGTGTGGTCTCTAGCTAGCTGTATCCCTCCTTATCTCCTTGGAAAAGAGCGCGATGTTTCAAGAGCCTTGGCTTTAGCCCAAGAGCATCCACCTCCAGACCCCACTCCAAGTTCTCTGACCTTGGCCGGCTAGTGGAGGCGCGTCAGCCCGTGCTTTATCTGACACGCTTCTCAGCTTCCTCAGCGCTCAACCCTTAACCACATGGAAATTCCCTGTCCCCAGCGCTGGACGACACGACACGCTTTGCTCAGGAACTGGTCAAAGATGGAGAAGGCCCAGCGCGCCCTCTCAGCGAGTCTACTTTGGCACAGTATCTGAGTCCCCCGCAGGCGCGCGCAAAGTGCAGCGCTCTGGTGGGAGAGGAATGCTTGCCCAGATAATTTCGCCTTTAGGAATTTTGAGAATTAGCTGGGCTCCTCACCCCACCTCGCCCCCGTCTCTCTGAAGGAATCCTAGAACTTGGGAGCTTCGGGGAGCTCAACGAAGTAAAATAAACTTGTCCTGAGCTCTGCCTCAGTTCTCTGCGCTGCGATTCCCCCAGATCTTTCTAGTTCTCCCTTCTGGCTGCAGATTCTTTTCCATCCCTGACATTCCGCACTCTGCTTCTGTTTCGGGGCCTCCAGACTCCTGGGGATTTACCCTCAGGTGGAAATTCTAGATAGGAAAGACCCAAGTTCTCTTCCTCGGTTGAGTGAGAATGACCTTCCGACATCCAGACAAAAGAAGAGAACTTGGTGTGTATGGAAGGAGGTGAGGGCAGAGAACGGGGAGGCCTGTTAGTGTGCAAATGAGCTTAGTTGCATGGAGGAAGAAATTTCTCTCTCTCCAAACAGCTCATGATTTCAAGGAACCCTGGAAAGAGAGAGGACTGGGGAGTTTCCTCTTAGAAATTCTTCAGATCAGTGATCTACAAGTGATGAGAGAGAAACTGTGGGGGAGAGGGGTGGCAGAGAAGGCCACCCATGCCTGCCTGCAAACAGGCTTTGCCCTTTTGGATGACCTTAGATCATGGTTGTAAACGGTGGTAACAGTTTTATGGAAAATCAGAGCATAACACCTGACAGTCCTCTTCATGGTGCCCTGAGCTGCTCTACTGGGTCATCTGGGGCCTAAAACTGGAGGTTAGGAGGAACTTCAGCAGCCCCCACCACCACCCCACCCCTTTCCCCAGGTAGACCTGTGACTCTGCTGGGTATGTGTGGAAGGTTGTAAGCAGTGGTCACTTTTCCTGAAAACTGGAGCAATTCCTCTCCCTATGCTCATCTCCAGTCTTTCCTGGGTCAGTTATCCCAGGACTCCAGCCATTCCTAAGCTATGTTAGCAATTCCTAGCTTATGTGTTCTTTATAGAGACTTCTCTCAGGAAGAAGTGAACACTAAGAAGAGCTGAGTTGTGTCCTTTCAAGGTTTCAGTCGATTATAAATTTGCACGTCTCTGAGCACAAAACTGAGGTCTGAAATGTCAGTGGAAAGAGGGCTTAAGGAGAATCCAGAGAAGATCCAAGTGACTGGCAAGAAAGTTCCTTTAACTCCTTGCTTTCCTCTTCGGTTTCACCAGTTTAACTTCCTTTTTCTCTCTTAAGTGAAGGAATAGGATTCTCCACTTCTGTGACTGTTGTGGCCACATGTTCATATGTATATTCTGGTCAAGGATTTTCAGAATTTGACCTGTAAAGTCTTCTGTGCACTCTTCCATCTGACTTGATTTTGACATGAAATATAAGCCTTTCTTTTCACCAAGTTCTTGTTCACCTTCAACAGTTGGTTTCAGTTTCTGTTATTTCTCAAATTTCCTTACAATAACATCCACGAACCAGATATGTTTAGCTTCTACGAGACAGGATTATTCCTTCTGCATTTCTCCAGGCAATTCTGGCTAAAACCGCCTTTGCTTTCACCTGAAAGGGATACTTACCTGAAGATGAAAGTGAGGGGCTTTTTTAAAACCCAAATTATCCAAATACTTGCTTTTCTTTTTTCTTCTGCCTGTTTGAAATAAACCCAGTCATGTTAACATTTAAATAGACATGTTGCAAATGACAAACATGGCTTTTTATGTAGACATTTTCTTCGAGATTTAAGAAGTCATGGCTCAGGTATTTAACATGATTTCAGGAAATTATATCTTTGAAATTCATTGACAGCTAGATTTATTTGCAGAACTTTCCATGCAACTTTGTCATGCTTGTTTACAGCTATATTCTCTGATCTAAGGGCATCTACCAACAACTGCTTCACAAGTATTGAGTCAAAGGAGATTTTTTTTTTCCTAAATTCAAAATTCTTTCCACATTTCCCCTTGTTTCAGGTCAGGTAGTTGATCTGAAAGTTTGCAGCTCAGAAAAATTAAGTTTGGAGCATATAATAGATTCTACTGACCCATTTGTATAATCTCTGTTTTATTGTTAACATTTTGATAGTTAAAAAGATTTCTTTTGGGGAGCAAATAAATGTATTATTATATATATAGATTTATAAAATAAATATATATCTTTTTTTTTTCAGGGAGGCTTACTGAATGATTAGTTTTCCTCCAGATTCTATTTTTTTCTATCAGATATGTCATTGTTTTCTATTTATCTTGTGTAAATTAAGGAAAGACTCAAATTACTGACTTATGATAAATCATATCACTCTTCTTATCAGAGTCATCAGTATTCTGTTATTTTGAATTAAACATTTTAATGTCATTTTGAAGACAGAAGGTCTCACATATGTTCATTAATAGGAGCTGGCTAAATTGGTTAAACTATTGACAGGAAACATTTGGAAGTGGAAATGTAGCATTGGGAAAGTTGATGTTTTAATGGTAAACTGATGAACCAAGAATACCGTTCAAGAGCAAAAGCATTAATGACAAATGGCCCAGTGAAATACAGGAAATAGAACTTGTCAGCCACTGATCTTCTATATATAGTATTTCACTTTTAAACACTGTTTGGGCAATATATGAAGTAACTTTGTAGGGGAAAAGAAGCTCTTGCTAAGTACTGGAGACTCAAGCCAGTATTTTTTTTTAAAACGAGGTAAAATTTCAGATGCTGTAACATCCAACATTTTTTATTCTTTTAAAGCATACAACATAATGGCTTTTTACTACCATGCATCACCACTATTTAACTCTAGAACATTTTCATCACCCCAAAAGGAAACTGTGTATTCGTTAAGCAGTCTCTCCCCTTCTCTCCTCCTCCCGACCCTTGGTGGTCACTGAGCTGCCTTCTGTCTCTATGGATCTGCCTGTTCTGGACATTTTGTAACTGAAATTATTTAATATTTGGCCCTTTGTGCCTGGCTTCATTCACTTTGCCTAGTAGTTTCCAAGTTCAGCCACGTTGTAGCATGTGTCAGTCCCTCATTCCTCTCTACAGCTGAATAATATCTGATTTTATGGATATACCACATTGTGCTGGTGGGCACTTGAGTTGTTTCTACCATTTGGCTATTATGAACAATGCTGCTGTGAACATTCACTACAAAATTCGTTTGAACCCATTCAGCCTTTTTTTTTTCTTTTTAATTATCATGATCAAATTCATCTACCAAGAAATTTCAAATAGTCTTTTCTGTTTAAACACTATTCAGAATCTTCCTTTAACCTATGTTTTCAGATTTTTGCTGGCCATATCCTAACTCTGTGTTTAACTTTCTGAGGAATCACCATATTGCTTTCCACAGTGGCTATACAGTTTTACAGTCCTATTAAAAATGTCTAAGAATTCCAACTTCTCCACATCTTTGTCAACATTTATTTTATTTTCCATTTGAAAAAATCATAGCCATCCTAGTGAGTGTAAGTGTTATCTCACTGGGATTTTGATTTGCATTTCCCTAATGACTAATGGTGCTCAGTATTTTTGCATGTGCTTATTGGCCATTGGAATATCTTCTTTGGATAAATATCTGTTCATTGTCTTTGCTTCCTTTTCAATTGCTTCCCTATTTGTCTTTTTGTTGTTGAACTGTAAGAGTTTTTGATGTATTTTGAGTATTAGATCCTTAACACACACATGACTTACAAATATTTATCTTTCCTCCCATTCTCTGGATTGTTTTTCACCCTTTTGGTATTACCCTGCAGTTCATAAGAGTTTTTAGTTTTGATAAAGTCCAATTTAGTAGAAGTTATTTTAAACAATAGGTACATTCTTCATTCAGAGGGAAACAGATTGAACACAGGACCAAAAAAATTAAATGCTGAATCCTAAAAAAAAAAAAAAACAAACTGTCCTGTAATGCAAGAGAGCAACTTTACCAAACGTAGATTATCAAGGAGTGTGTAAAGTTACCGCTGTACAAGTGAAGGAAGCAGCTGTGGCTCCATTGACCTTTTTCTTTGAAGAAGTCCTGGGTTATTCAAGGTCTGATGAATGAGATCTTTTATCTTTAGATGACAGTAGTTTTTTTTTTAATTATCTTTATCAAATTCATCTACCAAGAAATTTCAAATAGTCTCCTCTGTTTAAATAACATTCAGGATCTGCCTTAAACCAACAACAACCAGGAAGATCAAAGAAAATGTTGCCAGGATGTTTCTAACCCAGCCACACGCAGGCTGTGTAGTAAGGTAATATACTTGTAAAGTTCCCAGGAGAAAGGTCTTGGAGTCATAGATGAGAGAAACTAAAGTATTGCAAAGCACCTTAACACAAAGAGGACGAGTATAAGTGGACGTTGCTGAGTGCACAGATTTTGCCTGTTTTCTCAAATTGGCTGTTTTGAGATAATTAACTGATTTGAACCAGCTCTTCATTTAATTTCATTCTTAGTTATGAAGGAAGCAGGCTTGTGGTGAACATTGATCGACACATCTCTGATTCTGTCCCTCGAAAGTCTTGGACTGGATTCTGACATCTGCCATTTTATGGAATAACGTATTGGGCAAACCACTGGACTCTTTCTAAGTGTCCATGCACAGAGTTCTTGCATGATCCACATGTGTTGCTGTTATCCTGAACAGCCAAGAAGGATTCTGAGGAACACTCAGCCTCCTCCTCTGCAGGGTAACATCTTCACCCTACAGGTATCTGAGAGAAAAACAGAATAATACGTATTAAAATGATAAAGCTTTTTGAAGTTGTAGTGTGTGTTTCCTTGTTTGTGTAGCCCTTAAAATATACCAGGTATCGTCCGAAAACTTAACACATTAAAAAATTAAGTCCTCAAACAACCCCACAAGGCAGGTACTATTTCCCCTCATTTTATAAGTGAGAAAAGTGAAGCATGGAAATCTTATATAACTTGCCCACAATCATACAGTTGATAAGTAGCAGAGATAGATTTTTGAACCCAGATAGTCTGGCTCCAGAGTCTGTGTTCTTTAGACTGTATCATGTTGCTTACAGTTAAAACTTTGAGATTTCAAATGAAAATTGGAGTCTCTGCATTTATTGATTTACTTAGTGTTTATTGAATACCTATACTTTGTCATACTTCTTTTGAGACGTTGGAAAGTCTAGGAATGCTGGGGCTGCAATATTGCATTCTCTCCTGGCAACAGTCTGCAGCAATCTAGATAGTCTGCCATCTTTTGATGGGTTCACCCAACTTGTCTTGATTCATTCACTTGTTTGCCTGGGTGAGTCCTGTAATTAGTCACACTTGTTCCTGCTAACATGAGCCCCACACAAGGAAAATAGATCAGAACCAAAATATTAAACAGGAAGGCAATAATAAATATAGCAGATAAACATTTTGGCATGGATTTATTTTTGCAAAGTTCTCTTGCTCCTGTCATTAACTACAGATCCCATGAGCCAAAGAGATTAGTTGGGTACCCTCTGAGTACTCAAGTGGAGGAACAAGCCCTTTTAAAATTGAGAAGTTTAAAATCAGAAGAAAATCCAACACATGTGCAGAGAATAATATAAATTAATATGTGTGTGTGTGCTAAGTAGCTTCAGTTGTGTATGACTCTTTGAGACCCTATGGATTGTAGCCCACCAGGCTCCTCTGTCATGTAGTTTCCAGACAAGAATACAGGAGTGGTTTGCCATTCCTTTCTCCAGGGCATCTTCCTGACCCACGGATCAAACCCAAGTCTCCTGCATCTCCTGCATAAAAGTGGATTCTTTACCACTGAGCCACCATGTAGGAAATTAAAAAAAAAAAAATCCCACCAATTAGAAATCTTTAATCACTAGTCTTTTAGGCAGAGATCTTTCAGTTATGACAGAATTTGTTTCATTATTTTATACACAAAAGGTAAATAACAAACAATATCAGATCTACTCCAAAAAGTAGGCTTCAGAATATGCCACAAAGTTGGGAAACAGTCAACCCTATTTCCTGTGTTTTCAAAAGATTGACTCATGCTTATTCAGCTCAGTGTAGTTGAGTAGTATTCATAGCAATTGCCCTGAGTGCTACAGGCTCCAAAAGAATCTTCTGAATGGAGAGAGAATTTAAGATGCCAAGTACTATGTTAATTGCATATATTCCATTGCATCCTCATTTTTGAGCAATGGTTAGTTATTATTCATGAGGACACTTGATAGGCAAGAACATTCCTCTTGTAAACATGCAGATACTAACCAAAGAGTTTTATTCTAGCCATTTGCCAACTTAAGAGTGAAGAGGCCATCTTTCAGAGGTCTGGTACCAAGCAGAGGAGGTGTTTTAACATTCACCTGTGCACTGTGATCAGAGTCACATGGCTGAGCTTTCCTCATGATTAGACCCATATTGGGTCCACAAGTGTGAGTCAAATGTTCTGTGGAAGTTTGCCAGGTGGGCTGACATGGAGGCATACAGTACTATTGGTTTAGCCCTGTTTTATTTGCTTTTAAATAATCAGCAGAAACCCTTTCTGTGTTGAAAACTTGCTGTGATTACTTTATTGAATCCTATAGAATGATGGTGAACTTGCTAATTCAGTGTGCAGTGTATGTTGAGTACCTTCTGGCTTTCAATGTTATGAGGTGGGTGGGAAGGTAATAGACATACTATGAATCCCGTAGGGAGGACAGTGAGGCTTGGAGATGACTGCCCATGACCACACAGGTAGTAGGGCTGCAGATTTGGGCCTCAAACCCAGGCTTCTGATGCCAAATCAAGGGTTCCTCTTCCATGTCTCTTGATCAGCATTTCTGAGAGTGTGTTTCACTTGAACCCCTTCACAATGACCCAGGACATTTGTATAAAATGTAGAATCCTAGGCCTTGCTCTAGAAATACTGAATCCCCAGGACCCAGAATTGTTAATGGTCCCTTCAATATATTTATATACAGTTAACATTAGGCTTAACTGGTCTGTATACTAAAAATGTTGAAATATTTGGTTAGGTCAAGTTTTTTTTTTTTTTTTTTAATGCAGCTTGTTTCTGAAGTCTTCATTGAATTTGTTACAATATTGCTTCTATTGTTTATGTTCTGTTTTTTTGGCCATGAGGCATAAGGGATCCCCAACCAGGGATGGAACTGGCACCCTCTGCATTGGAAGGCAAACTCTTAACCAGTGGGCCACCAGTGAAGTCCCTGGTGAGGTCAGTTTGACACTAAGATAGTTGGAAGAGAAAAGAGAAATCTGACCACAGACAGTGAATGCTAGTGTGCTCTTGATAGGTGCCCGACAAACTGGGTTTTAAATAAGAGATTCAAAGAGATCTTCCCATTCGGGGAGGTTGTTCTTATTGGAAGTATTCTATGTGGGCTTCCCAGGTAACTCTAGTGGTAAAGAACCAGTCTGCCAGTACAGGAGACCCAAGAGACAGAGGTTCGATCCCTGGGAAGATCTCCTGTAGTAGGAAATGGCAACCCCCTCCAGTATTCTTGCCTGGAGAATCCCATGATTTAAATAAGAGAGTCAAAGAGATCTTCTTGTTTAGGGAGGTTGATCTTATTAGAAGTATTCCATAGAAGTGTGATTTTTTAAAAAATCACTGTTTTATAAAATGTGTTCTATAGGACCCTACTTCTATAGGATAGTCATTCATTCAGCAAATATGTACTAAAATGTGAAGTGCTATGTCAACAGTGAAGGAACCCTGACTTTATGGAACCCCATCTATTGAGGAAAGATGGTAGAGATGCAAAGTTTTCTTAGCAGACACATTTGTAAAATAATGGCTTTTACAGATTATTTCAGAAGCAGGTACACTTCAGAGCCTCCTATGTACCTGATGCGTGCTGTGAATATCTAAGACAGGACTGTTGAAAGTGGTGTTTTCCAGATGTATTACAGCATCCTTCAGGTGAAGGTTACCTCCTAGGTCTAGTGCTCCATGGAACACCTTCTGGATCACACTCTTCCTACACACTGTGGTGAGATTCTGTTTCCTTGGAAGGCTCAGATCTGTGGCACTGATAGAGACAGGGAGTGTATTGTAGAAGTGGAATCCCACTGCACCTCTAGCCACCAGAGTAGTAGTGTTCTGATAGCCTAGTGAGCACTGGGATAAGCAACGAGCCGACTTTGGCCGAAGAGCTAGCATCCAGGGATTCAGATCAGCTTTGGGCCATCTTCATAGGTGGCTGGGGTGTGGATTTGAACATGGGGTGATCCCTGGATGTGTCCCTGGTCTCTCAGCTAAGGAATGGTGAAAGCAGAAGAGATTCTAGCATTTCTGGGGCCCATTTTGGAGCATTGGGTGTGGGAAGAGTCGCATTAATAGAGAGCACGTGCCACTTTCTTTCCTAGAAAGAAAGCTGGATATTACTGGAGGACCACTCAGCCTTTGACTCACTGCGTGTAATCAGACTAATTTGCTGAAAAAGACCTCCTTTCTATGCGTTACCCACTTTTATCAAAATAGTTGTTGGAAAAAGGAAAACATAGGCCTTTTCAGTGGATTGCCTAAGTCCAGTGATTCCTAGCTTTGGTTTTTTGTTTTTTCTTGTTCTTCTTTTTCTCAGACAGTTGCTCTGTCTAAAAAGAACAAAGTGGCTTGGCTCAGATAACTCACAGGGGTGAGTTCACCTGATGGATGGATTTAAATAGTTTGGATGTTGACATTTATCAGATTACCCAGAGAACTGCCACATCACCACCTTGATTCATGCATGTGGAGAGTCCTTAAAGAAACCTCTTCAGAATTGTTTGCTTTTCTTAGTTATCATAATATTGAAAGATATGTTGCTTTATTGTTCATTAAGTACGTGCTTTATTCCATATTACCACACATAATTCCACACAGATATACAAAATAAAGTAAAGAAATGGAGCAATTTCTCAATAATTCAGATAGTCATCACCGAGTATATAAATACTTAAGACAGACTCCTCTGTCCCCCTTTTTCCAGAGTTGTCTGATTAAATATTCACCTTTTCATTCTTTGTGAGGGGATATCAGATCTCTTAAGTGCTGGTGTCTTGAACTTAAAGTCTAAATTTAGTTTACTCTTTTAATCACTTTGAGTAAGAGGAGTTAAATGCAATTGCTATCTTCAGGGAGGTTACAGCTTAGGCTGGGAGGTAGTCAGGAAGGGTAAAAACAGACATTGCTATGATATCATACAGCTATCTGGTAGGTGCTCCACGAAGAGTTTTAAGCATGGTGATGGTGTTTCAAAGGCATGTAATCTGGCCATGAAGAATTAGGAAGAGCTGACTCCAGGAAAATTGCTGTGAGGTTGGTCTTTAAAAATAGGTAGAAGATGATTTGGTGGAGTAGAAAAGAGAAGAAGAGTTTTGTATATAAGGCAAGAATATGAATAAAGACACAGAAATGGGAACATATAAGGCATATTTGGGACACCAAAGAAGTGTATTTGGGGGAGGAAGAGGGGAAACCAGCAGAGAAAAATATAAGACATGGGGGCTTTGCTGGTCCAGTGGCTGAGACTCTGTACTCCCAACGCAGGGATCCTGGGTTCAATCCCTGGTCAGGGAACTAGATCCACGGGCTCCAACTCAGAATTCACACGCCACAACTGAGACCTGGTGCAGCCAAATAAATTAGAATAAATATTAAAAAAAAGACAACATCATTGAGGGTCTCTTAGCTGTGATACACTTAGGTATATCATCCATCCAATTTCACTTTTCATCCTTGCAGCAAGCAGGACAGATCACTTTTGAGGCTGTTGTTCGCCAAGATTCCTGTACCATTTCCATTGTATAGCGTTTCTGCTGGGAAGTGACTGCCAAGGTGGGTACCATGCGTCCTAGGTCCCTGTGCATTTGTTGGGGCCAAATGATTGTTCTCCACATTGAGATGTGGATACAGCTTCCAGGCTGACATGGTTAGGAACACATGTGCCCTTTCCATCATGGACTATAGAAAGAAAAAAGCTGTGAACAAAGGGCTTCAAGATCTTAGGGGAGGGAGAGCCAGTGCCTGGAGGAGCCTGAGTCCTACTCAACATGCAACCAGACTTCACGTAAATGGGAAAGAAATTAAGTCAGCTACTGAGATGTAGAGATTTATTTTTTATAGAAGCTAGAGCTACCTTCATTAATACAGTTATTATAATAGGCTTATATAACACAGGCTCGTAGATGTAAGTTACTCTAAATCCCTTAAAAATAACAAGTGAGGCCAGGATTACAAAGCCAAGTATGTCTTCAAGAGTGTTCTCTTATTCTATTCCCATGTCGCTGTTGTTCAAATATTCATTTATTATTATTATTATTTTAACTTGGTTGCAGCACCTGGGATCTTCTTGCATCATGCAGAATATTTCATTGTGGTGTGTGGGCTTCTTCTAGCTGTGGCCCACGGGCTCAGTAGTTGGGGCGTGTGCGCTCAACCCCACAGCATGAGATCTTAGTTCCCTGACCAGGGGTGAACCCTCGTCCCCTGCATTGTAAGGCAGAGTCTTAACCACTGGACCACCAGGGAAGTCATTATTCCCATGGTTTTAACAACTATCTCTACGCTATCAGTTCTCAATTGTTGACCTAGAACTCCTTTTTTTTTTTTAGGTCCAGACTGGTGTAGGTGGCTGCCTACTGCCTATGTTGTTTGGCCCATAAATAAGGCTCCACTATACTATAGATTAAATAAGTTATTTTCCCCCCTAGAGTACTATGGATTAAGTAAGTTTTCCCCCTAGAGTAAGTTTAAAAATTTCTTCCCCTTCTAATGGAATGCTTGTCTGGGCTGTCTGCTTTACTGACCCTTTGGTTCTTTACCTAGGGTCATCTAGCCCTCCTTTAAGGGGTTGTCTCATTGGCACGGTTAAAGTTAACCCACTTCCTGGTTTTCTGAAAAGAAATGTGACATAAGCAATTTTCTGAAAGCAAATGAGAGGTTGCACGCTTTGGCTCCTCTTCCATTATCAAGAACTTGGTCACAGGGATGTAGGAGGGCTGAACAGTGTGGTCACTGGTAGCTGGTTTTGTGCTCAGCTGAAACAGTACTGGATGGAAGAGGAGGAGGATTTTTCAGGACACCAATCATTCTGGCGCAAGACTCTCAGCTTTAAATCCACTGGGCCTGGACTTCCTTGGTGGTCCAGTGGTTAAGAATCCACCTGCCAATGTGGGGGACACAGGTTCAGTTCCTGGTCTGGGAAGATCCTACATGCTGTGGAGCAACAAAGCCCGCGCTGCAGCTACTGAGCAATGCTCTAGTGCCTGGGAGCCACAGCTACTGAAGTCCATGTGCTTAGGACCCGTGCTCCCCAACAAAAAAAGCCCCCAGACCATGACTAGAGAAAGCCTGTGTGCGGCAGTGAAGACCCAGTGCAGCCAAAAATAAGTAAATAAAATCTTAAGAAATATGAAAAAAGAAAAATGTTAAAAATCCTGCTGAGTTTAGAAACACACTCATCCGTCTACCCAAACTGACTTTGTATCTTGTTTTCTCTTCCCTGGTTAATGATCACACTACCCTCCCAGAGGCCCAGAGACCAAGGTGTGATATATACCCTGACTTATTCTTTTACCTTACTCTCCATTGCTAGTTGTTCTCATCTCTCAAGTATCTTTTGAAAGTGCCCACTCCACTTAATGCTTTTCTACCACCTTGCTCTGTGTCTTCGGCGTCTCTCCCGGAGACTTGTAGAATGTCCTCCTCATTGGTCACCCTGTCTCCAACAGCCACCTAGCAAGGACATCCTTCACACTACCATGAGAGTGATTTTTCGAAAATGCAAATCTGATGATCATTTTACTCCCTTTTTACAACCCTTCAGTGATTTCCCATGGCAAAAGTCCAAATTGCTTTGCAGTGCACAAAAGGCCCTCTGTGGCTTCGTCCCTGAATCTCTCCACCGTCATTTCTGACACTTGACTGTTCTCCTCCCCCAAACAGATCACCCCCACGGCTTCAGTTATACTGAGCGCTGCCAGCCTGTTTCATTTCTTTGTTTCTCTGCTCATGTGTTCCTTCTGCCTAATGAATGATTATGTATTTTTCAAGACCCAACACAGCTGACACCTTTTCTGTGACACTATACTGACATTTCTCCACTCTTTGCTTATTGTTTCATTTATTCCATGAATAAATGTTCTGTTTATTGACGATCTGTCCCTTTCAGACTCATTGTGTTAAACATTGGATGTGAGAAGCAGAAGTAGGTATGATTCCTGTCCTTGTGAAGCTTACAGTCTAATGGCAGAGTTGGACATCAATCAAATAGTCCCACAAACAAACGTAAGGAAATTACAACTGTGACAAATGCTATGAAGAAGGAAAATGAATATATTGATCAGCCCATTGTAGGAGAATTTAACCTTAGTAAGGGAATATAGGGGGCTTCCCTGGTGGCTCAGAGGTAAAGAATCTGCCTGCCAATGCAGGAGACACAGGTTTGATCCCTGGGTTGGGAAGATCCCTTGGAGGAAGAAATGGTAACCC
Source organism: Bos indicus x Bos taurus (assembly GCF_003369695.1). Lineage (NCBI taxonomy): Eukaryota > Metazoa > Chordata > Mammalia > Artiodactyla > Bovidae > Bos > Bos indicus x Bos taurus. Next base: position 19,940,551 of record NC_040091.1, on the reverse strand, counting down.
TCTCCACTATCCATGCCTGAAGAATTCCATGGACAGAGGAACCTGGCAGGCTACAGTTCATGGGGTTACAAAGAGTCGGACGTGACTTAGTGACTAAACAACAATAGTAAAAGGTGAATTAGCCAGGTAAGAAAAATCGCTTGTAGACAGAGGTTACACAATGTATCAACACTAGGTTAGGAGGAAATTTGGGATTGTACCAGAGAAAAAAAGCTTCTTTTGACAGCGTTATCCTTGGATGGATCTGAAAATTAAACAAAGACATACTAACAGGAAAAAAGCACATACACTTATTTATTGTAAATTTGATGTGACATGGGAACCTTCCTAAGGAAATGAAGACCCAAAAGTGCGAACTGACCTGAATGGTTTCCTGGGCTTGCTGAAGAGTGGGAAGTCAAGGGAAGGTGTGAGAGGGCAAAGAGCGTGAGATAAGTGAGTAAACCGGAAGAACTTAGCAAGGGGTGTTTGTTTGGATTCTTCTTGGTATCCCTCCGTCTTGCAGACAAGGATGTTCCTTCCCTCTGGGCGTAGGGAGGGTCCTTCTCAAGGAGGAAGACCTACTTCAGGGGAGAGGATGATGAAGGGAGGTTAAGGGGGCCTTTCTGCTTCTGCCATTTTCTCAAACTCCTTCAGCTTAAAATATTCAGCGTGCCAGGACACCATGTTTTGGGGTAGCACATCCTGAACCCCATCAGGTTAAGGACTGAATAAAGACCAGTGCAATGGAGGCATTGGTTTAGGAAATGAGGTACAGAGTGAGGCAGGAGAAGGAAGTGGAGACAAGGCTGTGAAGAGCTTCATAAGCCTGTTAAGGAGGTTTCTCCTTATTTAAGTGGAGTGGAAAGTCATTTAATGTAAGATAAGATGTAATCAGTTTTTGGTTGTTTTTTTTAAGAATTCATTCTGGCCACTGTAAGAAGAGTGAGTTTGATGGTCAACTGAGTGGATGAGGCTAGAGTTGTTAGTTCAGGCTAGAGATACTGGTATATTGAATTAAGTTTGTGATAGTGGTGATGAAATAATTCATATTTAGGATTAGAGATGGTAGCTGAAGAAGAAGGAGATATGAAGAATGATCCCCATATTCCTGGATGGAGGATAAAGCTAGTCATGGAGAAAAGAAATATACTAGGAGAAAACTAGCTCAGAGAGAGGTTGAATGTGAGCTGCCTTGGAGATATCTAGAAGGAATCATTTCCCTGGATGTTCAGCATGTTTCGGTTGCTGCACGCGTGTGTGTGCGTGTGTGTACGTGTGCACACACGTGTTCATTCACTTCAGTCATGTCCAACTCTTTGTGACCCTATGGACTGTAGCCTGCCAGGCTTCTCTGTCCATGGGATTCTCCAGGCAAGAATACTGGTGTGGGTTGCCATGCCCTTCTCGAGGAGATCTTCCCAATCTAGGAATTGAACCTGTGTCTCCTGTGTCTCCTGCATTGCAGGTTGATTCTTTACCACTGAGCCACTTGGGAAGCCCTGTAGCTTCACATATGCTACATTATAATTACCTTCGTGCTTCTCTTTGATAGCTCAGTTGGTAAAGAATCCTCCTGCAATTCAGGAGACCCCAGTTCGATTACTGGGCCAGGAAGATCCCCTGGAGAAGGGATAGGCTATCCACTCCAATGTTCTTGGGCTTCCCTTGTGGCTCAGCTGGTAAAGAAGCCACCTGCAATGCGGAGACCTGGGTTTGATCCCTGGGTTGGGAAGGTCCCCTGGAGAAGGGAAAAGCTTCCCACTCCAGTATTCAGGCCTGGAGAATTCCATGGACTGTGTATGTATAGTCCATGAGGTTGCAAAGAGCTGGACAAGACATTCACTTACTAGATTCTCAAAAGGATGGAACAGCATTTTTTTTTTTCTTCTCCTCTCCTCTGCCTTCTTCCTCTTCTTTTTCTTTAAATTAATTTTTATTGGAATATATGCTTTAAAATGTTGTGTTAGTTTCTGCTGCATAGCAAAATGAATCAGCCATACATATACATGTATCCCCTCCCTTTTGGGCTTCCTTCCCATCAGGTCACCACAGTGCATTCAGTGGAGTTCCCTGTGCCACACAGTGTGTTTGCATTAGTCACCTATTTCATATACAGTATCAATAGCGCATATAATAGTGTCAATCCCAGTCTCCCAGCTCCTCCCATACTCCCTTCCCCCTTGATATCCATATATTGTCTACATCCGTGTCTTTATTTCTGCTTTGCAAGTAAAATCACCTATTTCATTTTTAGATTCCATTATATGTGTTAATATACAGTATTTGTTTTTCTAACTACTTCACTCTGTATAACATTCTCTAGGCCCACTTATGTCTCTGCAAATGACCCAATTTTGTTCTTTTTTATGGCTGAGTAATACTCCATTGTATATATGTACCACATCTTCTTTATCCATTCCTTTGTTAATGGAAATTTAGATTGTTTTCATGTCCTTACTATTGTAAGTAGTGCTTTTATGAACATTGGGGTACAGGTATTTTTTTGGAATTATGGTTTTCATGTTATTCTTTCTTATATCCTCAGTACCAATTATTGTAAATTGCACATATTTTCCCAGTATATATTCGTGAATAAATGATCTGACTCCAAAGCTCACACAGTTCCTCCCATGGCAGTAACAGAGGCAAGAAAATACTAGAAAGATAAGTTGAGGCTTAGTTGTAGTAATTTAAATCCCTGGCTAATAAGTTACATTATGACACAAAATATAATTAAACCTTAAGTTTACAGCTGGTTTCCAACCCAACGTTTGTTTCAAATACTGCTTGTGTTATTTTAAAAACCATATAATGTTTACTCAAGGGACATTCTCTCCTGAGTAAATCAAAGCCAGTCAAGCTATAAGAATAACATAGAGATGATGCTCCAGAAATGAACTGTGTCTTTATGTGGCAGGACTAAAAGAAATTAGAATGAACCTACAGAACGAGGGTTGGCAGAGACAAAAGAAATGTAACCAGGCCTATTTATTTTTTCACTCTCTTTTTCTTTTATTTTGGAAGTTAGCATTCAGTCATTAGGGCAGATCTAGAGAGAGATTTGGACATTTACATGGTCCATTAATGGGCTATTTTCACAGCATGGATGTGAAGCATATTCGCTGTTTCTTGGAGTCAGAATGACAGAACAATATTTTGAATCTGCTGAATTTAATCCTAATCACACAAGCAGCCTCTGTGGTGAAGCAAAGCTAAGTCTTTATGTTCCCTGTGAAGTGGGCCCCTTAAAACTGACTCCTGCGAGACCTTGTTTGAACTCAGTTTGTACACGATAATGAATGGTGTGTTTAGTTTCATTGACCCAGACCAGGGTGAGATTTTTCTACTGTAATCCTGAAATTGGAGAAATCATCCCTTATTGTTTTATTGGAAATCTACACTTCTAAGGCCCCATTCCTGTCTTACCCCATGACATAATGTAAATCATCGAGGCCAAAGTGTGTGTTTTTCTCACTTTGTATGCTTTTTTGGTGTGATTCTTTCCTTTTCTTTGGATGGTGGTACCATCCTTTTCTAATGTGAGCAAAGGGGAGAGTGGTTGGCTTGAATGAACTTCAGAGTTCCTTCTTGCCCATTTTAGTGATGAGAATCAGAATTGAGTAAGTATCATGTCACTGATGGCCCAACCATATTGATTTTATTGACTGGCTATGGCAAACTTGACTACGTATAGCTGCAGACTCTGAGGCCAAATCTCTCTAGTACAAAGGGTAGATCTGGCAGTTACCCATTATCTTCAGGCCACAGAGATGGTCAAGCTGAACGCAGTTGTTAGAACTGTCAGGATTTGCATTAAAAAGTTTAATAGAGTGATTTAGAGTCCAGGATCCAGAGTCAGACTTCTGGGTTAATTTCTTACTTCAACCATTTACCAGTGGTGTAAACGTGTGCTTGGTGTTACGTCACTTCAGTTGTGTCCTATTCTTTGTGACCCTATGGGCTGTCGCCTGCCAGGCCCCTCTGTCCATGGAATTTTCCAGGCAAGAATATCGAACTGGGTTGCATGTCCTCCTCCACAGGATCTTCCTTACCCATCTCAGGTCTCCTGCATGAGCAGGTACATTCTTTATCAATATCACTACCTGGGAAGTCTGGTATAAAGTTAGTCCAGTAATATAACTCTTTGTTTCTCAGTCTCCCTATGTTCAAGGTGATGTTAGTAATACACTTATTGCAGTGGGTAATTGGAAGAATTAAAAGCACTAATGTAGATGAAATGCTTTGAACAGTGAACTATGAGCTTTGGCTCATAGTAAGTGCTAAATAATTTCTTGTTTGCTTCATTAGGAAGATGCTAAAGGTGTGGGCTTTATAGAGACAGAGGTAGATTTGTGAACGTAAGGTCAGCTCAACTTTTGGTAAAATGAAAATAATTTGAACTTTTTGGTGAAATATTAAATGTACATCATCTACTTGACCTTTAAAGCTGAATTATTTTAGAGGTTGATTTCTACAAATATGCCTTAAAGTATTATAAATATCAAAAAATAATCCCAGAGGAGTTGAAGACACAGGTGTCATTAAGTGAAGGTTAAAGACCTCAAGATGATTTAGTTTGGTGAAGACAAAGAAAAATTACCAGACTGGACCTAGAAATAAATTTATTAACAAGTTAATAAATCCAGCTATTTATTGAGTGCTTTGTATATCACAGAAAGTGAATATTTAATTTCATTTAATTTTTTAATCATTTAACTCCTGTTAATCACAAAATTCCAGGAAGTTGTTATCTCTATCTTACATATAACTCACCTGAGACTCAGAGAAGTGATGTAGCTTTTTGTGGTTCCAAAGCCGTTTTGTACCAGAATCCAGATTGGAACCCACTTATGACAAACTGCAAAGCCAGTATTTTTAACCTCTATGATGAATTTCTCTCAGTCTCTATATTGTTACTTATATTATAACTATCATCAACATGGCATTTAAAGCACTTTAAATGCTCTTTGAGCTAAGCATTCTTGACATCTCAATTTTACAGATAAGAAAATTGAAACTTAAATGGATTGATTTGCCCAGGATTATCCAGTAACTGCATATCCCATTTGTAAGACTGCAGATTTTCTAATTTATCTACAACCATCCAGGACTAGAGATCCTTTAAAAAAAAAAAAACAAGAACAAAACCACCTTTGTATTGTATATTGGCGTCTATAGCTGATTAACAGTATTTTGATAGTTTCAGGTGTGCAGCAAAGGGACTCAGCCACACATATATACGTGTACCCATACTCCCCCCAACTCCCTGTTCATCCAGGCTGCCACATTACATTGAGCAGAGTTCCCTATGCTTTACAGTAGGTCCTTGTTGGTTATCCATTTTAAATATAGCAGTGCATACAGGTCCATCCCAAACTCTCTAAGTGTTCCTTCCCCTCATTCTTTCCCCCTGGTAACCATAAGCTCATTCCGTAAATAAGACCAGAGATTCTCATCAATTCCATACTTACCACCAACCCAGGGGGCTGGTGTTGGTAGGGACAGGAGAGTCAGCAGAAATAGCAACGGAAAAGCAATTCAGAGAGGAGGTAAAGCAGCAAGGATTAGGGTAGGGGGAAAACACAGAACCATAACTATTCTACACTGTCTCTGCAAATTAGGAAAATCTCTATCTTGCTTGTCACATTCTCAGTGACACGATGACCAACTCCTTTTATTTTCTGTGTTTCATTAATGATGCCAAAATTATAACAAAATATCTTTGTTAGGCTTTAATAAGAACATTTTGACAGTTTGGCTGTTAAAATACTAAGGGCTTATGGGGAATTGCTTTCCCTCTAAGTTGGTAAAATATGATATTCATTTTCTCTATTACCATGTCATATTTCAAGTAAGCATCATTAGGGTCAAAACATTTAGCTTTTTGATTAAATATTGTCAGTAAGTTTAATAGATCCTATAGAAGCCATCTCACTTCTTTAAACACTTCAGGAAAATCATGGATTGTTATTAGTTTGGTTTGAATTAGTAGCAAATCATTATACTCTATTTGGGAACTTGCCAATGAGATGACAGCCAGAGTTAGGACCTGCCAGCGATCACTGTTATCCATGGTGATGGCTTTATACATTCCTCTCAAGATAATTAAGATATTTATATCCATAAAATGGAAGAGTGCCTATCTTAATCTATTTTATCTATAGCACCTACATAGAATCTAGACATTTTAACAGGCTAAGCAGGGATCAGGATCTTGGAAAAAACACACATTAATAAATTTTTCGTTCAGTCTTCCCTCCCCTTTTCTACCCACTTACACCAAAAATTACCATTAAGAAATTGTCCATGTACTGGAAGTCAGCCTTCTCTAAGTTCATTTATTCATCAAATTTATATGGAGATGCTATCAAATATCAGAGACTGTTTGGGGGTGCTGGGTAGTGAATGGAACAGACCAAAACTCGGCTCATGGAGCTTAAATTCTAGTGGAGAGAGAACGAACAGTATAAGTAGGTAAATACATAGGATATAAGATTATGTTAGCTGAAGTGAAGCAAAGAAGGAAGAGAAGGGGATATGAAATGTTTGGGAGGGTGAAATTCGGATCAGGTGAAGAAGGAAGTTATCCATGAGGAAGCAACTTTTGAGTGCAGACCTGAAGGAAATGAGGAAGCCAACTTTACAGGAGTCTGGGCAAACAGCTTCTCAGGCAGAGGGAAGAGCAAACAGAGCACTCGTGGCAGGGGCATGTGCCCCACGTTAGAGTGAGTAGGACAGCGGAGCTGGAGCACAGTGAGCAGGAACATGAGTGTAGGAGAGGCGAGAGAGGTTATGGGGCTTATAGATGCTGTAAGTGAGAGTTCCTAGACTCTGACTTCCTATGATGCCACAACCAGGCAGGTGGAGGCAGATAGGGAGGAGCCGTTCTAGAATACGCACGGATGGGACTTTTTTTCCCTTTCCACTGAAGTTTATTGAAATCCAACTACCTGGCAGGCACTATTCTCTACTCTGAAGGCCCGGAGAAGAAAGATAAATGTATTTCCCTCAAGTGATACAGCCTGGTAGAGGAGACAGAAAAGTAAACACTCAAACATGCTGCACTCTAAACTTTCTTTTCCCAAGTGGGAAGTTTTACATAAGTAGGAACAATGCCCATCCCCACCCATATTTACCCTAAAAGTGACAGGAAGGCTGTGTGAACAACGCCCAGCCGTATTTCTCCCAGGGAAAGATCACAATGACACACAAAGGGACCCCTCTCATCCAGCAGAACAGAGTGACTGCCTTCTTCCTCACTTCCCCACATGTGACATGTCTCCCCAGAGAAGAAGCTGCTGCTGCTGCTAAGTTACGTCAGTCGTGTCTGACTCTGTGCAACCCCATAGACGGCAGCCCACCAGGCTCCCCCGTCCCTGGGATTCTTCAGGCAAGAACACTGGAGTGGGTTGCCATTTCCTTCTCCAATGCATGAAAGTGAAGTCGCTCAGTTGTGTCTGACTCGTAGAGACCCCGTGGACTGCAGCCTACCAGGCTCCTCCATCCATGGGACTTCCCAGGCAAGAGTACTGGAGTGGGGTGCCATTGCCTTCTCTGAGAGAAGAAGCAGTTAATTGTAAAAAGCTTTCAGTTAATTGTAAGAAGCTTTTAGATCTCCATGCACAAGTGACGGTGTACTATGGGATATCTATGGGATAACGGTGTTCTTGAAAAGTTGTATATAAACTGAATTTGGGTCCAGTGAGTTCTATTCAGAATGAATTCTAAGACATTAGTCATGCCAAAAACAAAAAGTCTATTAGAACACAAACCATCTTGTGAAATGAAAAGCACCTTGTGTTTCACTAAAGCTAAATTTTCTCACCCTGACAAAGTAAGAAGATAGCTGTACTTAGACACCTCAATCTGGGAGCGCTCCTTTTTCTTCAGTCTTGCCCAAGTTACTGTGTAGCAAGAGTATGAGATCTTTTTTGCTGACAAGTTAGAACTGTCTTCTGCATCCCAGTCAGGGGCATATTGGTTATTTTCTTCCAGGTTCTTCTTGGTTATTTTCTTCTACCTAGGACTTAATTGCACTTTCATATATCCAACTAGCAAGAAACTTCAAACTTTTAACCATCTTTACTTTTTGTGATGTGACATAAGGAAAGATCCCTGCCTGATCTGTGTGGTAGGTTTTATCTTTAATTAGTTTTAGAAGTTCAACTCTCTCTCTCAGTCCAAATTCTTTTTTTTTTTTTTTAATTTATTGTAAATTAAAAAAAAAATTGGAGTATAATTGCTACACAATGTTGTGTTAGTTTCTGCTGTACAACAGCATGAATCAGCTGTTAGTATACATTTATGCCCTCCTTCTTGAACCTCCCCCCGCCATCACCCCTCTGCATCATCGCAGAGCACCGAGCTGAGCTCCTTGCAGTATACAGCAGGTTCCCACTAGCTATCTATTTTACACGTGGTGGTTTATATACGTCAATGCTACTCTCAGTTTATCCCACCCTCTCCTTCCTCTGCTGCATCTACAGGTCCATTCTCTCCCTCTGCATTTCTATTCCTGTCCTGCAAATAGGTTCATCAGTATACCATTTTTCTAGATTCTACATATATGCATTAATATATGATATCCTGGTGGCTCAGATGGTAAAGAATCTGCCTGCAATTCAGGAGACCCAGGTTCAATCCCTGGGTCGGGAGGATCCCCTGGAGAAAGGAAGGGGATCTAGTATTCTTGCCTGGGAAATCCCATGGACAGAGGAGCCTGGCAGGCTACAAAGAGCCAGACATGATTGAGTGACTAACACTTACACTTTTGATGTCCTGGTTCCACTTTTGAATCGTTTTAAAAAAAAAAAAAAAGGCCCATGCTTGCATGTGAGTAGCTTTCTCGCCCCCTTGCCTACTTGTGCAAGGTTGGGAGTCTAAAGACCTCTTCATTTTGTCTTGTCTCTGACCCTTTCATCTCATCTGGCAGCCCTTCTACCAATACAATTCTCTTGAAATATATGGGTTTCTCATGACTTACTGGCATTAGGCTATTAGTCAAAAACCTCACAGACGTAACTCTTCAAGGTACCTCCTCCTCTGTCTTGAGCCCTGGGTGAAGCTGCTATAGAAGAACACTTAAGATGCTTAGAAGTTCTGTTGTTTCACAGAGAAGGTCTATGACACTTGCTTGTGGAAACTTCGAAAGCTCTTTATGTAGCTGAATGTTTCTGTGGAGCCCCATGTCAAATCTCTCTGAGGCCTTAACAAAGACTCTATGTTTGATCTTTCTCTTGAGGCAATGAAAGATTTCTTACTATGAGAATCCTTTTGAGAGCAACTAGAGATGAGAAACAGTTTTCTTTTGAAACACAGCAAATCCTGGATCTCAATTCTGCTAAAAAAGTATTGAATAGTTTTCCCATGAACCCATCCTTCTCTTCTTGAGTTTTATTAAAGTCCCCTACATATGAGCCTTCAAGTTGTGAGCTTTCAGAGGTGTGGATGTATTATAAACCTGTTACAGTACAGCACTATATAGCTATAGCTGATTGTGTTAATTGGGTACCTAGGCTACTTTTGTTGGATTTAGGAACAAGTTGAACTTAAATGCATTCTCAGAACAGAACTTGTTCACAATGTAGGGGACTCATTGTATACAAATCTAGAAAAAGCCAGATAGTGCTTTCAAACTGTGCCCGAAACTCTTACTCATGTCCTGGAGATCATTAGGCTGTCTTCTATTGTCTGTATTATTGTAGGCAATTATTTGCTCACTGTTCTGCCTATATTTAATTCAGGTGATCTTTTCTCAAGGCTTCCATGTATTTTCCTCTCTGTCCTTCAAGTTCTCATCTCCTTGAGGCCCTTCCAGCTTTCACTAACCATCTCCTCAAGGCCTTAACAACCAGTGTCTGCTGCATGGTCCCAGAGTCAATGTCACAGGTTTTAGATTTTTTAGATAGAGTCCCACTTTTCGAAATGGTCTACTCCAGCTACACCTGACTATGTGAAAACTCACTTTAGTACTTAGTGGCTTAGAACAACCACTTTCCAAATAAATCAAAATATTGATTTATTTATAGCTGATTTACAATGCTGCAGTAATTTTTGCTGTACAGGATAGCACAGTGATTCAGTTATATATGTACACACACACACATTCTTTTTCATATTCTTTTCCATTATAGTTTATCACAGTATATTGAATATAGTTCCCTGTGCTATACATTTGGACCTTGTTTTTTATCCATTCCACATATACTGGTTTACATCTGCTAATCCCAAGCTCCCAATCCCATCTCCCCTCCCCACTTTCACAACCACCGTGTTTTGCTCATCAGTTTGTGGAACCGGAATTTGGAAAGAGCTCAGACAGCTGGTGCTTGAGGTCTCTTCTGCAGCGGCCACCAGATATAGCCTAGGACTGGTTACCTGAAGCGATCCAAGTGGGTCCCTCTCAGGGCTCACAACTGATGCTGGCTGTTGTCTAGCAGCTGAGGTGGGGCTGTCAGCCTGAGTGTGTGTGTATGGCTTTACCTTATGGCATGACTTCCTATAAGCATGATGACTAGATTCTCCGGGGGAATGTCTGGGGAGAGAATGTTTGAAGAGACCTAGATAGAAACTGCAAAAATTCTTATGACTCAGCTTTGGTAGTTCCAGAAGGTCATTGTTGTTGAATTTTAATAGTCCTTATTCAATGGGTGGAGCTATTTTCTCTAAATGAGAAAAAAACAAATATTTTGTGGCCATCTTTAATCTTCCACACTGATGATCAGAACCCTCCCAAACTATCCCCCTTTGGGGGAAAATATTGGCAGCATGGATGTGTGCTTATTAGAACCAGCAGCTAAAAAGTTGGGAAGTTTTTCAGGGGACTCTGTGGCCCAGGGGGTGGTACCTAAGGAATTCTGATTCAGAGAAATCTTCTAGCTAGAAGCTTTTTGCTTTGAAAAAGTTTGTAAGTGTATGAAATGTTGCAAACCTTTAGAAGCTGCCTTTCTTTTTCTTCTTTGATTTAATCATATTGTTCCGGTCATTTTGAATGCCGAGGACTAATCTGTATATAAATTTTTAAATGGTGTGAATCCCTGTCGGGATGGTCCATTTTTTAAGTTCAGCTGGACAGTCCACCCTATTTTACAGTCTCCAGCAGGACTCAGTGACCTTTTAACTGTAGTGTATCAAAATCTTGACCTTTTGTTTTGGAGAGTTGGGTATTAAGAAGGCTGGCACGGTCATACCCCACGTGGGAGGCAGGGTGGCAGGCTCCTGAGGTGATGCCATCCATGCAGGCTTAATGGTTCTCCAGGTGTGTGCTGGAGGGGGAGAAAGAAGAGCACCTCAGACAATTTATTCGAGCCTGTCTTTGTGTCTTCTTGGTGTCCTGGCCTCCAGTGATAGACTTCCATCTTACTTTTTAAATAGGAACCTCACCCTAGGATACTTCATTGGATGGCTGCACACTTGGACAAAAATCAAGACTCTTCTGGAAGAACTTGGGCATTTCCCTCTAAGCCTCAATGGCACTCATGAAAAGATGGGTGGATGTAGGACTGAGTCATGGGGAAGACATTACAGCCAGGAGTTCCTTGGTTAAATTCAAGATTGGAAGCTTGCAATGGTCCAGAAGCTGAAAATTCACAGAAAAAAGTCAGTCAGTGATTTCCTGGAGTCAACAAGAAGCTAGGCTTGGAAGCTGAGATCAAGAGAAAGGCAAATGTTTGCTATGGTTTTGAGCAAGCTGAAGCTCTGTGAATCAGGAGCACAAAGTGGAAAAGGCAGTCATGTACTGGAAGACAAGTTGAGGTGGTTTGAAGGGATTTCCTTAACACAGGTGGTGGAGTGGTTTCAACTCACTCTCATCAACTGGTGGTTGGTGTTCAGAGCGCTATGTTGAGAACAATTGGAGATCCAGTTTGGTGTGTGCATGAAAGGGTGCCACGATTAATTCACTGTGTCTGCCACGGATGCCTCGGCTGGGTGGGGTTGGCAGCCTGTGTGCCATGTGGTTGCCATCTGTGGCCGAGCTGATGAAGAGGAGGCTGGCAGCCGGACTCCAGGATGTGGCTGTGGACGGTTCTCTAGGGAGCAACAAAGTAGGCTAGGTGAAGTGGCTTGGAATTGGTGACCAATTGGACATGGATGAGTTACCCTTTAAAAAAGTCAGAGTTCACCCACCTCGACTTGAAGACCCTTTAGGGAGGTGATATGTTCTGGAAGCCAGAAATTAAAATTTCTTAGAATTCACCAACACCAGAGCTGTGATTCATGCACTGCGGCTGTTTTGCAGCTAGCCTATTTGATTCCCCACCACACCCTTTTCTTTCCCCACTCATGTTTTTTAACTTTGCTGACTTTACCTAACTCAGTCCCCTATTTTTTTTTTTCCTTGAACATCAGATGACTTTAGACTTCCTACCACTTAGAGTAGCTTCCCTGTTGGCTCAGATGGTAAAGTGTCTGCCTGCAATGCCGGAGACCCAGGTTCGATCCCTGAGTTGGGAAGATCTCCTGGAGAGGATATGGTAACCCACTCCAGTACTCTTGCCTGGAGAATCCCACGGACGGAGGAGCCTGGTAGGCCACAGTCCATGGGGTCACAAAGAGTCGGACACGATTGAGTGACTTCACTTTCCAGTACCTGGTTCCCTTGGCTATGAAGGCAGGTGGAGGAGATGAAAGCCACCTCTGTAGACCCCAGGGCAAAGGTGTGTCTGGTGATCTGGAGAAATGTGTAGTTTCGGAAAATCCTTAAGTAGGTTTTGATATGGTACCTGGTAACACGACCATTAAAACTGGTACCTTTACCACCATTAAAAATTAAGAACTTTTGCTATTTCTCAAGCTCCTTTGCTGAGATATACAGAAATATTGGGCACTTCATCTATTATAGTTCAGTCTAGAACATAAGCAAACATATCTGAATGTATTTGATTGTAAGGAAAAGGATCTTGGCTTCATACTTCTTGCCTGGACTTGAGATGGTCTCTGAGTTGGACGTGTAGGTGTTGAAAGGAGTATTTGGAACAGAGTGTAGTGTTTATAGCCAAGTTCCCTTGTGGTTTTGCTCATTGTTCATGTAAAGAAGCCTTGCATAGCATCTGAATGGAAGGAAACTCTTACTGTCTTGGAATAGTCTCTTCACTGGTTTATACACATTCATTCCTGAGCATCTTGGTGGGAAAATCAAGCTCATGCTTTACTGTTGTGCACGTGCTCTCGTCCAAAATCTGCCTGATGGATAAAAGCCTTAGCATTTAGACTGTCCCAGTACATTTCTGAGTTGCTGTTGTTCAGTCGGTCAGTCATGTCCCGCTCTTTGTGACCCCCTGGGCTGCAGCACACCAGGCTTCCCTGTCCTTCATTATATCCCAGAGATGCTCAAATTCATGTTCACTGAGTTGGTGATGCTATCCAACCATCTCATCCTCTGCCACCCTCTTCTCCTTTTGCCTTCAATCTTCCCCCAGCATCAGGGTCTCTTCCATCGAGTAGACTCTTCACATCAGATGGCCAAGGTGTTGGGGCTTCAGCTTCAGATATCATAATTTAACACGTGTGTCCATGCACTCTATTGTAAATAGATTATTGTAATAATTTTTTCAAAGACCCATGTAATTTATTTACAGAATTCTGAAAAAATACCATCATAAAGCTATAATGAACTATGAATGTCCAAAAGTGGAGAAATTATACATGCAGGAGGAGATGAGCAATAACTACAAGGAGGGGGGTAGGAATCTACTTAGGAAGAGATCTGAAGGGTGTCTGGGATTTTGATGATTGGAAATATGGTAGCACTTGAGAGAGAGTCCAAGGCCTGGACATGGTGGCAATTATATCTGGTTTTTGAGTAGGTTTGTATGGTAAAGAACTAGGAGAAAACCCAGAAAGATTATAAACATTGTGGAAAGACTTGAACTCCAGTTTGGGATATTTGGGTTTAATTTGCTAAGTTATGGGGAAGTACTGAATTTTTTAAAGCACAGCGGTAATGTTATCAGAGTCAGGAATGACATGCTTTAAATGGAGTTCATCTCAAATGGGCCACTCTGTTTATGAAGATTTTTATCTATATAAGCACATAAATATGTACATATAAATTTCTACAGCCAAAGGAAAAGGTTGTATTTTATGGCATAAAATTATATTTTTTGGCTCTGACTCAGCAGTCATAAAATCTAACTATTTCCAAGCATAAGAAAGATGGAAAACACTCTTTATAACGTCTTAAATAATTGTATGGAGGCCAATCCCATGGCCCTTGTGCATAAGTAGCTCACATTGAATTTTAGGGGAGTTTTTTAAAAATACATTTCAGCATTAAGTTTGGGCGTAGAAACAGACCATATATCTAATGGGTAACTTCCCTGTGAACTTTCGGTCCCACTAGCTACAATGAAATGCTTATATATGCATTTAAATGAAACTATTTAGAAGAACTTGAACCTTTTCCTATGTCAGTGGCCTAATAAAACAAACTTTACAAACTAAGCCAAAAGGGAAAAAAGTGTAATATCTATGTATAAGTTTCAGCTTCTGAGTATAAGGAGGTGACTGGAAACCACACAGGACTTTCTCTCAAGGTACTATTGGCATTTGATTGTCATGAATAACTTATGGTTGTAGTCTGAATGCTGGATAATGTCATGCCTAATAAATTAATGTGACCTAAGCTATGATCCAGGGCAGAAAAGTGGGAAACACATAGATCTGGTAAACACGAATAAGGGGTCTTATCAAGTGTTTTTAGGAAGAAGAGACTTGAATTACAGTTGTTTACTTATTTTTAGTTTTTTCTGATGTAACGTAACAGAGCTTTTTTCTTCCACATTCTCAATAAGCCAGACCATTAACATCAGCCAGAGGATATTGAAATTATTAACGTTTGCGTTCTGATGAAATATCTGCTTAGCTTGCAAAACAGATTAAGGTATGGAAAATGATCAGTCTAATCAGTACACCCAGATCTTTGAAAACGGTATTAATTGTGGGCTTCCCTGGTGGCTCAGTGGTAAAGAATCCGCCTGCCAGTGCAGGAGACACAGGTTTGACCCCTGATCCGGGAAGATCCCATTGGCTGGGGAGCAACTAGGCCCGTGCACAACTATTGAGCCTGCGCTCTTGAGCCCGGGAACCACGACTACTGAGCCAACTACTGAAGCCCTTGGGCCCTGGAACCCGTGCTCTGCAACAAGAGAGACTGCCACGATGAGAAGCCCGCACAGCACATCTAGAGAGTAGCCCTCAAGTAGAGAAAAGCCTGCACAGCAACGAAGGCCTAGCACTGCCAAAAATAAAAATAAATTTTTTAAAAAGAAAAAGTAAAAAAAAAAAAAACACCCTCTATTAATTGTTTCAGATTCTAAAATTTCTCCGTTCCAGATAGGTGGTCACTGGAGGGGAGGGGAGGCCCATGTTTAAATCATGACAGGCGCATAGAACACGGTAAAAGCATAACATTAGGAAACATTTACTGTTTGCCACAAAGAATTTTTGCATCATTTTCCACTTCAGAGTCGTAGGAGTGAGCTTGGCACAATTCGAAGTCAGGCAAAGGAGCTTGTCAAGGTCAAGACGGTAAGGCTGGAGGCTGGGTTGTGGAGGGGTGGGGGTGGGGATGGCAAAATTCAAAGCCAAGTGTCTCATGTCAGCAAACTTTAGGCTGGCTGAGCAGCTGGGAACAGGAGAGTTGACGTGACCGAGAAGAATGCTCAAGGAATTTTTTGTTTCCAAAAACTCTTCTCCTGATAAATGAGGCTCTTTATCCTAGATAATTCAGAGCTTTTCTTTTTCTGTTATTACCCGTGCCTAAACCAAAACCATCAGTGACTTTTGCAACCCTGTCATCTTGATCGACACTAACTAAACACTTTCTGGAGCTCATCATAGAATCACTTAGAAACAACCTCCAAAGCCACTGAGACCGGGTGGTGTGAGTGTGTCTGTGCGTGAGGTGTAAGCCCGGGGGGCTTCCTTAGCTGTGATGATTTAGGGGGGGGGGTCTACCCAGAACAAGTCTGGCCTTTAGACTGTCAAAGAAGTCCCTCTTTGATCTCTTATACGTCGAGATTCCAAGTACTATTTTACTTTCAAAAACAGTGAGTTTCCTGCTTGAAAATTGTTTGAAATCTCTTGCTCAGAGTCTGTTTCATTTAAAGACTTTTATCTAAACTCAGGGTGTTTCTTTTGTAATTGTTATTTACTTGTTTTTTGGTCTTTGGAAGAAAGCATATTTTTGTATTCCTTAGCAATTAAGTCTGTCCATTTGGGTATATTGCATTAATATTTAATTTCTATGTAGGTAAATGAATTCACCGTAATCTAATTTGGTCACTGGTTTAGTTCTTAAAATGATAAATGCATGGTCTCAAGGTTTATTTTATTTATCTAGAACATGATATAAGATGAAAGTGAGTATTTTTATTAGTTTCTACTTCATGAAACCTCTAGTCTTTACCCCTAGGAGACTTCAAGGTCATGCAGCCGAGCAAAACTATGGGGCAGAAAAGCTGAGATTTGAGACTAGAGGTGGGCTGCTGAGGATGGGTCAGGTGCTGGGCTGATGGTGGTCCGTGGGCAGGTTCGGGGAGGAAGTCTGAGCAGGAGACTATTGCGCAGAATCTGTTACCATGGAGACAGACCAGCGCTCCCGCACATCAGAGGAGCTCAGAGTGGTAGGTGGTTGGTGACTATTGCAACCATCCAGGAAGTCCAAGGAAGCCCAATCAGCAGCAACCAGAACCCATGCACAGGGCCAGCATTCAGAAGCCAAGTTCAAGTACCCAGACCCAGTCCTGGCGCCCCCACTTACTAACTCATGGCCCTGACTGGTTATTTAGTCTCTCTAAACCCCAGCTCCTGTAAAGTTATAAAAATGAGATAGTACCGTTGTTGGGGGTATTGTGGTGTTAAAAATAACAAAGTCCTTAGCACGTGACTGAACCACACTGAGTGTAACAAATGATAGCTTTTTGAAAAATTGGTTATTATGGTTATGCCTAGAGCAAAGTGAAAATTTGATTATAGAAATAAGAAGTTCAGTTACTGGGATTAGAATACCAGTGAGAATAAGACCAGGAAAAATGATTGTTATGATGATACTGAGTCCTCTTGGACTGCCCCTGGCTAGAGGTCAGGATGGATATCACGCTTAGAAAGGGTCTGAGTTTGTGTGTGATTCTGATGGGGTCTCTTTGGCAATGAGAGGGTCACAAAGACAAAGAACTAGATGGGATAGTGCACTTTAATTATCCAACTGAATTCACACAGAACCACGCTTAACCTGTGATCCTTTCAGAGTGCTTTTCTAGAGACTAACCCATCATGTGAGCATTTCCCAAGATATGTTCTCCAAGAAACCTCATCTGTAAGGAAGAGTTTTACGCTGAATTTCAACTCACAGAATTGATCGAATTGTATTCTTTTTGCAAAATTCAAAATATCACATGTGAAAAGTATGATCCAACTCCTTTGTAACCCCATGGACTTCACCCCTCCAGGTTCCTCTGTCCTTGGAATTTCCCAGGCAAGAATACTGGAGTGGGTAGCCATTTCCTCCTCCAGGGGATCTTCCTGACCCAGGGATTGAACCCGTGTCTCTTGCATTGGCAGGCAGATTCTTTACTGCTGAGCCACCAAGGAAGCCTACTGAATGGTGATAGTGCTCCTTTCCATCACATGATGCTGTCACTGTTTTCTTCTTTATCCTGAAGCCTAATGTCCTGTGCCACCCAGCACTTTCCTACCTTTGTCTCCACTTCAAGACACTCCAGTTCTCTGGCTTCAAGACTTTGCTGGGGGACTAATCAGCTGAGAAGATGATGGGATCTCACTGTCATCTAATCCATTATCACCTACAGAGCCCTTTGCCCCTTTGTTCTCATTTATCTCCCCTTCAACTGGCAAGGCAGGAATCAGCTCCTTTGAGGACATGAGGCTCAGACAGTCGAATTGCCCAAGGCCTCTCAGCTGGTAGGTGATAGAGCCACAGTTAGAAGCCAGATTTTGGAATACAAGCTCTGTGACTTTTTTCCACTTTATTGTGTTGACTGCAAGCTGATGATGGTTTACTATGTGCTTCTCTCCCATATCATTGTATGTGTGTTTTTAATTGAGTTACAATAATGTGTTAATTTCAGGTGTCCAGTAAAGCTATACATGCATATACATCTTTTTTTTTCAGATTCTTTTCCCGTATAGATTATTACAAAATATTGAGTAGAGTTCCCTGTGCTATACACTAGGAGCTTGTTGGTTGTCTGTTTTATATATAGTAGTGCGTACATCACTGTGCTAAACAGTGGCTTCCAGGGCTTTCACCAGTTTACGAGGTATCAGCCCTCTGGGCTCAGCTCTCAAAATGTTCTGTCCACACTGGTGCTATTCACAGGAGCTCCAGGGGATGAAAGAGGCCGCCCTGTCTTTGATTTCATCTTCCTCTTGAGTTAAAGATAAGTATGTGATAGATGTCAGAATTTGTAAAGCTTAAAAAAGAATGGGCACCTAGGGAAGAGCAGCATCCCAGAATGTTTTGGGTGCAGAGCTCTGTTCTACGAACAATCATTGTGTATTATGTGTGATCGTATCCAGGATCAGAGCAGAGGGATATATGTATATATATTTTTTTTTTAATAAGTACAGATCAAGTTTATCCCCTGCTCAGAACCGCCTCCGCTCGGAGCTCTCATCTCTCTGATCCCATCTCTCTTCCCCATCAGCCTACCCTGTCCTACCTCTGATTTTGCCTCCGCCACTTGGGTCTCCTTCCTGTTTCTTGAACAGAGCAAATATGCTGCTATCTCCAGGCCTTTATGCTTGGAGTTTCTTCTTGGAATGCAGAAGACTTTACACTTCCTTTTTCAGTGATGGGGAAGCCATGAGGAAGATTTTGAGGCAAGGAGTGGCATTAGTCATGCGTGTAATCATTGTTTGACGTAAATATTGGTTTGGCCAAAAAGTTCATTCGGGTTTGCCATCCCATGCTACAGAAAACCCGAACAAACTTTTTGGCCAGCCCAACACAGTCATGTCGTAGTCCCCTTTAAAATCCTTTGACTGCTGCCCATGACAGCATGACATCCAGATTCCATAAACAGGCCAAGAAGAGTTCTCTCCTCACTCTGTGCTTCACCTTTCAGATTTCAGCAGTGCTAGCAGAAGGGCAGAAGGGTGCTTTAGCCTGTTCATCCTATCAGCAAGCCTGGGAAAGCCTACACAGTAGGAAACTTATCAAAACTGTGTGCTTATACATATAAGCTTGGTATGCACCAAGCTTCAAAACACATCTCCAGCCACACCTTCCAGACTGGGTCCTTAAATCCTTCAACATAGATTGACAGAAGTAGAAGTGTTAATAGCTCAGTGTGTCTGACTCTGCAACCCCATGGACTGCAGCTCACCAGACTCCTCTGTCCATGAAATTCTCCAGGCAAGGACACTGGAGTGGGTAGCCATTCCCTTCTCCAGGGGATCTTCCTGATCCAAATATGGAATCTGGGTCTTCTGCACTGCAGGCAGATTCTTTACCATCTGAGCCACCAGGGAAGCCCATAGTCACACTGAACAGCACAGAATTACTTGGAATCTCTACTCACAGCATATTTTCCCATCTGCCAGGAAAGCCCTCTATTCTTTTATTTAAAAAATTTCCCCGTTATTGAAATATAATTGACATGATGTTGTGTCAGTTTAAGGTGTACAATGTAATGATTTGATATGTGTACTTATTGTAAAATAATTACTAAGATGTGTGTGTCTATTAGTTGCTCAGTTGTGTCAGGCTCTTTGGGACCCCATGGACTGTAGCCCACCGGGCTCCTTTTTCCATGGGATTCTCCAGGCAATAATACTGGAGTAGCTTGCCATGCCCTCCTGTAGGGGATCTTCCCCACCCAGGGATCAAACTCAGGTCTCCTGCATTGTAGGCAGATTCTTTACCATCTGAGCTACTAGAGAAGCCCAATTACCACAGCAGGGTTAGTTAATACTCTCCATTACCTCTGGTGGTTCAGATGGCAAAGAATCTGCCTGCAATGTGGGAGACCAGGGTTCAATCCCTGGGTCCAATCCCTGGGTCCAAAGATCCCGGGAATGGCATGTTTTTATATTCCACATATAAGTGGAATTTCTCTGTCTTTGTTTGACTTATATCTTTTAGCATATCACTGTCACATTTTATCCTTGTTGTTGCCAATACACATAAAGTTAAACACAAGTTGTTTCCATATCTTGGCTATTTCAGCGAATGCCAGGGTACAGATACCGCTTTGAAATTGTAATTACATTTCCTTCAGATGCATACCTCAAAATTGGGATTGCTGGATCTTAAGGTAGCCCTGTTTTTACTTTTTTAAGGGAATGCCCACACTGTTTTCCATATGGCTGCACCAGTTTACATTTCTACCAGATATACAAGGGTTCCCTTTTCTCCACTTCCTCACCAACTTTTGTCACCTTTTATCTTTTAGGTAGTAGCCATTCTAACAGGTGTAAGGTGATATCTCATAGTAGTGTTATTTTGCATTCCCCTCATGATTAGTGACATTGATTGAGCACCTTTTCATGTACCTATTGACCTTTAGAATATCTTCTTTAGAAAAATGTCTATTCAGGTTCTTTGCCCATTTTTCAATTGGAGTATTTGTTTTTTTTTTTCCTGGTAGAGTTGTATGAGTTCTTTATATATTTTGTAAAATGACTTTTATTAGATATGTGATCTACAAATATTTTCTCCCATTCCATAGGTTGCCCCTGCATGTTGTTGATTTTTTTCTCTGCAGAAGCTGTTCAGTTTGATGTGGTTTTACTTGTGTATTTTTGCTTTTGTTGCTTGTGCTCTGAGTGTCATGCCCATAAATTCACTGCCAAGACCAATGTCAAAGAGGTTTTTCCCTATGTTTTCTTCATAGGAGTTTTATGATTTTGAATCTTACATTTAAGTCTTTTACTCATTTCAGGTTAATTCTGTGAGTAGTGCAACATATGGGTCCAGTTTCATTCCTATAAATGTGAATATCCAATTTTCCCAGCAACATTTATTTAAGAGAATGTCTTTTCCCTGTTGAGTATTCTTGGCTACCTGTCCAATGTTGCTGCTGCTGCTGCTGCTAAGTCGCTTCAGTCGTGTCCAACTCTGTGCAACCCCAGAGACGGCAGCCCACCAAGCGCCCCTGTCCTTGGGATTCTCTAGGCAAGAACACTGGAGTGGGTTGCCATTTCCTTCTCCAGTGCATGAGAGTGAAAAGTGAAAGTGAAGTCGCTCAGTCGTGTCTGACTCCTAGCGACCCCATGGACTGCAGCCTACCAGGCTCCTCCGTCCCTGGGATTTTCCAGGCAAGAGTACTGAAATGGGGTGCCATTGCCTTCTCCAGTGTTAGTTGATTGTTTATGTGTGGTTTTATTTCTTGGTTCTTCCTTCTGTTCCATTGGTCTTATGTGTCTGTTTTTATACCAGCCCATACTGTTTATGGGCTTCCCTCATAGCTCAGTTAGCATAGCAAAGAATCTGCCTGCAATGCAGAAGACCCAGATTCCATCTCTGGATCAGGAAGATCCCCTGGAGAAGGGAATAGCAACCCACTCCAGTAGTATTGCCTAGAAAATCCCATAGACAGAGGAGCCTGGCAAGCTACAGTCAATGGGGTCACAAGAGTTGAACACAACTTAGCAACTAAACCACCACCACCACTATACTGTTTGATGACTATAGGCTTGAAATTAGGAAGTGTGATGCCTCCAGCTTTTCCTTCCTTGGATTACTTTGGCTATTAGGGGTCTTTTATGGTTCCATATGAATCTTAGGATTTTTTTTTTTTTCTGTTTCTGTAAAACATGCTATTAGAATCTTGATAGAAACTGTGTTGGATTTACAGATTACTTTGAATAATATGGAAATTTTATTATTAAGTCTTCCACTCCATGAACATGGGTATTTTTCTATTTATCTGTGTCTTCTTCAGTTACATTCATCAAGGGCCTCTCTTCTTTCTTCTCCTTTTCTCTACCTTATCAGCTTCTCAGCAGATTCTACCAATCCTCCAAGCTCTTTCTTGGCCTTCTTTGAACCCATCCCATGCCCTGCTGTTAGGCACCATTTTCCTTGCACTATGGTACACATTGAAGAAATTGTCTGTTTGTGTACTCACCCAAAGACCAAGAGCTTCTTGTGGACAGTTCCATGTCAGATTTACCTTGGGTGTATGAATGTTAGATTAGAGAAACACTGCTTAGAATACAGTTGGTTTTTAATAAATTATTTTAAAAGAATAAATGATAAGAACTCAGCTTTGGGAAGAGTATTGTGAGATCTGAGTTTAAAGTAGTTGTCAAAATTTCAATTGGGAGATGCACAGAAGGGATAGAGGAGGTAATTTCATTAGCTCAGGCAATACCCAAGGGAAACCTGAACTTGAGAAGTGGCAGCTTATACTCTGGGCGTGCCAGTTTCCTCATCTACAAAAGAGGGGTTTTAAATAGCGTCTATGTCATAGGATGGTCATGAAGGTATACTGTACTGAGAACTCCACATATGATTATTTTTAAATATTAGCATTGGTCTTGGACAGTGGTGAAGAGCACAGCTCTGGGCTCCTTTGCCAGGATTGACTCTTAGTTTCCAGAGTTCCTTGCTGGTTGAATCCCAGTAAATTTCCCAATGTCTTCATGCCTCAGTTTTTACATTTTTACAGTGGAAATAATAATAGCATTTAATTCGTATGTTGCTCTAAGATTTGTATGAATTGATGATTGATGTGATTAGACCTGGCATGTAGCAGCATCTTATTAAACATTAATTTAAAACACATACACAAGAGTGGAAAGAAAAATTGTGGAAACAGAACTGACACAAATTTATAGCTAAGTGAAATGCGTGTGTATGGATGTGTGCTTGTTGGCTTGGGAGATGGATGAAGTGGGAGAAATCATCTGAGATACATTTGGTTTGGGGACTGAATGACCTTACAGATAAATGATACCTTGAATCAAGATTGGGAGCAGAATAAATTTTTTTTCTTAATTTCTAATTTTATTACTTTTTAAATTACAAAAGCTGTACGAATTAGTTGGAAATAAATATACAAAAGCAATAAGAAAGTAAAAATAGAAATTCTCTCCACCCACTCTTTTTACCTTTCTTCCAGTTTTTCTGAGATATAATTGACATACAGTACGATATAAGTTTAAAATATACAATAAAATTGATTTATATACATCATAATGATCACAATAAGTTTAGTGAGTATCCATCATCTCATGTAGATACAAAGTTAAATAAATAGAAAAAAATTTTTTCCTTGTGATGAAAACTCTTAAGAATTTACTTTCTTAAAAACATTCATATATAACATTTTGTTGTTGTTAATAGTTGCTAAGTCATGTCTGACTCTTTTCCAATCCCATGGAGTGTATAGCCCACCAGGCTCCTCTGTTCATGGGATTTCTAAGGCAAGAATACTGGAGTGAGTTGCCATTTCCTTCTCCAGAGCAGAATAGAATAACTTGGAGCAGTTGGGCCAATATTTAATTCCAGTTTGCATCTGGTCAGTTTGAAATGGTGATGGACATCTAGGCACAAGGAAGTTGGGATTTCAGATGCAGAATTTATGATTTAAGAGTTATTAGCACATAAGTATTAAAAATAATAGTACTCAATATTTACTGAAAACTGTGAACTCCATACTAAATATTTTATATGCCTTTTCTTACTTACTGGTCTCAGCATCCCTAAGAAGAAGGTACTATGATCAACTTCCTTTCAGAGATGGGGAAATAAGGCCCAGAACTGAGAGGTAACTTGCCCAGTCACCTGATTAAGTGATGAGCAAGGATTGGACTCCAGGCCGTTTTATTCTGGAGTCTACACACATTAATTCTTTTTTGGACCATCTCCAAGGTGAAGGCAGAAACTAGGAGATTGAGCAAGAGAGTATGATGAGAAAGGGGATGTGTCCAGTAGGAATGTTTTTGATCTAACCATACACTTCTTTTATTCCACTTCTTATTGCCAGTAGTTCTCTCTTTGTAGAATAAAATATTAATAGGAAGAACTCAATAGATGTTGAGTGAGTGAATGAATAATTGGAGGTTAGAGGTTCAGGCTTTGCAGTGAGGAAGACTCACTGGATGAGGCTGTCCAATTTCGAGGTACTCAAATCCCCATCCCACAAAAGAAAACCAGCTGCATCAGAACCCCCTGGGGTGGTTTCTTAAAAACAGACTCTCAGTTCCCAGCCCTGACTCACTGCAAAGTGAATCGAGGTCAACGTGGCATGCTATGTCCTGAATCAATGCCTGGGAGATTCGGATGGACAGCCACTTTGCTACCCACTACATTGACCAACCAAATTTGCCTGGGATTGAAATGTGATATTTGCGTTACGTAAAGTGCAGCCATAACGGAATGAGATTGGTTTTCTTGTGTGAATCCTCAAGCAGCTCTGAAGGTGATTTTAAAAGAGGAATTCCCCAAATGTTTAGAGCAGTCACAGGATCGCTGAGGTAATTACATCGTCTCCCCAAGTGACTATTTTGTAGGGAAATGCTCATTTGGATTTGCAGTTTCTGGTGTGCTTAATAAATACCAATTTCATTACTAAAAGAGCATCCCTTCATAAATGTGGATAAAACGGAAAACATAGAGGAACAGAGCATTCATCCGGCATTATTACTATGTATATTCTTCACATCATCGTTGCTCTCTGTGTTTGGAGAGGAATCGGTCAACTGGATCATTTTCTGAGCTCCATGGACCAGCATCGTCCCTGCTTATATTTGAATTGTTCACAGCACTTTGACCTTTACCAGAGAGCAGCTCTACATCGGTGCCAAGCATTGTTATCATATAGTAGAGCTTTTGTGAAATGGTCGGGGAGGGGACCCAGTACACCTGTGCAATAGGCTGACTGCCATTAGAATTCTATAGAACATTCCTCAGAATATGATGTGAGCTGTGGTGATGCTGAATCCGGGCAGTGGTTAACATCGTTATATCAGGGGTCTCCTGAATTTTTATATCTTAGCTTGGTCTGGTTTGGAAGATGGAAAAGAATTTCTTGTCCTGATATTGAATACATTAGACCTCTGTGCTATTAATTCATGGCTATCCACAGGTCTAGTAGATTTCACAGATACAGCTGGAAACAGCCACCATATATACTTTATCTCACAGTAGTTACGCAGAAAATGAAAAAGAATCAATTCCAGTATAACAATCTTTTGGCTTAACTATTTTTTTCTGCCCTGCATACAGGTCTAATTGCTTTAATTCTCGTTTTATCTTTCTATAAGGTAGGAATCATATCCACTTCATTAGATCATTGTAAGCGATAACTAGAATTAGAATTGATTTCCTTAAAGGGGCAATACTTGTGGAGAAGCTTCCTTCATTTGAATTCTTCCAGGCATTTTTTTCTTTTTGGGCCTTCATTCATTCCTTTAATACCTATTTATTGAACATCTACTGTGGGCCAGTGATGCTTCTAGGTGCTGGAGATTTCACTGGGAAAAATTAGCCAGAAAATGCCATGTTCCCAAACAGAGGGCAAGGCAAACAGTCAAGGAAATAATGTCAATTACAAGGTATATTAGAAGGCATTAAGGGGTTCAGAGAAAACAGAGCAGGAAAAGCAGGTGAGGATAGGGAGCAGGTGTTGATTCGGTTTTTTAAAAATTTTAATTTTATTGGAGTACAGTAGATTTACAATGTTCTGTTAGTTTCAGGTATACAGCAAAGTGATTCATTATACATATATATATATATATATATTCATTCATTTTAGATACTTTTATCATATCCCAGAGTATTGAGTAGAGTTCCCTGAGCTGTACAGTAGGTCCTTGTTGGTTATCGCTCTTATATATAGTAGTCTGTGTATGTTCATCTCAAGCTCCTGATTTATCCCTCCTCCCCACATTTCCTCTTTGGTAACCACTGATTTATCCCTCCTCCCCGCATTTCCTCTTTGGTAACTATAACTTTGTTTTTGATATCTATCAGTCTCTTTCTATTTTGCAAACAAGTTCATTTGTTTCATCTTTTCTAAAAAGTAGATTCCACATGTGAGTGATACCATATGATGTTTGTTTTTCTCCATCTGACTTAGAGGAGAGGATGACACTTCAACAAAATCTTGAGCGAAGTGAGGAAAGCCCCGGCAGCTTTTATGGAATCGCATTCCATGGGACATTAGTCCTGACAAAGGCTGAGCTTAAAAAGGGTTTTGCTGTTTCATACGTTTGGAAGTAAATTTTAGAGATTTATAATGCTTGTTAACACATTAAATAATTTAAAAAGGCCTGCTGGGAAGAAATCTGTTTAACTCAAACATGCATGTGTGCTGAGTCGCTTCAATCATGTCCGACTCTTTGCAACCCCATGGACTGTGGCCTGCCAGGCTCCCCTGTCCTTGGGGATTCTCTAGGCAAGAATACTGGAGTGGGTTGCCATGCCCTCCTCCAGGGGATCTTCCTCACCCAGGGATCGAACTCATCCTTATCCTGCATTGGAAGGTGGGTCCTTTACCACTAGCGCCACCTCGGAAGCCCTAACAAACATATTTAAAAGTATTTTTCTTTCTCCCTCCTTCCCTTCCTCTATCCTTCCCTCCCCCTCTCTTCCCCTTCCTCCCTTACCTTTCCTAATAAGCAGAGCAACTACAATGGGTCTGAACCAACCTTCAAACGTGCAGGCAGCCCTGCATGATCAGTGCTGATGATCAGCCCTGATGGTCAGTGGAGCTTCTGAGGCAGAGGAGTCCAGGACAAACGCCTCCATTCTGGAGACCCGGACCTAAATAGGAGACCTCCATCTGCCACTTTGTCTCTGAGCAAAAGAACTTTCCTCATGTTGGGTTTCATCATCTTGAAATTGGGCATCGTAATCATGCCAACTGGGCAGGGTTGTTGTGAAGAGGAAATGAAATACAGTGTTAAAGGACTTGCTAAATTGTAAAGTCCTACAAATACGAGTGTCCTAGGGGATTTTTGTTCACTTTTATGGAACCTGGGCTGAGTCAGTCCCCGGTCATTACCCTGCCTGCGGTTCATGGATACAGAGCTTGCCAAAGGAGCATCGCAGAAGGACTGAGTGATCTGAGTCTGTGAGAGAGTGAAGAATGGCACCCTGGACCAGAATTCAAACCCTGGGCCTGACTAGCATCAGGCTCCAATTAGCTAAATTAACTGGTCCCAGGCCCATTTCTCCACATGAGCCAGGGTTCCCCGACTTGGGTACACACTGGAATCACTTGGGGGTTTTAAAAACATACTGTCACCTGGCTTCTACCCTTGCACATCCTGCATCCTGACTTCTTTACTGCCGGGTGTGTCTTGGAAGTGAAAATGTTAGTTGCTAAGTCGTGTCTGACTCTTTGCAGCCCCATGGACTACAGCCCACAAGGCTCCTCTGTCCATGGGATTCTCCAGGCAAGAATACTAGAGTGGGTTGCTATTTTCCTCCTCTAGGGGATCTTCCCAACCCAGGGATCGAATCCCGGTCTCCATCATTGCGGGCTGATTTTTTACTGTCTGAGCCACTAAGGAAGTCTGAGCATTGAGATAGCTTTTAAAAGCTTTTCAAATGGTTCCAGTATATGGTAAAGTCTGGAGCTCACTGATTTAAGCTAATCCTTGTGATCTTGTTTTTTAGCAGCCTGGCCAAGAGAAAAGTTTCCAAGTAGACTGTTGTTACAAATCAATGAATTAGATTCTTTTTTTCTTCTGGGAAGGTAAAGAAGTAGGAAGGAAGAAAGGCAGCAGCTGGGGGGCGGGGCGCGGTGTGCGGGGACAGAGGAGAATTTGCTTTTATCAGCTGCCTATTTGGACAAGGCATATGCCTTCATATGCATTTCATCTTCCTAATAATTCCAATACTTAAATAGTATCCCATTTTAAAGATGCAATCATTTGATCATAAAGAGTTTAATATATTTCCCAAGGACTTTGAAACAGGACATCAGTCCCATTTTTCTTGGTCCTTTCCACCACGCCATGACAGCCACTCAACTTCCCTTTAGGTTCCCAATGCCTTCTCCCGCCCTCTTCTTCCTCTCCTTAGCTTTCTGGTAAAATCTGGTTTGCAGCATTTATTTTATTTTTTGGTATTTAAAATGCCATATTTTCTTATTTAAAAAAAATAACCCTAAAGAAAAGATAACATATTTAGGCTTACTAGATCTGGGTATCTGACATGTGAGGATTCATTATTCAATTTCTTTATATTTGAAATGTCCCATTAAAAACAAAATTTTAATAAAGAATAAAAGTACATCGATGGCAGATGAAATCAGTGTTATATGTTTTGGAGAGAGGGGCAGTTTTGTATTTTATGTTTTCATATGATTAGGAAGTGACATACTTTATTCCCTTGTACTAACTGTACAGTAAGGTAGCTTCATAAACAGTAAATGGAGGAGTTTTCTGAGAGAGACCCCTTCAGGCAAGAATACAGAGTGGGTTGCCGTTTCCTGCTCCAGGGGATCTTCCTGACCCAGGGATCAAACCTGCGTCTCTTGTGCCTCCTGCAGTGGCAGGTGGACTCTTTAGCACTAGCGCCGCCAGGGAAGCCCCTCTAGGCACCGCACCTGTGCTCTATAGCTTAGGGCCTCTCAGGAAGGCTGGCCCTGCTGTTTCTATTTCCCAGATAAGCTCAAGCCTTCGTGGAATGGGAACAGATGCAGGCAAATGCTCTCCCTTGATCCCGGTTTATTCATTGAACATTTATGGAGCACCTATTGTGTGCGAGGCACTAGGAATTAAAAAGAGAGCTAAGACACCTGTGACACTAAAGGCAGTTACAGTTGAGCAGCAGACAGACATAGTAAGGATAATTGAAGTATGATAAATACGGTCAGAGAAGTGTGTTGATGGAGGTAGAGAAGAAGGCATGATGGACCACGCTAGACTGTTACTCAGAGGGTAGGGGGCTTGCATTTTGGCATCGAGGTGACTTTTTTTTTTGGAATTTATTTATTTTTAATCGAAGGATAATTGCTTTACCATATTGGCTTGATTTCTGCATTTCTACATCAACATGAATTAGCCATAGGTGTACATATGTCCCCTCCCTCGTGAACCTCCTTCCCACCTCCCACCCTTTCCCACCCGTCTAGGTTGTTACAGAGCCCCAGTTTGAGTTCCTTGAGTCATACAGCAAGTTCCCATTGGCTATTTACATACGGTAGTCTATATGCTTCTATGCTATTCTCTCCAATCATCTCACCCTCTCCTTCCTACCCTCCCCCACCCCCCTCCCCCACCGCCACTGCCTTTATCCATAAGTCTGCTCTTCAAGGTGACTTCTAAAGTGTGTGGTTAGGTTCACTCATGCACCTCTCTGGAGATTACCTAACCACCAATGCTCAAAAAATTCTTCCCTGAGGATGGTAGGGAAGTTACTAAACAGGAAATCCAGGTTGAAAGAAGTTGAATGACTTGCCCAGGGTCGCAAAAGCCATATGAGGTAGAAATTCAACTCCCACTAGCGTGTTCTGACTCCAAGTTTAGTGTTCTTTCCATGACACCGAGTTTCCTCTGCTGGGTCAGCATCTGGCAGGGCCGCAGAGCTGAGCGCATAGTCGGTGACTCGTAGCATCAGGTGACACCTTGATCATTTTTTCCAGTTGAACCTGGTTGCCAAGGAAAAGTTTCTCCCTTCTGAACCTGGGCAGCAAATATCTCAGATGAAAATACAGCCTTAAAATGAAAGAACTCCAGAAAACCCCAGGTGTAAAATTAAAATCTGAAAGTTATTGCCCTATTCAGAAATGTATGGTACAAATACAGGTGTCTACAGATATTTAAAATCCCCAGCAGTCTTTTGCCTTGTTACATAATTTCATATTTTACAAATTAGGTTTTATTCCAACAAATGCAACTCTATGTCAGATGCTTGTAAGTCCTTTACATTGATAACCACCCCACCCTCCATCTTTATTACCAGCTTAAGTCACTGCCAATCTCCTGATGATTCCAAAACAAATTCTCTGGTTACAGATTTTTGTCTAAATCTCTGCTAAGGCTGGTGGAATCCGGCTGTTGCACAAGTCTTGAAGCTTAGTATATCCCAAACCAAATTCATTATTTTCTCAGCATCACCTTTATTTGTATCTCTTTAACATCCTATCACTAATTCAGTTGCCCAAGCCAGTCAGGAAAGTCTGTCGATTCCAGCTTTCCTGCTAAGTTCCCTCCCATGTCTCTTCCCCACCTCACTGCCACAGTTTTGCCCACAGCGTCCATTCCTTGGCACCTAACAGATGCCCTGCATCTTAACTGTACTCCCTGAAACAATGAGTATTTCTCCAAACTAATCCATCTTTCTTAGTACCCACAGCAGTGTCCAGCCAGCTTAAATCAAACCAGAGGGCCCTTCTTATTTTAATTCAATATTCAGATCTTTTTAAAAGGGTGGCCCATTTTCTCCATATTCAGTAAAATACCTTGGTAATAAATTTCTTTGATGATTGAAGCTTTTATTGTGTCTCAAGGCCATCATTCTGAATATTGGTGATTACTATACACTCTCCATGTTGTAGTCAGCATGACATTTGGCTGAAATGGATGTGTTATTCTCTTTTAAGTTCAGTTTTTAAAATAAACTATTCTTACGTCAGTGGTTCTTAACCTTTCTGGAGTCATGAACCCTTTTGAGAATGTGATGAGACGTATGGGTCTTTTTTGAGAGCAGTGCATAGACACACACAGGCACACACACATGTTGCCTACAACTTCAAGACTCCCTTATTCATTCATGGAGCATGAAATCTGGGTTGAGGACCTCTGCCTTATATGATATTGTGGTCTTTCATAAAAAAGGCATGGAATGCATTTCTGTTTTAAAGAAATGGTCTTATGAACTTGGTCCTGGTTGATAAATGGCTGTTCTTACTACTTGGACAATGTCTTTCAAGTATGGAGTGGATAGGGTCATTGATCTGTATTGTCATTCTGATTATAAGCCTAACTATCTGTAGGACTTTGTGATGTCCTATAACTAGCAAGATGTAGTAGAAATCAATTTAGATCCTCAGCCAGAGGACCTAAATTCTTGTCTTTCTATGCTCTACTAAGTTTGTAAAAAAATTTTAGAGACACAACTCTAGTGTAAAATGAGGCACATCTGCCATGATTGTATTTCATTGTATTGGAAGAGTGTTTTCCTTCCTGCCATTTCACTTTATCCTAACAAAGACCTGATGAGAAGGTTGGTGAGTTAAAATTTTTCAGCGCATAGGAATAAATAAGGAAAGGAACACAGAGAGAAGCGTCTTCCAAATGAGTTACATCAGGGAATATATAAGAGGTCCCATTCTGGTTCTAGCTCCCTCCTGTCTTCACCATATACCTGTGCTCTTCAACTAACTTCATGATTTAATTCAGGATAGCAACACCTGAATCTAACTCATCAAGGCATAAATAGTTGAACCCATTTACCTCAAAAAAGGTCGTACAACACTCTGATTGTGGTAGAAAGAAAAGTTGTAGGCAAGTATGAATAATGACTAATAACATTGTGGCTGATATGGTCGGTTACTGGTATACACAGTTATTAATCATTTTATCTCATATAAAAGGGGCCATCTTGGAAAAGGTAGTAAGTTTGAACATATTTCGGTGTATGGATTTTTTTTCTGAGCTACTCTTAACTATACTCAGGAATTAGAAATACAGTTGTGGTTAATTTTACCTGAGCTCCCCAGCATATTTTTGTATTTTCCAAAAATCCAGTCCTACTAGACTGCTTACTTTTCTCCTTGTGCACGAAGGAAACTGCCGTTAAGAATGATTCAGTCTTCTGCCAGATATCACCCGATCAATAGTGGATCCAAGAGAAGATCACAAGGGACTATGGTTCCCCACTTATTTTCCTATCTTTTAAAGCAGGAAAATGAGTATCTTGACACTTAGAAAATTAAAAATACAGCAGAGAAAGGTTCATAAAAGCTAAAAAGTCATAATTGTCTAATTGCCTTACAAATATTACAATTATATATGTGTCCACTCTTTTCCCTCATTCTCATTAAGTTCTACCCCATCAGAATATGTTTCCCCAGGGACTTCCCTGGTGGTCCAATGGCTAAGACAATGTGCTCCCAATGCTAGGAGGCCCAGGTTCAATCCCTGGTCAGGACACTAGATCCCGCATGCTACAACTAAGAGTGTCTATGCTCCAACTAAAGATCCCGAGTGCCACAATGAGCACCAGGTACAACCAAATTTTTTTAGAAAATATTTACAACCAAATAAGTAAATATTTTAAAATATATACATTTAAGAATATGCTTCTCCAATTAAATAGTTTTGCCTATGATCTTACCTGGGCTACCCTCATAGCTCAATTGGTAAAGAATCCGCCTGCAATGCAGGAGACCCCGGTTCGATTCCTGGGTTGGGAAGATCCCCTGGAGAAGGGAAAGGCTACCCACTCCAGTATTCAGGCCTGGAGAATTCCATGGAGTTGGACACAACTAAGTGACTTTCACTTCACATGATCTTACTTGTTTTTTTCAGGGCCTGTCTGAAATATGGAGAAATAAGCTTGCCTTTTGTCCAGTTAAAAGGATAAAACATTTGCTATGTTAAATGTTCGATGTCTGTCAAATTAAACATTGGCATCCAAGCTCTCCAAAGGGCACTTTTGTGTCAATGAGTGATCAGAAACTGTTTAATGAGAACCAGTTGTTGTACTTGGCACTTTGTTAGGCAAGCCAGAAAAGACAGGGAACAAAACTCAAAAACCTATAGTCCTGTTACAAAGGAATTGAGAGTGGAGAGTTAAAAGCAAACCCCTGAAATGGTTAAATAACAGTGATGTCATATGTAGAAGTGAACACCATAGAACAGAGACGATGATCACACTCAAGAATGGTAAATAATGGTTTTGTGTGCAAAATAAAATTTTGACTTGGACTTGACCAATCACATTGAATGCTTGGGCAATGACATTGGAGTAGGAGTTAACAGAAGGTGTGCCGTGGGCAGTGGGTGTCTAGCCTGACTGCAGGACAGTTGGGATGCAAGTTGAGTAGGTAGGTGAGTAGACAGGCAACGAGCTTAACAATGGCAGCTCAAGGCACTTGAATTTGAATCCCAACTGTGTAACTTTGGGCAAATTACTTAACTTCTCTGTCCCTCTGTTTTCTTGGGGGATACAATGTGAATAACCAATAACCCTTCTCTCACACTGAGGTTGAGAAGATTTAATTAGGTTTATTACTTCTAAACACACGGTTAGAACAGTGCCTTGTATATGTTCCATCCACCTTAGCGCTTTTACGCCCTTTGGTTTGATTGGGAAGTTACAAACAATTGTACAACTTCAATTGTACAATCAGTTGTAAACTGAACATGTTACAACAATATCAACTATTATATTTAGGATAAAGCCAGAAAATAAAGACTTGAAAGTAGCCTGAGAAGTTTGAACTTGAATAAACAAGAGAGACCAGTTCCCCACCGGAACTGGATTTAGACAAGCTGGGCTTACAAGGGATCTACTCAAACCTCCAGAGAGCTTGAGTTCGTCGCCTCAATACTGGTTGCTCAATAGCTCAGCTCTGGGGGAGGAAACTGCTTGGTGACCTGCACGAGCATGTGGATTGGTGACAAAACAGCACAGAAGGCATTTGTCTGAACAAAAAAACTTGAATTTCAAGGGATTAAAGTTAGTCACATTTTGATGGTTCTTTCTCTTGGCAGTGGGTCTTTAAGGGTCTAGTTCTGAGGTTAATAAGTAAACAAGCTGGAGAACCAAGTTGGTAGATGGAATATTAATGAGTCCCTCTTGGATAGTTACTGAAAAGTCACCAAGAACATGGAGAGATGATGTCTCCTTAAGAGTTCTGAATAGACTCTGCCTTCTTTAGAATCATCTTTGACCCTGATAACCTCTAAACACGGGACAAAACTACACTGATTCATCCTTTGGGCATTCCAAGAAGACTGATAAGCAAAGCTAGACAACTATGTCTGATTATTAAGGGTGATGAGATAGAGTTCACTTCTGGAATGTACTAAGTCAGGAGTCCTGAGACCCTCCCTAGGTTTATTTTAGTGAGGTTCTGCTCCAATGTAAATGGTCTGGTCTTTGCATAATTACAATGACTTCCCTCTGGAATTTGCTAGTGATTCTTGATCTGTGAGTTGAAATGGAAAAGCCCTAGGAATTGACTTGTTGTTTTCATTACATGGAGCCAACCTCTCAAATAGGTAAACTGTTTTTAAACCTACAGGAGCTGAAGATTATTTTGGATGAGTTCAAAAGTTTTTCTCAGATTGGGGAGAAAAACTTTTGAACTCATCCAGATTTGACACTCTCCTTCATGCTTACTATTTTGCAAACTTGGCTTCTGCTGTCATCTTTTAGGAATTTGAATCAGTGACTTCACTTATTCATGATGGTGACCAAGGTCAACAGGGGCTTTGGAGGGGGGCGGTAAAAAAAATCCTAAGCCCATTCTACTACCCCAAGTGGGGAATTAGTGATAAAGAAGGGCAAAGTGTTTGCCAAACCTCATGCTAGATTTTTATTTTTCAGCAATGCATAGTACTGTAGTGATGAACATACACAAGACTGTGATTAATAGAAGCTACGTAAAACATACCAATGTACAAATGATGTAAACTACAGATTACAAAAAGACATGCCCTCCGTTTTACCTGTCATGTAGACACACCATCTAAAATGCATTCTCATGTTTGCAGAAACAAACACAAAGGAATATTTTTTGAGACCTTCCCTACTGATTCCAGAGAACATGAGAGAAGTGACCCATAGAGTGAATGATCAGCAATAATATCTTGGTATTAAAAAAAAAAAAAAGTTTTCTTGCTGTTGTAGAAGAATTCAAATAAAAGGTAGTTCTCCTTTCTGCCCTTTTAAACTCCCCTTGTGGGTCAGACGTCCGGGAGCACCCCCAAATTTCCGGATGTGTCCAGAGAGCCCCTCAAATAGGGAGTTGGTCCTATTCTGTCTTTCTCTCTCTTTTTCTTCCCGGCCCTCCCCCCCCCCCCATTTCCCCCCCCCCCCCCCATTTTTAAAGGGCTTTAAGGAACATCTCTGGGAGACAAAAATAGCTCCAGTTGTGAGAGGCCTACACGCTGGGAATGCAACTGAGGGATGCAAGTCAGCAAGTGCCAGCCGAGAACAGGAATGTCTGGCCCTGGGTGGATGCTCCTTGCTGTCTGGGTGCCGCTTCTCTGCCTGGGCCCGGTGGGTAGAAGGGAAAATGGTTTTTCAGGGGTGGGCGGTGGGTCGGGATGGTTTGGGGTCTGGCCTTGGAAGGAACAGAGACCCCAGCGTTCGGGGCCGAGGGGCGCTTCTTTCCCCTCCCCCCAAGTTTCCCCAAACGTCTTTTGCCCAGCCGGGGATTGGCGAAGGTCAAAAGGGAGCCGTTGGCACTGAATGTCACCCTGAAGGTAAAATGAAAGACAAAAGATGAACGCATGCTTGCTTTCCTCTCGGCAGCGGCGGCTGCGGCGGCAGTAACAGCAGCAGGATTTAAAGGGGAAAAAAAAAAAAAACCCACACACACAAAAAACCCACACGCACAGACACATAAATACACACCCAGAGGCGTCAATTATGCCAACGCAATAATGCAATCAAATCATGACAGTGCCGGGATTTTTTTTTTTTTTTTTGGAGAAATCTAGATATTTATTTTGCAAAAGGGAGAGAGAGAAAGGCATGCAAACAGAAACGTGCACATACCACGTAACCACCCGAGGAGAACCTGGCAGCCTCTCTCTTCTTCTGCCAAGTTATCATTGAGAAAACAGACAGGCATCATGACGTCCTGGGTCACAGGGAGTGCGGACCGACGCTACCAAGAGCAAAGGGAGGCGCCCGGGCGCTCCGGCTAGCGGCGGGCGCCCCTCGGCCCCTGGCCGCCCGGCTCGGTGAGTGCACAGCCGCGCGGGACGCGGACCCCGGGGCCCAGACCGGCCCCGCACCCGCGGGGGCCCAGCGGGGGGCCGTGCCCTTGGCCCCGGCGCGCCGGCCGGCACCCCCTCGCCCGCCCGAGGTCGCGGGAGCCCAGTTAAAGGAGGCGTGTGTAAGATGTGCAATGTTCCTGCATGGGGGTTTTGTAGACTTTCCCAGCCAAAGCGACCGGCTTCGGCTTCTTTAAAATCCCCGACGACTCACCTGCTTAACCTGCTGCAGTTCTGACCCTGCCAAGGTAACTGGTCCAAACCCTTATCATCAACATCTGGAGACAGACATTTGCATCGGGGGCATCCTTGATTTGCAGTCCTGGTGGAAATCTCTATTGCTCCCCCCCCTTCCCCCCTTCACTTGTTTAGAGTCTCTCGGAGGAAAAAAAAAAAAAAAAAAAGCAACCCCTCCCTCCATAACACAACCATGAGCACTGTCCCCCTGTCGTAGACTCGCCTTACC
The DNA here is from genome assembly GCF_003369695.1 of Bos indicus x Bos taurus. Taxonomy (NCBI): domain Eukaryota; kingdom Metazoa; phylum Chordata; class Mammalia; order Artiodactyla; family Bovidae; genus Bos; species Bos indicus x Bos taurus. Next base: position 19,904,223 of record NC_040091.1, on the reverse strand, counting down.
ATGACTGCAAAACTGTCAGCGCGTGTGTGCTAGAGACACTGATCAATTCTCATTTCCATGAGATTTGTTCTTTAAAACACCTCTCCCATCCCCCTTCCTGGATCGAGACTTCAGGGCTTGGGAAAGTGGCAAAGAGTAAGGGCAGAGTTAGGGCGCCGGGACCGGGGTGGGGGATGAGTAGGGGTGGGGGCCCTAGGGGGCGAGGGGATCGGGGCAGGGGGTCGTTGGGGAGAGGGTGGTGTCCGGAGTTGAGGACCGCTGTCGTGGGCTGGAAAAATCCTTCTGGTGCTTGCTGCTGCTGTAGACCTAGGTGTCTCCTTCCTGTCCTCTACGCCTCACCCTCTGTGTTTCCCCAACGCGTTCACCTTCCCGTGGGACTCTCTGAAGTTACACGGAGGTCACCCGACCGTCATTTAAGTATTTCAAACCACCCACCCCCTTCTAGCCTTCAAGTCTCTCCGATGGATCTGCAGGCTAGACCCCCTCCCCCCCACCCCCCCAATGTTTGGTGATGAGAGTCTCAGAGACAGAGACACACAGAGGGCCAAGCTCTCCTCCTGTTCCCTTCCCTGACCCACCCCCCCACCCCCCTTTTCAGAATCTTAATGAACATTTCTGGAAAAGTCCGGAAGGGCCTGGAGAAGTCCCTCGCGGTGCCTCGATGTTGTGGAGTGATTCTGTCTGTGTTTCTCTCTCCTGCTTGCTCGGGTGATGTTGTGAATTGCCACACGGGGCGGTTTCAGCTACGGAGGCTTGTTTGCTGTGGGTTGGTGTTGTAGGGCCAAGCACCAGTGGCCTCCCAAGAAGACACGGGCAGACACTGAAAGCACGTGATTTTTGCTACTCCAAACCAGAGGGCAATGTTGAAAATAACACCTTTTCTCTCTCTTTAAAAAAAAAGAAAAAAGAGGAAAAAAGAAAGAAATGCTCAGCATGTGAGTTAAGTGCAGCTGTTAGGGCCACGTATGACTTCCTACTCTTTTCAGAACACTCCTGCTTAATACTTTAAGTCAAGAAGCAAGTGACCTGGGGATGTTTTGAAGTGGTGCGGAGCAGCTGAATGACTTGGTCTAGTTTTGAAGAGAGACTCTCTTTTGTTTCTCACGCTGCCCAAAGTCCAAATAGGGGAGTGTGTTTGGAAAAGGCCCAAACTCAGAAGCGGCAGGCAAGAGAAAAGGGGAAGAAAAGTTCTCCAGGGGAAGGCAGGGGATGTGGTTGGGGAATGGGAAAGGGGTGTCTGGATTCTTTTTTATTTTTTCCTGTCCAGTAGGTTTGATGTTACCAAAATGAGTTAACCAACCTGAGAAACAGTTTTCTGTCCTTGTAGGGAGGAGAGGGAAATTTGAACAGTTCTCAGATCTGAGCTGAGGAATAGCTGACAGAAGAAGGTACTTGAAAATATGGATGGAGATGAAGTCACGTGATGGGGCTTCTTTTCCTTTAAATACGAAAAGAATCGAGTGTATCATGAAACAGGCCTAGATGATTTCTCAAATATAGATCTGTCTGTTAAGCATGGCTTTGTTATTTTTTATTAAAAACAGTTCTCATAACTCTTTCCACTCATGTTATGGAGAATTAGAAGCGTTTCTGTGGAGGATGGTATATAACACAGAGAGCTGTCCATTGACTGGGGAGATGAATGTCAATAAAAGATCATTTCTTCAGCAAATCAAAATAGCATTTAAATCTTAGTGCCTAGTGTCTACTGAAACCCGCCAGTCTTCATTAAGGGGGGATTGCCAAGGGAGTCAAGGGAACTTCTGATGGGTGGTGCTTTAACAAAATAGAGCAGGTCGATCCATTTGGTTTCTATGTCTGTGTCACTCAATTTACTCTGTACAATTTTTTCAGAAATTAAAAGGTTACCAAGAGAGTTCCATGTTCCCATCTCCAACTGAGCACCACTTATTACTGCGACAGGATTTCAATATTAAGTGATCTGGAAGATATTTCATCTTTCACTTTGAGTTCTGAATTTGAATCAGCATGAGATGGCAGGACAGCCAGATAAGGTGTAACCAACCTCCCTCGTAGGCAGGCAGCCGAAGGGCTGGGAGGGAAGGTGTTGCTGAGAAGAATATTTGAGGCTGTTCTCGGGAACCTTGTTTACAGGGATATTTCAGTTGCAGCTAGAATTTTCGCAAGAGCCTGCCGGAGGTAATGGGCTTATGTTTGAAATTGATCCCAAGTGTCTCTCTGTGTTGTTTTTTTTTTTCTTCTTCATGAACTTGCTACTTACCTTAGCTGAACAGTCAAGGCAAAACTTTCCTGATGCCCTGTGACATTTAATAATATAGACAAATCCCTGGTTTAATGTGTCCCAGGAAGGTAGGTTATTTATGAGATTCTCTTTTTTTACAGATGTGTCCATGCAAGTAGCTTTAGCCCTGTTTTATTTCTTTTTTAATATTGTGCGTGCTTGATTGTGTTCAATGCAAAACAAATCACATCCAAGGAAGTTAAAGGCTGCCTTACAAGTTGACCTGTGAAATTGGTTTCAATTAGACACTGGAGATCTCATTATCCCAGTGAGGGAAATTTATGACATAGAAAGTAGGAATTTTGTATTTGTTTCAAAATTGTTGGAAAACGCTGGGAACAGAAAGATTTTGAGGGAAATGCCAAAAGCCACATTAATGAAGAAAAACAATGTTGAGATACTTTTGAATAATAGATAGGATATGTAATGGTCAACCACAAGATAAAATTTTTACACAGTATCTTTATGGCTTTAAATGGGCTGCATTGTAAACTAAGCTTACTCCTCTATTAAGTCATTATACTTTTCAATTATTTAACATTTCTGGCCAACCTATCTTCTGTGGTCTTTTTCTGTACACATCAGAAATGATGTGTACACTAGTAATTGCTGGTTGCTAGTGTGGGGAGTTTGCAGTGGAGAAAGGTTTAATTTTAACTTCTTGGGATAAATACTACAAAGAATGCACAGAGGAAAAAGCAAAGGTATGGAAACAGATGGAGCGCTGTGCAATGAAGAGGCTACAGCCTCGAAATGTACCTAATACCATTTGAGTTACTTTCAACTTACTAAGAAACCTGGACAGTATCTGCCTTCTAGGTACTGTGCATTTGGAAATACTATATCTCTATTTAAATGCAGATCTCTTCTGTTTTCTCCAGGGAGCAGTTGGCGAATCTTTCCATTGAACCAATGGTATTAAAAACCCAACTGAAAATTTCTTTGTGAACAATAGAGTCTGCCGTTTTGAAGTCATGATTACCTAGTTTCAGAATATTTTGATTTTTTAAAATTCACTTACAGTATCTTTATAAAGTCAAAATATGTACCTCATGTGCAAACAAAGAAATTTTCTCTTGTCACTTTGTTGTCAGTTTTTAAAAAGCTGTGAAATAATTCTGCTTTACAATTTAGTTTTTGAGGTTAGCAGTGTCATTCCAGTAGAGTAAGTGGACCTTAGGAATCAGAGTAGGGAATTGTATAGGAGTCCTATATGCTCCTTATGGCCTCAGGTGAGCAAATGGCATAGGGTGCTGCAGGAAAGTTCAAGTATCTTCCTCTAGAACCATCTTCTTTACATTACTTTCAACCTAATTCGTAATAGTGTTTTGTACTGGAATCAGTGGTAAGTGGTGGCCAACAAGGAGAAGGACGTTCTTTTGAGAGATGATGGCAGAAAATAATTCAGTCTTTTGGTACAGAAAGTGGACACACCACCTTCCGGTTTTGAATCTTCAGATTCAGGTCACTGGAAATATCTTTGGAAATCATTAAATAAAAATTCCCTAAGAACATATGGTAGTGATGCTAAGACTCTTTTTCACATAGCTAGGGCATTTCCTTTTCCTTGGAAATTAGATGCCATTCATTCAAGTGCCTGAATGATTTCCAATTGCGAAGGCTCACTCCCCCCGTAGCTGCTTGGATGTAAATTCTTCCTCCCATTCTCCTTCTGATATGTACACCTTAAACTATTTTATAATGTGCTTATACCATTATGCTCAGTAATACCTGTGCTTGTGAAGAAGAATCATTGGTAGTTTTAAGTCAGGCCTCTGTTTATATTTCTATTGTGAAAGATACTTTTATTTGTGTAAACAAGGGAATGATCATAGTTAGCACAAAAGGGGGGTTAAATACGTTTAGAATTCCTGTGGTCACATGCCAGACCCTGGAGAATCAAAGCTATCTTATTTACTTATGGACACTTACAGCTGTTTCAGATGGCACATCTGGTAAAATAAATAACTTGGATAGGGCCCTATAAAGGATGCTCGCTAATGAATGTCCTGATTTTTCTTTCTTTACACAAATGAATTCTTGTTTTTAACGTGGCAAATATGCGTAGCTGTCACAGTGATCTTTGACTGTTTGGAAGATTCAAATTTAGGATGCTAACTTTATATGAAGCATAGAAAAACTTTTGTACTCCTGATACTTATGTGGTAGGATAAACTGTGTTTTCCTGTATCTGTGTTACCAGAGTGACCCATTTAAATTCAATCTCACTCTAAGATATATTAGATTAATAAGGCTGATTTTATGACCATTATAATTTATATTCACAAATACTTGTTTTAATTAGCACAATTATAGATTGTGAGGTAAATTTCCATATATGTTAAACACTGATAACAGAAAATAACTAACATTTGTATAAGCGTGTTATGGTTTGTAACCATACATTATCTATAAGCTGTTCTTTAGAAGAATATCTATTGCATTTTCTTATGCAAGAAGGCAATCAGTTTTTATAATGTAAACATCATATGAAAAGAGATGCTTTTATCACGGTCTCCTTCCTCACTCCCTTCCTCTTTCCATCCTCATCCTTCCTTCTTTTTTTAAAAATTTTCTTAATCAGGAAAAAAAAAAATCTAATGATGCTTTTTTTTTTTTTGGAGGAGCGCGTATAATTGCCCATCACACATTTCTATTAAAAAAGAGGCTGCAACAAGCAATCCAGCATTATTTTTGGAACCTATCTTCTGCCTACCAGTGTTCTTGAGGAAAATGTAAGGTTGCAGAAATCATTTCATGCCCTGTATGTTTTCAAACATAAATCAGGAAAATTGTTAGCAAGTTATAGCTCTTCTTAGAGACTGTGGCTATAGCGCTCTAGTAAACACAGGCTATATATTTTTCCAAGTTATTATGTGTGGAGAGAAATCCAAAGTTGGCTATTTAGATGAACCGTTTAATTCGGTTATTAGAAATTCATGTTCTATTTAGGATGAACATTTATTTTCCAAAGGTTACAGAAATGGGACATAATACCTTTAGGACCCTTTGGATCCATCAGAGTTAGAAATTTGTGCTTTTTAGCTAATGGGTATTACTGAACATTGATCTTCAGCTCAGGGACAGTCAAAATGGTCCTGAGCAGAGTTTATAGTATGACCTGCCTGTCCTCTTCATCTGAGAACCTTGTCCCTTTGTTTCTTCATTTCTGAAATGAAGGGGTGTGCCTTGATGGTCTCCAGTGATTCTGAATTAAGTGATTGATTAATAATGAATAAACCAATTAATCATACTTTGGGTTATTTCTCTTCTATAAGCTAAGTATTTACATAAGCGTAGCCTTTACGCCATGACTGGAGATGTTAATGTGTAGAGTAGTAAGTCAGCTCAGGTTCAGGGGTTTGAAATGAAAGCCTCATGAAACTTAGACACTCAAGTTTTACACTGAAATTTTTCATTTGTAGATTAATTATTAGTTCAAGCTTTTTTTTTCCCACAGAAAATAATCTTAAATGCAGATGACTTTACTAGGCGAGGCCATAAAATTTTGCACTACTTATTAGAGTAAATTATTGTACATCAGTGATGGAAAAAAATGCAAAAAAAACAGTGCTGTTATGAAACAAGTGATGAGAGTAACATAAAGGCAATAAAACTGACTGATAGTTTATCATTTATCTAGATTCTGGAGGGTTGATATTTAAGAGAATACACATATAAATGGAAGTTAAAAAAGATAGATGGAAACTATTACAGAGTATCTGAAAGGGACTTAAAAAAAAATTATGAATGAAACTTTTAGTAACTTCAGGATTTTTAGAGACAGGGTTGCAAAATATTTCTTTCCCTGGGAATAGTGTAAATTAGCAGTACACCTAAGTTTATCACCTATAATATGATTTGGGTTTTGACAGCCAATTATTGAAAAGTGGGAAAGTGAAAAAAATGTAGAGAAACAATTCAGTTTGAAGTAATTGGCCAAGATGTGAGAGAAGAAAAGATAGAAGGCAGCTGAAGGTAGAAAAGAGGCATATGGGTGGGTGTGTGTACATGCGGGCATGTGTGTGTGTGTGTTTGTGTATTTGAATGAGAAAGAGCTTGGTCTGCATTTAACTGATCTGTATGATGAGGAACCAAAAGGAAAAAGAGGGAAGCTAATGCATGCACATTCTTCCTGAAGAGAATATGGTATGTGAATTACGTGGAAAAGTATTGGAATTACAGTTTGAGCATGCATTTTGAAATTTTTCCTGGGCCATTCATGCCTGTCTGACCTTGGGGAATTATTCAGTTCTCTGAATTTGTCGTATCGGTAAACATGTAAATAAGAAAAGCATTTGATTCCAAGATGGTTGTGGGAGTTGAGTGAGACTCATGGCTGTACAAGCGCTTGAATATTCTCTGTATTTTTATATGGTGAGGAAAAGTCACTGGGTCAAGCAATTCTTCATGCTGAACAGGTCTGCCCAAGGCTGAGGTCGATTTGTTTAGCTCCAGAGTGGTCTTTGGGAAGCGTGTTTCTTGTCCACTCTGGTCCAAGAACTGTGGACCAAGTATGTGGTGGGTACTTCACATAATATTTTATTTAAGGAGGAAGCAGGAAATAGTATGCAGCTGGCCAGCTGAATGGAGCAAGCCTGGTAATTCTAATGTATGCAATGCCAGTGCACATATTTACCCGCCCTTACAGATGGCCACAGCTTGTCTAAATACACGTGTGAATGACTTTGGAAACAAAAACAATGAATCCAGTCACTGATTTCTTTGTCTCAAACACTGCCTGTCATTCCACTTTTGCCTTGACATTGATGTTAATCTAGACTTCCCTGGGTTTTTGTTAAGGCTGAAGGAATCATTGTTTGGCAGTAAGTACTAATTAATAATGATATAAATTTCATTCAAGGAAAAATTTCCAAGATACAACAGAACTAATTAATGTAATGCATCAATTGAACTCCAAATTCTAGATTATATACAGATCTCTTTCAAAAAGATTTTTATGTAGGATTCACTGATAAGTGTCTAGCCAATTCTTCCGTCAGAAATGGACTACATTTCAAAACCTAAAGTGAAGCAGTAGATCAAGAATTATTGAAGGAATCTGGACTGTTTGTGCAGACAGCATATTTTTTTAAAAGATTCAGAAATCTGCTTGGGTTTTACCTGAGGTTGGTTGGCAGTGTGTTCTGCTCTAATTCACAAGATAATGATCAATGTAATTCTATACTTGGTGACTTGTCAAACCTTGAAACTAAAGGGAACCTAGAAATCATGAGATATCTAAGGATCAAGTTTGAATTTAAAAGTAAATATTAAATGTTCCCTATCAAAATTCATTGGGTTTTGTATAGATATATGTATAGAATATATGTTAAACCAATGAAGAAAACAGTTTTGGGGTGGTTTAATTATGAGGCAATGTTAAAAACTTTGACATGTGTATAATTATTTGAAAGTAACTGAAGACATAGTTGGAGAAGGCAATGGCACCCCACTCCAGTACTCTTGCCTGGAAAATCGCATGGACGGAGGAGCCTGGTAGGCTGCAGACCATGGGGTCTCGAAGAGTCAGACACGACAGAGTGACTTCACTTTCACTTTTCACTCTCATGCATTGGAGAAGGAAATGGCAACCCACTCCAGTGTTCTTGCCTGGAGAATCCCAGGGACGGGGGAGCCTGGTGGGCTGCCGTCTATGGGGTCGCACAGAGTCGGACACGACTGAAGCAACTTAGCAGCAGCAGCAGCAGAAGACATAGCATGGGCTTCCCGGGTGGTGCTAGTGGTAAAGAACTCACCTGCCAATGCAGGTAAAATAAGAGATGTGGGTTCCATCCTTGGATTGGGAAGACCCCCTGGAGGAGGGCATGGCATCCCACTCTTGCCTGGAGAATCCCATGGACAGAGGAGCCTGGTGGGCTGCAGTCCATAGCGTCACACAGATTCAGACACGACTAAAGCAACTTAGCTCTCACGAAGATATAGCACAGACACTGGACGGCAGCAAAGAACCTCCCAACCATTATTTGTTGAGAAGCTATGGCTTCCTGTGAGAGTGCTCATAGGAGTAAATGAACCCAGCTTGAGTTGCTTTTACATTTAGGAAAATATATTAAACACATTGGCCACCTCATGCGAAGAGTTGACTAATTGGAAAAGACTCTGATGCTGGGAGGGATTGGGGGCAAGAGGAGAAGGGGATGACAGAGGATGAGATGGCTGGATGGCATCACTGACTCAATGGACGTGAGTTTCAGTGAACTCCGGGAGTTGGTGATGGACAGGGAGGCCTGGCGTGCTGCGATTCATGGGGTTGCAAAGAGTTGGACACGACTGAGTGACTGATCTGATCTGATCTGATCTGATGTTTAGTGTCAGGCTAGGTCTGTTAAGAGAATAGAAAATAATTTTAAGTCTCTCTTTAAAGACTTAAACTGTCTTTGCTCAGAGGCTCAATAGTATCCAACTCTTTGTGACCCCATGGACTATAGCCTGCCAGGTTCCTCTGTCCATGGAATTTTCCAGGCAAGAATACTGGAGTGGCTTGCCATTCTCTTCTCCAACACTATCTTTAGGGAAGTACAATAATGCACAAAGAACTATTAAGATAACAATACAATGTAGATTTGTACAGAAAATGAATGCTATGTGACAAATTCATATGTATGGTGACAGAATCAGAACTTGGATTGAATTTTGGGCTACAGGTTTTGTTTTGTTTTGTGTTTTGGTTGGTCTGGGTCTTTGTTGCAGTGCGCAGCCTTCTCTAGTTCTGACACTTGGGATTAGTTGCCCTGTAGCATGTGGGATCTTAGTTCCCTGACCAGGGATTGAACCTGTGTCCCCTGAATTGAAAGGTAAATTCTTAACCACTGTACCACCAGGGAAGTCCCCAGTTATTATTTACAAGCTGTGTGACTCTCACTTCTTTAAGCCATGGTTTTCCCACTTGCAAAATGGGCATAGGTTTATCTGTCTTATTAGATTATCATAGAATCAAATGGGACTGAGTATTTGAAAAATTTTTTTGGTGTGTAATGGAGACTACACACCTTGCAGGAGGAAAGGAGGAAAGACACTGGAAGCACTGTGCTTGAGAGTAGGGGTCATGTCTCAGCTGACATGTACCCCTGATTCTGGCCCTGGGCCTTGTTCTGAGGGGGCGCGGTAAATGTTGATAAATGCATGCATACCAGGCACCTAGGGTCAGCCCTTGACCTATATTATTCTTTAAATCTTCCCAGTAATCTTGAATGGTAGATATACTGTCTCCATTTCATAGGTGAAGAATCAGAAGTTGAAGATTTTAAATAACTCAATCTCAAGTAGGTAGACAGCAGTCGGGTCAGGATAGGAAGCTGTCATTACATTACAGGGTAGGGAATGACCATTACATCTGAACCATAGTGTGGGCAAAATGAAAAGCAAAAGATGTGGGTAATTGACCAGGTGCCCAGGCAGTTTATGGGCCAGCTTTCAGAGAAGCAGGTGAACACTGCCCTGTGCTGCCTGACGCATTGAACACGGCCTTTGGTTAAACCATCAGCCCTGATTTCTACCCTTTGAAGTCAGATGTGCAGTTGTGAGAAAAGACCATATACTATACCATAGCCTAGACTTGCCATCAGAAAGGACACTGGGGCACACACAGATACTGAGGTGGTTAACCAGGGACTTGGACTGCGTTAGCCCCAGCGGTCAACACCCCGGCCCTAAACCCCACACTCTTCACTTTCCCTCTTGGAGCTGGCAAGGTCTAGAATCTCCATTCTCCTCCATCGTAGGGTGGTAAAGAAGGTGATGCTGCACCAAACAGCATATTCATGCTCTGCTTGCCCAATCCTAAAATCCCAAGAGCCCTATTCTATTAGTAGGTCCACCTGGAGTGAAGTTTTATAGTTGTGGCCAGTTTAGAATCAACAGTAAAAAAGATGGCCCCCAACCAAACAGGAATTTGAAAACTCTGACTTCTGAACTTGGAATTGGGTATACCCAGGTCTCCAATCCTGATTTATTTTTCCTCGGTTTATTTGTGAGGAATGTCCAGGGAGCCTGAAATACTCAACGCGGGATTAGTAACCTACCATGGATCTGAAGTTTTGTATAACAGAGAGCCGTGCCTTTTAAAAATTAGGGTTCATTTTTTAAAATTCTATAAAAATAACAGTCCATGGTAGGTCAGGACAGCAGGGATTGGGGACTATGTTTAATAAAAGTCCAGGAAATACCTTGTACTGTTGGCAGAGTCGAGCCGGTAACAGTATTTAGATTCCCAGGGAACTGCGCTAACCTATTCGAGGTGAAACCTGGGATGGGGTGGGAGGGGAGAGATGCCTTGTACACTCCTCTGTGACCTGTGGTAAGTCTGCTGGGTTGAATTGTGTGAAGTTGTCAAAGGTGGTTCTGCTCTCCAGCCCTTGGCACCAGCTCTGCTGAAATGTGATACCATTGGTTTTCAGTAAAGGTTCCTTTCTGCAGGGCTGCAAACACAGATCAGCTGCTACTGTGTGTACACAACCAGGGAGCAGATCACCCAGCACATTCAAAGCAGCCTTTTTAACCCCGAGACTTTCCAAGATCTCCTCTGCACGCAGGAAGTTTCCTTCTCTGTTGTCAGATTTAGCACCGCGCTCTTGTCATCAGATCCGCGCTAGACTCCCTGCTGCACAGTAGAGAGGCTTCCTTAAGACATTTGTCCTTGAAACTGCACCAAACTCTTGGAAGAGCCCAGAACGTGTAAGTATGTACGATTTAGGCAGCGAGCGGACAGGGCAGAGCTGCAATCAACCATTATACAATATCCGATTAGCAGTGCAGGAGGGATTTTTCTGACGTTTTGTTACATTCATTTTCCATTCGTTCTGAGGAAACAAATCAATTCTAGCTTCTGATACAGTGACTTTGCAGTAGATGGGGTTGTAATATGTTAGCTTTAACTATTTGCTGTTCTCATTTAGCGTGGAGATGTGACTTGTGGGACGATGATGGTGGGCGTTAAACTAGAAAACTTGTAAATTTTGATTAGGAATAATAATTGCTGAGCATGTCCATCTTGAGAAACAAGTTTGCTTTGCGGAATGTTTTTAGAAGAATTAACCACCTAAATTCATGGACAGTATAATGAAAGTGGACCGTCTTTGCTCTCAATGAAACATATTAGTTTGCAGTTTTAATTTACTCATAAAGAGCATTCCACTGGGGTTTTTGTCTTAATTGAATCCTACCCAAGGCTGTCAGTGTGATGTTTTACTGGCTTGTGTGTATCTGGTTAAGTTACTTTGCTGGTTTGCAGTCTGGTTGAACTGTTGTTCAGGCACTCTTTGGATCCTAAGAGCAACCAGGTGAAGGAAATGCTCACAAAATTGGGTGGGGGTGGGGGGAAGGAGGATTTATTTTCAAGGGTGGTCGTGTTACTCTTGAAAGCTGTTTAGCTGCACATGTACGGCTGTCAGATGGAGACCACAGACCAAACACTCTGAAGCTCTAAGTCGAATGTCAGCTTGGCCACTTTCGTAACTCCAACCAATAAAAAGCCCGTGCCCCTTCGCCATCAATTTTTAATATGTACCAATACTTGGGTTTATAAGATTAATTTCTCTCCGATTAGGCTGATTGATAGCTGGATTGTGGTTTCTTAAGAGCTGGTTCCCTGAAACCCACAGCAGGACTGCATTCCATTTAACTAGTGAATGTAAAAACGGGTAACCATGGATTCAGCCCCCACTCACTGCCAGTGCAATGACTTGTTGTAAACAATACAAATGAGCTAGGAGAGCAGAGGCAACCAGACATGAAATGATTTTAATAGAAATTACGGTAAAAGGTCATGTGATTTGGGATCAGCTTCTGTTCAGTTTTAAAGGGAAAGTCCGTCTTTTCTCCCCCACCTTGCCCACCCTGCCCCCCTCTCCCCCCTCGCCTATTCCCAAGCAACCCAAGTAGACAGCTCCACAAACTTGGTGGGTCCCAGGCTGTGCTTCCGTGGGGAAGGGTGGCCACTGTCATGCTGGGCAAAGCGTGGTGACTGGTGGGTTTTCACGGTAAGTACCTTCCTTTTAGAAACCCAAAGGACATCTGTGTCTTCCTGGGCTTCCTCCATGGAAGGTCGTGCTTAAAGTGTGCTCTAGAAGTCCTCAAGCTTTGATGTAGGAGGAATAGGTCATTTTGTTCCTTGGCTTTTATGTGATGCCACTGTCTTTTCTCTGCCTTCCTAAATCTCTGGATTATTTGAGAACCTTGGCCTTTCTGAAAACTGATTCTTGGCTTTGGGAGCCACTCCTGCAATATGGTAATGAGCACAGGCAGATTCTGGGAGAAGCGCCGTGTCTAACCTCTAGGTTGGAGCCCAGGCAGACCTTTGCTGAGTTCTACAAGGACGCGCCTTTGCGATATGATTTGCATTTCTCTGATAGAAGTGGTTTCTGGACGTGAGTGTGGTTGTAGATTCATGCATTTGCCTTCAACCAGGAATCATTAACACTGTATATGTGTCAAGTGCTACCCCTGTGGTTTGTTTGGTACTGATCTCAGCTGTGTTTGTTAAAGGAAATGAAAAAAGAAACTCTAGTCTTCAGAGTTGGGGGGAAAGGGGACACTTAGAAGCCAGATTTGGAGGGTGGTCCTGGCTGGTACCCAGTGTGCAGGAATGAAGGGGTTCAGAGTCACTGTGTTGGACAATCCTGGGCACCCTGAGGAAAGGTCTGTCTCTACGTGTGTTATGTCTCAAGGTGAAATAGACTCGAACTGGTCTATGCACAGATGGTAGAAATCATCGTATCATCTTGGAACAAAAGATCATGCTATATGTATATCTTACCTCGTTTTATCGTACAGATACTTCTGAATAGATGCATCGTTGTACATATAGAGATGTCATATTGAATAATAGAATTTGGGTTATTTTTCTATTAATGGCTTCATTACAATAGACCCCATCAGCACGTGAAAAAAAGCTTGGGGGTTGTAATTTAGAAGTTCAGTAAGATAACAGAGCATCAGTCTTTTCTGTATCCACTCAGGAGTTTTATCTAGTGGACTATTTGTTTAGGCCTATGAGTGTGAAGACAGTACTTATATTTAAACTTTTTTTTAATTAGCTTTTTAAGATGTTGGAGTGCCTCATCACATGCTTAGACCGAAGGATTCTTTAGAATGTTATGGTTCTCTTATATAGCTTCATGGTTTGTTAGCTCTTGTAATACCAGGTTTGCTTATCTAAAAGAAAGGAAAGAAGAAACTGTAGTCATTCATGTTGTGAGGGAAAGGAGCAATTTGAAGCTGACAGGGGAACACCAAGTCTTGGTGAGGTGATAAATGATAATGAAATACAGTATTTTTACTTTTCCCAGCTTTGATTCCCTACACCGAAGAACAGGAGTAAAGTGTCAGCTACAAGGTGGTTAGAAGCAGAACCCGTGGAGTGAGACCTGGGTTGGAGATTTTGTTCCGGACCTGATCACTGTGCTTAAGAATTGGAGCAAAGTGACACATTGTCCTCTGTAGACTGAGGAAGGTCAGGCCCGCTCATGGGCAGGTGAAAGGGTTAACTGAGCTGATGCATAGAAGGTGTTTTCCACCATGTCTGGCATATAGTGAGTGCTTCATAAGCTGTTCCTAGTTTCATTATTATTTTTGATTGAAGAAACATTTGGTGAAGTAGAATCCTGCTCTAAGTGTTGGGTCAGAGATCAACAGTCACATCATGGGCCGGTCCTGCTCTAGTGATGGTTGTACATGCAGTAACTTGATCATCACTTGGGAGATGGTGATTTAGTTTGTAACCTAGTATAGTTTTTTTAACATAACATTTTCTGTAGGCCCAAAGTAATATCTTTTGGCCATGTACTTTTTCATTTCCATGCAAATTATTTAGAAAGTTATTTACCTTTTTTTGGTGTGTGTATTTCTGATTTCTGATACTGTGGGTGTTTGAGGCAACGTGAGCATTTTCTCTGTGATCCTGTTGCCAGAGCTGAGAGCAGAAGAACACCTAGAATTATAAGACCTTCATCATTACATCAATCCTAAAAGCTTAAAACTAGTGGTAACTAGTTCTCAAAGATAATCACATCTACTAAAGAGCAATAGTAATTCACAGGGTAGTAAACATGAAAGTTTACATGCTACCAAAGAGATATTTCTTTTTTAAAAAAAAAATTTTTTATTGAAGTATGCTTATTTATTGTGTTGTGTTAGTTTCTGCTGTAAAGCAAAAGGATTCAGTTATACATATATATATATATGTATTTTTTTTTCACACATTCTTTTCCATTGTGGTTTATCTTGAGAAGATTGTCTACATGTTTGCTGTGTCCTTTGACCTTCCTGAACTCTAAGCTTCTGATTCTCTGCTTCGTGGTCTGTCTCCCCACCTCTTTCCTTCCTTCCTTACCTCCTACTGTCCCTCCTTCCTCCCTTTCTTCCTTTTATCTCTTCTTATTCTCTCAACTCCATAGCATTTTCTTTTTCTTTGTGAATCAGAAGGGTTCAAGGGAAGAGAAAAAGAGGGAGAAGAGACCCACAGTCTTTTCATGTTAGTCCTGGTTTTATAAATGGAAACTTTAAGAAGAGTCAGAAAAATCTGTTTTTCTTTCTCCTGCTATTGAACTGGAGAGGCACATCTGAAGTGACCTGCAGACTCCAGGGAAGCCTCGTTCGGTAACTATTTGTTGATTCATTGATTAAACGGCCTGGAGGGAAGGGGCATGAGGTACGGAGATCCCCTTAGTAGTGAGAGCTTTGAAACCCCAGGCTGCAGTGTGCAGTAGGTTGGCTTCTCTGTGACCTTCCAACCACTAATCTCCTTTAAGAACTGAATCAAAGCAGTTAAGGGATTTTTGTCAGATGGATTTTGCCTACAGTTGGGTTTTTGGCAGTTGCGTGTCGAAGGCAATACATTCTTCACAGGGATATGAATTTTTTTTTTTTTTTCCAGAAAGGAATGAAGACGAGATGCCAGCAGGATTCTCTAGAGAGGGACTCTTGTTTATCCGTGGTAGTGTTCCGGCCAGGACAGCTGTAAGGTGGATGACTTTCTCACACTTCCCTGCCAACCTCCTCCTTAACCACCCTTGTCTGGTGGTCTGGTCAACAAATGCTCTTGTGCAGCAGGTCCCTCTCCATAATCTTCTCTTCCAAGGGCAGAGAGAAAGCCTGCAATTAGAATTGATATCATGTGAGTGATGACGGGTGTCTGGTATCTACTTTCAGGCAGTGTAGTGTGTAGAATTAGAGCTGGAGATGGTTCATTTTAAATGGATAAATGACTGTTCCAGAGTCACACAACCCATGAGTTGTACAGCCAGGGCTATAAGCTGAGATTTCTGATTCCCAGGCTTGCACTCTTTTAAGGGCTCCTGCTTTCCAGTGAACAGACCAAAAAAGAGAGAGTTTATATTACATTGGAAGAAAACAAGCCAGTTTAGTAAATGGTAAGGCTATTTTAAAGATATTACTCAAAAGAGACATATACATCTAGTTGTAATCCTCAAGCTGTAATTTAGAAGCTCAGTGAGCCTTGAGAAAGATACCAAGTCATTCTGAGCTGTGATTTTCTTCATCATACATCTGAGATTAAAATAATAAAAAATCAGTGACAATAACTAAGCAATAAATATAATGCTTATATTTTAGGTTTGTTGTGAGGATTAAATAAGATTTGTATGGAAAGTCCCTAATCTTATGCTTGACACAAGATAGATATCAGTAAATATTACTGTCATCCTCTTTTCTTTTCAAGGTTGGTGGTGGAGTCCTGTAGGGTAGAATTATGAGGAAAGTCTTCAGAAGGCATCTGGAAATGTGTAGCTCAATGATTTTCAACATTTTTTTTTCTGCTTTAACACATACAGAAAAATATATATGAAGGATGCTTGTTGGTGTTGTTGTTTAGCTGCTGAGTTGTGTCTGACTCTTTGTGACCCCATGGACTCTAACTTGTCAGGCTCCTCTGTCCATGAGATTTTCCAGGAAAGGATACTGGTGTGGGTTGCCATTTCTTTCTCCAGGGGATCTTCCCAACCCAGAGATCAAACTCAATCTCCTGCACCGGCAAGCAGATTCTTTAACACTGAGCCATCAGGGAAAGCCCATGCTTGGCATAGAATGATCAATAAATATTAACACGGTGGTGATGATGATCATGGTGGTGGTAGTGATGAAAAGATGTGAATGCTGATGCACCTGAGGTCCTCATACCGCAGATGAACCCAGGGCTATAAGCAAGTCCTAAAGCTTTAGTTTGGATACACTGCTTCCTTTCCTACCGTAGAGAGGAAGTCACAGTGTTGGTGAGCAAGACCTGTGCCATTATATCTACACTCATTTAAATTAAAAAGAAAATCAGTGGATACATTTATATGTATGGCTGAGGCCCTTTGCTATCCACCTGAAGCTATCACAATATTGTTAATTGGCTATACTCTAATATAAATGAAAAAGTTTAGGAAAAAAATCATAGGCTTCAGTACTTTGTCGTTGTTCAGTTGCTAAGTCGTATCTGACTCTTTGCAAGCCCGTGGACTACAGCCCGCCAGATTCCTCTGTCCATGAGACTACCCACTAGATGCTGGGGTAGTTACCATTGTTCTTCTCTTGTCTTCAGACAAGAACACTGGAGTGGGTTACCATTTCCTTCTCCAGGGGATCTTCCTGCCCCAGGGATTGAATCCACGTCTCCTGCATTGCTGGCGAATACTTTACTACTGCACCACCAGAAAAGCCCCCAGTTCTATGTTACTGGTAACAAATTACTAGCAATTTGGTTTGTCTAGAAGATGCTATCTTTCCTCGCATTTTGAATGGTGCTTTACATCCTAGTCCTGAACTGATGGGTTTGAGCCTTGAATCAACCACTCATGAACTATGATGACCTAGGAAATAACTGAGTTAATACCTGGAAAGTATTAATAGTAAGAAAAATGTCTAGTACACAGTAAGTATTAGAAATTCTTTTTTTTTTTAAGAAATTCTTAGAAGTTTTTGTCTCTAAGCTATTTGATGGGGCAGCATCCTACCTTCAAGATTCCCTCTGAAAAATCACCATTATTAACACCATGGTATCATTAATAATAAAACTGTGTTTTAGTTTTAACATAATAAAAGCTGCTCTTTATTGTGTACTTACCATTTAAAAAGGCGTTATGCCATGTGTTTTAAATGGTATCATAATTGATTTAATTCTCCCATTATTCTTTTGAAATAGATAGTGTTACTTGCATCTTATAAATGAGAAAATGGAGCCTACAAGAGGTAATAGAACTTGCCCAGCTAGTGAATGACAGACAAAGGCCTCCAATTTATAATCTTCTATACATATCTCCCCTGCACTGCTCACTAAGTCGGAGACAGTTTGCAGAGTTGGTGGAAAATGTATATTTTCTGGAATGAAAGAGACCCAAGAATCATGAAATAGATTTCTTCTAGGACATTCAGGGGCTTCCCAGGTGGCTCAGATGGTAAAGAATCTGCCCACAGTTCAGGAGACCTGGGTTCGATCCCTGGGTTGGGAAGATCCCCTGAAAAAAGGGAATGGAAACCCACTCCAGTATTCTTGCCTGCAGAATTCCATGGACAGAGGAGCCCAGCAGGCTACAGCCCATGGGGTCACAAAGAGTTGGACACGACTGAGTGACTAATACACACACACACAGGACATTCAGGAGACTCAAACCAGAAACAGGGAAGATGATCACGGTAAAAAGCAATTTATTTTATTCACTCGATAATCAGAAAAATCTAGAAATATACTTTAACTTGATCTTAAGGACAGGAAGAGATAAGAGGCAGTGGTGGAAAAGGGTAATGAATAATGAGGAGGAAGAGGAGAGAGAGAGAGAGAGGTGGCAGAGAACGTGGCTATCATTTAACACTCAAGCAATCGTGGAGGTAGATGATCCAGAATCATCATCCTCATTTTAGACGTTATTTTGTCCGAAGCAACACAACCAGAAATAATGGACTTGGGATTTACTCTATGTATTCTATCTTTACATCCAGGGCACTCTCCTGCTACATTATTCTGCCTTTTGAGACAGAAAGATTCATACAAAGATACAGACACATGAAGAGAAAGAAACATAGGTACACTGACATGCAGACAATATTAGAACCATCTTTTAGCTTTTACAGATGTGAACACAAAGACTTTCCAAAGTCCCTTTGTGCTTTTGCAGCTATAGGCATAAGCTAGATTAATTCATATGCAGAAGACAAGATGCTTAAGAATATTATTAAATATTTAATGCTTTTTATTTAAAATTAGGTTTTTACTTCCTGAGTTGATTTTCAAAAAAAAAAAAAAATCTTGTGGGTTTTCAGTGACACTTTCTTCCTAATTGTACAGATGAAGAAAAGGAGTTGTGCAGAAGTTAAATTATTTCCCTAAGATCATAGGAGTTGATAGCAGATATGAAAGTCCTCTAGTTTTTGACCCTCCAGAAAAAGACTTTTCTCTTTCCTGCGATGATCTCTTCTAATTGGTATGGTTATCACTTAATCAGTTTCTAAGAACTTGGAGACACACGGATGGAAGAGTCACACCTGTGTACATAATGAGGTTCTTTCTTCGAAGTGGAAAGAGAGGTTGACCCTTCCCTGAAGGTTTTCGTCTTGCCTTCGAGTTCGGAAGACCATCTCCTGATCTTTAAGGAATGACATCAGGGCTGTAGTTCACAACGTTCTCTTTTCCCCTCGAATCCAGGCTGGGCACTGGAGAGAATCCCGTCCTTCTTGTGCTTAGCCTCCTGGGGTCCACCAGATGCTATGGTCTCTTCCCCAGACAGTTGCCTGCTGCTCCCACGATATGTCCGACTGGCACTCTGTTTGTAAGGCAGATGGAGCTCCCTTTCAAGAAGTACTTTCTGCTCTGCATGCTTGTTTTGAAGATGTGGGTTTTTGTTACGTACAGGGGGCCAGGAAAAGAGGGAGGTCCCAAACTGTTGTGTGAGAAACAAGAGGCAGTCCAGCTACAGTGGAAAGAGGCAAATGTGGAAAGCTTCGTAATTTCCAAGGTTAATGCCAAGGTCAGACCACCTTCTCAGTCAGTTTAAACAGAATCCCTAAAGTTAGACCACTGGAAACACTTTTTCCTTCTCAGGGGAAAATATGGTAACTGCCCAATAACCCTTTTTCTGTGTTTAAATGATGAAGGTAGAAAAGGAAGATTAAACGGGGGTAAATGTGATGGCTTTTCACCTTTTCTCTTAGAAAGTCATGGAACCATCTGGCCAGCTTTGAGGAAAGCTGCTTGAAAATAACTGTGCTTGTCGATAAATAATTGTTTTCTTACCAGGTCCACTGAAATAACATGCAGAATGACCCCTTCTAGCTTTAAATATTTCTTCTAATAACACATGATATTTGTGTAGTGAAAGTTTATAAAGTCACAAATTATCATTTCCCTTTGATAGCTAAGTTAACTTGGCAAGATTAAGTGGCTTGTTCAGAGGGACACTATTAAAAAGAGAGTGGAAGGCTCAAAACTGAGTCTTCTGACATCTAGATCTAGATTGCTTCTACCTCTTAGCAATTCCAGTCTTGACAGAGGGCTGGTGTGGGGTAGGACTGAAAACCGAGTGGGAAGGGCATTAGAAAAGGGAAAAAAGATGGGAGAAAAAACAGCCCTGAGAATATTAGAAGAAAGAACTTGTGATGTCTGTTTTTTTTGTGGGTGCAGTACCTGTGGCTACAGGATGGTGCAAAGATTCTGATTTTTGTCCTCACACAAAGAGTCAGACACAACTGAGCGACTGAACTGAACTGAACTGAAAGATGAAGGCTGGGGTTTCCCAGGTGGCTTAGCAGTAAAGAATCCACCTGCAGCTTGGGAGGCACGTGTTTGATTGCTGGGTCAGGAAGGTCCCCTGGAAGAGGAAATGGCAACCCACTCCAGTATTCTTGCCTGGGAAATCTCATGGACCAAGGAGCCTGGCAGACTACAGTCTATGGGGTCGCAAAGTGTGAGACATGACTTAGCGACTAAACAACAAAGATGAAGGCCAGGGGACAGGGGAAGGGGAGTCCCCCCCGGATGGCTCATACAGGATGCTGGTGACTTCTCCCTGCCTCAGTCCCCAGACTTTCCCCTCTTAGGTCAGGCACTGGAGTGAACATACACTGTCAGCTTCTTAGCAGATGGAATCGAGGCAGCTCTAAGCAAAAGAGAAATGACCTTGTACATGCACACTTAGTTCCTTGTCATTCAATGCCCCGCCCACTTCACCCGTCATAGGAGCATAATCCAGGACAGTAATAGCATCTTAAACATGAAGGAACAACTAAGTGAGATCCAGGGTGTGAGTGGATGGTGCAACATTCCTTCACCAGAGCAATTAATACCCTTCGGATAAAACTGCCTTGGCCTGATACTTAGTTAAAATATGGGTGCCATTTCTTTTTTCCCCCTTGGGAATGAAACCTTATAAGTCATGTGGATATTAGAAAGTGGAAAGAATGTGTGTTCTCTCTCCTTTGAGCTCTATTTTTCTAATCCCTGGTCAGTAAGATCCTAACCCAGTTCTGATAATCGTGTGAATTTCTTGGTTTGTCTTCATTCTCAGACTATGTCAGAGTACTTAGATATTTCATAATGGCTCTGAAATCTTCAAGTTGATCTGGCATTAGTCAGAATTGACCGCAGATTCCTGGTAGGAAGTCCATTCAAGCTATTGCTAATGCTTCAAAAGTACTGTATGTGACTGGCAGAGTGAACACACTGGTGTCCCAGAGATGTCAGCTTTTTGGCCTCAAACCATCTTTAACCAGCAGCTACCGGCTAATATTTCAGCATTACTTTTAGAATGTCAAACTATTATTATCATATGGAAAAAAAATTGTTCAGTTGAAAGATGCATGCTTAAAATGTTTGTACGCTAGAGGTTTACTCTCTATATCTCTCTACTGGATTATTTAATAATTTAAAGTTTCACTTTCTTACTTCTAGAAATTAGAGGACAACATTGCTTTCACTCATCTGCTATGTTACACAGACACAGTACACGGCAGAGGTAAAAGATAAAAGATCAATTCTTATGGATCTCAGAGTTTCAAGCTTTTGAGGCTGGGTTATAGAAACTTTGTAATTATTGTGGGTAATCTTGCAGAAAATTAAATGTTGAGTTTGCATAAGTGAAGAAGTTTGGACTGTTTTGCTTACCATAGCTTGTTAGTGGGTAAGCATCTCACCATCCCTGTCAGGCTTTGGGTTTCACTTCACTGCTAGTAAAATGCTATTTGTAGCATGAGTGAAATCCCCAGTAGGGACACAGCATCTTACGTTTGAGGCATATTTTAGAGAACCTGTGTCTGTAGTTCACTTGTCTGTTTCAGAATGACTCTAGACCAGTGGTTCTCAGCCAAGGGCAGTTTTGAACCCTAAAGGACAATGTTTGAAGACATTTTTGATTATTGCACCTGGGAAGAGGGTGCTTTGGGCATCTGATGAGTAGACACCACAGATACTGCTAAACACCATTCAATGCACAGGGCAACTCTCTATACAACATGGAATTTTTCAACCTCAAATGTCAACAATATTGAGATCGAAAAGCCTTGCTTTTCCAGAATTTAAAAGGTAAGGGAGAAAGTAGGTTGCTTTAACATTTTCAGATTTTATTTATAAATGGATGATTTCATGATTAGCATTTCCCCCATGGGATGTAGAATAAATATAAAAAATACAAACAAGTCATTTTGTTGTTCAGTCACTAAGTTGTGTCCTACTTTTTGTGACCCCTGAATTGCAGCATGTCAGGCTTCCCTGTCCTTCACCATCTCCTGGAGTTAGCTCAAACTCCTGTCCATTGACTCAGTGATGCCATCTAACCATCTCACCCTCTGTCACCCCCTTCTTCTCTTGCCCTCAATCTTTCCCAGCATCAGAGTCTTTTCCAATGAGTTGGCTCTTTGCATCAGGTGGCCAAAGCTTCAGCTTCAGCTCCAGTCCTTCCAATGAATATTCAGGCTTGGTTTCCTTTAGGATTAACTGGTTTGACCTCCTTTCTGTCCAAGAGACTCTCAAGAGTCTTCTCCAGGACCACATTTCGAAAGCATCAATTCTTCAGTGCTCAGCCTTCTTTATAGTCCAACTCTCACATGCATACATGACTACTTGAAAAACCATAGCTTTGACTATAAGGACCTTTGTCAGCAAAGTGATGTCTCTGCTTTTTAATACACTGTCTAGGTTTGTCATAGTTATTTTTTCAAGGAGCAAGCGTCTTTTAATTTTGTGGATGTAGTCACTGTCCACAGTGATTTTGGATGTCACATATTGGCTTTAAAAAAACAAGTCAAATATTTACTTTAAAAATATTTGGGATATATTATGTGCATTGTGGCTATTGAACTATCAATGCATATAACAGCCACTATCCCACAATATCATAGCTATGACTCATGAAGAGCTTGCTGTGTACCAGGTACTGTCCAGAGCATCTTCCCATATACTGATTCAACTGAACCTCAATGCAACTCCACCGAGGAGGTACCATGACCATGGCCTTCAGTACTCAGACACTGCCATGCTTGACTGTAGGAATAAGGTGAGCTCTTGGCAGGAAATGTATGGAACAGAGCCATGGCAGCACTGACAATAATATGTGTGGGAAGAAGGCGGCTTTATTGTTCTAAATGCCCCTGGTTGCTCAAGCTTTTATTCTCCAGGGCTGTTATTGCCAAAGCACTTCTCTGGGAAACTAGGATTGGCATCATAAAGCAAGTTTATATTTGCTTCTAGAGGAAGGAAAAAGAAAAAGGTTTTATAACCCTCTGCTTGCCAGGCCTGCACCTGGTTCCATGCCTGTCCATCTTTTCCTCTCCAGTAACCGTTCTCAACAGAAGTGATCTTCTGGTTGTGTGTAACTGATGGAGAGTGAATATCCATGGTCAGGAAGTGGCCGCTCACCCTTGAGGCCGTAACCTTCTCTCTGACTGTTCTCTGTCTCATCTCTCTCCCTTTAAAATTTCAACATCAAGGTGGGTTTGGTACACTAAAATCTCACATGTCAAAAAAAAAAAAAACCAACAAAAACCAGGTAGAATCTCTCTGGGCAAGTCTCATGGGAGAGTCTCCAAGAACACATTTAACATGGAATTCTCCCTGGAAATGCTATGTCAGAAGTCATATTCCTGGTGGGGGCTTCTGGGAGAATTGGGAAGTTATTTAGATTTGCTGCTTTGACACTTTCTGAGGGTTCTGAGTCCAGGGAATTAAGTTGGTCATAGCTACACAGCTCACCTTTGCCAAACTGGCCTGTTGTATTAAATTTCAGTTGTCATAAAAAACCGAAAAGGAAAACATCACAAATAACTGGAAATATATCAGTATTCTGAGCAGCAGTATTTATGGGGCACGAATAGATATCCTAGGCTATTTATCTTTCTAGTAGCAGTTGAAACACCTCTGCTTTTCTCTTACTGTAAAAGGCCTGGTACTAGAATTGGGGAAAAGTGGCAGTTCAGTGGCTGACTCCTTTAAGTTCTTGCTTTCTTCTCCTTTCCTTCCTCGATGAAAACCCCAAATAGAATACAGTAAGGATATATTCAAGTTTGGGGAGTCTATAGAGAGACTGGGTACAGTAGAGACTTGGCTACAAAGAGGCTGAGTTCATGTAGTATTATACACACACACACACACACACACACACATATATATACACCTGGCTGCATTGGGTCTTAGTTGCAGCACACAGACTCTCTAGTTGCCGCATACGAGTTTATTTCCCCTGCAACATATGAGATCTTATTCCCCGACCAGTGATAGAACCTGTGTCCCCTGCACTGCAAGGTGGATTTTTAACCATTTACTCACTAGCTTGTGACCTTGAATCAAATTACCATTGCCCAGTTTCCATGACTGTAAAATGGATCAAATTATAGTGTGTCTGTATATATATATGTATATGACTGTATGGGCTTCCCTCGTAGCTCAGTTAGTAAAGAATGACTGTAAAATGGATCAAATTATTTTATCTATCTATCTATCTATATATATATAATGAAGATTAAATAATGTGAAATATACAAAGCACAAAATGTAATAGGTAAAGGGTTGGTGGTTTCTGGGGTAATACCGCTCTTATTGGATCATTAATGTACGTATTGCTATACATATAATACTTCTGGAGTCTTGAGAAGCTGGACTCACTCAGTTCTTAGGTTTCTAAAAACTGTGGTCCGAGGACTACACATTTGGATTCACCTCTGTACTCATCATTAAAATGCAGATTCCGGGCCTCTAGCTGGAGTGTTAAATAGGAATCTCTAGTGTTAAATGTCGGAGAAGGCAATGGCACCCCACTCCAGTCCTCTTGCCTGGAAAATCCCATGGACGGAGGAGCCTGGTAGGCTGCAGTCCATGGGGTTGCTGGGAGTTGGACACAACTGAGCAACTTCACTTTCACTTTTCACTTTCATGCATTGGAGAAGGAAATGGCAACCCACTCCAGTGTTCTTGCCTGGAGAATGCCAGGGACGGGGGAGCCTGGTGGGCTACCATCTATGGGGTCGCACAGAGTCGGACACGACTGAAGCGACTTAGCAGTAGCAGTGTTAAATGTAGGCTCCAGTAACTTGTATTTTTAGAAACACCTGGTGGGATTCCCATACAATTCAGCGTTTGGGGAGCACTGAGTTAGTGGACATCCTTTCCTGCTCTGTGATGCCCTTCCCTTCCTTTCCGCAGCAGCAGAGAGAAGTCTAGAGAATTTCAGCTCCTCTAGCTGAAGGTTCTTCTCACCCAGGTGGAGTCTTGTCTTTGAAGGTAGGAATTCACCACTCTCCAGTTGATAAAGTTCTTTTTATGGTCGGCCCCACGGGGTTAGGTAACCTCAATGATGTGATAATGAGGGGGGACCAAAGGTCACAAGATTGTGAACATCTGTGAGGAGATTGTAGGCTTAGCCTCTCAGGTGAGGGAAAGGTGAGCGCATCAACTGTGCCCACACTTCAAAGCCTGGAGCTGGTTTGCTGCAGCTAACTTAATTATCTGCGCTATTGATATCTTCAACAAACATATCTATACCCTAGATCCGGTTTCTTGATACGTGGTCCGAGAGAGCAGGAGATGGCTGTTCTGCTGCCAACTTCCTAAAATGCTTTTGAGAGTCAGCTGGGTCGCCTAGTCCTCTTTCGCTCTTGGATTAAATATAAAAATAACTATGTAAAGCGTCGCAACCCTCTTTTCCCTGTCTGCTGAAACGGCACTCTCCTAGGCTTTTTCTAGAACCCGTTAGAGGAGAAGGAGGCAAGACAGGGTAACGATATGTCAGACTCTGAAGCCTTACATCAGATGTTCTTCCAAGACGGATCCTGCTGTTAGGTCTCAGCAGAGAGAGTGAAGAGCTGGTGGCGCAGGTACCTGCCTGGTGAAGGGTTGACCGAGTGGCCGGAGTCTCTTCTGATGTCACCGCCCTTTTTCCCTTCTCTCCGTGGCCTTGTTAGTTTCACCGACCTCTCCCATCAAAAGCCTGGCAGGGAAAGAAATACAACCCAAACCAGGCGACCTTCTCACTTCTAAGCCATCCAAGTCTTGAATATCGAGCAACATTTGAGACTGTAGACCAAAGGGAGGGATTTGTCTCTCCCAGGTTTTTGCTGCTCCAAATCAGCCTCCTCCCTCGTTACCCCCCAAACACTAGCACCAGCTTGTAAACAGCATCTCAAAAAGAAGGACTTCAATCTCTTCAATCCATGACACTCTTCCTTTAAAAAATTTTTTTTATTTATTATTTTTGGCTGTGTTGGGTCTTCCCTGCTGCTTTTCTCTGGTTGTGGAGAGCTGGGGCCACTCTCCCTTACAGTGCGAGGGCTTCTCATTGTGGTGGCCTCTGGTTGTGGAGCACAGGCTTGAGGGCACACTGGCTTCAGTAATTGCAGTGTGTGGGCTCAGGAGTTGTGGCTCTGGGACTCCAGAGCATGGGCTCAATAGTTGTGGTGCAGGGGCTTAGTTGTTCCATGGCATGTGGGATCTTCCTGGGCCAGGGATCAAACCTGTGTCTCTGGGAGTTGGCAGGTGGATACTTTACATCCTGAGCCACCAGGATGTCCCTCCCCCACTACCCCACGCTTCCTTTAGATTGTAGCTCTTGAGAACAGATTTCTCTGCCAGATGTTGTTTTCATTTTTTTACCTCCTTACAAGGAATATTTTTGGGTCTGCATCCAGAGCAATGGGCATTATGGTGGATCTGTTGACTTTTCTGCCAGGGATGTGATCTGAAATGGAAAGAAACCAGATGACTCAACCCCCTATCTCGGCCCTGAAATGGAATACAGTACCCTGTGCTTTGCCACCCAAATGTAGCCTTGCTGTTGAAAGCTGGGATGTCACCTAGGCAGAGACCAGAGGAGATATGTTCCGCTTTTTGCCTTCTTTTCTTTCACGCTTGTAAAAGTCTCTCACACTTGCTGCCCCAGCTTTCATAACACGGTCACTTTTTAAAAATGATTTAATTAATTAAACTTATTTTTGACTGTGCTGGGTCTTTGCTGCTGCGAGGGCTTTTTCTCTAGTTGTGGAGAGTGGGGGCTACTCTAGTTGCAGTGTGCGGGCTTCTCATTGCAGTGGCTTCTCTTGTCGCAGAGCAGAGGCTCTAGGCATATGGCTTTCAGTAGCTGTGGCTCCCAGGCTCCAGAACACAGGCTCAATAGTTGTGGCTCACGGGCTTAGTTGTTCCTTGGCATGTGGGATCTTCCCGGATCAAGGATCAAACCCCATGTCCCTTACATTGGCAGGCAGATTCTTTGCCACTGAACCCCCAGGGAAGCCCAAAACATGATTATTTTAAATGATAAAAATGCTGGGGAGGGAGTGCTGGAGCATCATGTAAAGTGACTGTGTTATCTGTCTCACGTTCCAAATACTGATACAAACAGAATTAGTTCACACACCAGGGGTGTCTCAGGGATTCATTTTAAGTTGACAGTGAATTTGGGCTTGAGATTTTCCCCCGTGACCACCCATGTTGAAAAACGTTGGCTAAACAAGACAGTGCTGGGCCACCCTCGATCTGTAAATTCACTCAAACTAATTCATTAACTAACCCTTGATTTTAAATAGTAGTGAGCAGAGGTGAAAAAGTAAATGACTGTTTCATGTTCTTGTTTTTGGTGAGGTGGTTCCCCATACCTGGCGTATCAGTCTTATTTTATTTGGAGGAAAGAGCAAAGATGATGTACATTCATGGGTTCTTTAACGATATGATTTCTCAGTTCATTAAGGACTACCTTTTAAAATATATCTGATTTGTAGATTGAGTGAAGAGAATGCCGATTCCTTTTTATCTTGCATTAAATTTAGTTTGTGGCTAAACTAAGACTTTCTGTTGTCTTTCTAGTTCTCCCAGCCTTGTCTTTCTATTCCCGCACAGTGAATTTAATAAAGAAACTATCTTGGAGTAATAATTCCGACAAGCCCTGGACATTCCTTTGGGGGAAGAGGACTGACCTTTTCCTGTTTTTAATAAAACCTCTGTGAATTTGGGTTTGGCTCTTGTGCAGTCCTGTGCAACTGTCTTTTTATTCCAGAGTCACGGGTGGGATGAGTCCATTTATTTCCCATGAATTGGGAGCATGAATGCAGTCCTGGGCTCTTGTGAAGTTTGTAACACATATGGCCTATTACATTTGGTTCTTACACACATTTAGCTACTTTGAGTTATATTATTTTCTATTTTGGTGGTAGTTAGATTTTGTTTTTTTATTTGTGATTCAGTGCCCCATCTATTTCTAAAAGAACTAGGAAGGAGTCATTTTGTAATACGAGATTGAATTCTGCTCTGGTGATTGGCAGGACGTTTTTTCCTAACGGTGACGCTGGCGATTTTAAAAGCTTCATTTTTGTCTTTGTCTTGAACAAGGAGCATTTTCCACCTTATTAACTCCTGAAAATCCCACTGGATGAATAATTTGGAATGGAAGAACTTAAGACCTTTTAGGGTGAGAAAAAAGAACAAATCTACAAAATTTCTTATGACTATTCTTTATGGTCACTAAAAATATTTGGCACGCTAAGTAAAATAGCCTATCTATGAAGGTTGGATATTTTAAAACAGAATAATGTGTATAAAATAATAATTTCTAAGAGGCACCTTCTCCACAGTCTCAAGAAGATACCTGTACATTTGTTTCGATTGTTTAGACTCACTCAGAGGCATTTATTCCCTTGTGTCTTTCTATGTCATTTTCAAAGTTGTTTTGATTTCATAACTCTAAGTTGACTCTTTTCTCCTGAATCATAGCATATTCCCTGAGAAATAGAGGAATTTAGTTGCTTAAAAAGGTAAAGATGTCTGAATAAAGTTAATTTAGTATAATATGATACAGCAAGCTGATTTTTATTAAATCCCAATAAAGACGATGAGTGTTACTTTACCCATGATAACGGCCATGGTCCAGCCCTCTTCAACCATGTAAGAATATAGATTTCTGGCCAGGGTTTATTTGGCATCGTCTTTCTTTAGCTCGCTTAGCTTAATTATACAAATATGAGAATCCAGTAAATGATGGAGACATTAAGAAGTTCAGAGGAAAGGGGAAATCACTGGACTCATAAAACCTTTAAGTGGATCTACATTATCTTTGAATTAAATATAACTCGGCAAAGACTTTTGTTGACCTTCACAATATGACCTCAATCATCATTTCCTCACATTCTTTTCCACTTCACCCACGTGCTTTGCATTGCCTTCTCAGTGGGGGATTGGATGACAGCAAGAAACTCCTAGTCTTTTTTAAGAAGAATATTTTTATTGAAAATGCAGCATGAATACAGAAGGCAACACAAATCAAATGCATGTCCTAATGCTCTGTATTAGAATCCCAGGGACGGGGGAGCCTGGTGGGCTGCGGTCTATT
Source organism: Bos indicus x Bos taurus (assembly GCF_003369695.1). Lineage (NCBI taxonomy): Eukaryota > Metazoa > Chordata > Mammalia > Artiodactyla > Bovidae > Bos > Bos indicus x Bos taurus. The sequence continues at coordinate 19,875,147 of NC_040091.1, read as the reverse complement.
GGGTCACACAGAGTCGGACATGACTGAAGTGACTTAGCAGCAATGCTCTGTATATTTATATATTGTATGAAATATGTGGACATATATGTGTATATGTACTGCAAAAGTATTGTACACCAGCTGGGACAGGAAATAGAGTTTTGCTACCCCAGAATCCCTTCCCTGTGCCTCACCCAATCACAACCCTTTGAACCCCCCCATAAGTAACCATTATCCATTATAATAGTCACTTCATTATATTTTTAGAAACACATTTATCACCCAGTGGGTATCCACAAACACCATGTTTAGTCTTGGCCATTAAAAAAAATCGATATGCCTTTAAGTCTTTTTTAATCTGTAAAGTTCCCTTTTAATCCCTTTCATTTCCTTACAATTTATCTATTGAGGAACTTGGGCTCTTTGACCTATAGAGTTTCCCTGAGCCTGAGTTTTCCTGACTGTACACTCATAGTCCGTTAGACAAGTTATTCAGCCCTGGCTGTCCTGCAAATTGGCTGCTGGATCCAGAGACTGGGTCAGACTCCAGTCTGATCCTTTTGGCTCTACTGTAGGTGGTGTTTGACAAGGCTGCAATCGTAATTGAAGCCCAGATTGTTCCAGTTGAGCCAGTGGGGAGCCCTTTGAGTTGGGTCTTGAGTCCTTTGGTCATTGTCTTAAAAGCCTTTAACTTTCCTGCCCTCTGGTAATACAAGATGTTCCAGGTTCATCTTGTATATTTCCTGCCCTAGATCTGGAATCAGCCATTTTCTCCAAGAAGCTCTGGTTTCTTTAGGTGAGAAATGTTAGTCTTGAGTGCTAAGGATACTCCCTACTACTGAGTTTGTCATTGTTTCCTAACCCTTTGTAAAGGATAGGATTGGGAATCTCTATCAAAAACTCATAAAATGATAGAGATAGTTTGCAGTTTATCTTACTATATATTTTAAGAGCTTATGAATTCATATTGATACTCTAGTTCAAATGTGAGATTATAGAGTTTTATTTTACCTCTTCTGCATTACATTTATATATCCTTCCTTCCAGAAGAATGTTGGTTCTCAAAGGCACAGGGGGATAACAGAATTAGAATATCACATAATTAACTCATTTGTTTTATCCCAAATTATGTGCACAATAGTCTCAGGAAAATAGTGCTAAAACTAGGACCATTGTAGGTATTGTAAATTTTTTTTTTTTTTTTTTGCATATGGTACCCTTCATCCTTCTCTCATTTTTAAATAGTTATGCTATATCCACATTGTCAGAGCATAGTCAGTAGATACTCTGCTGTCTACTGCTTAGCCTCCTTCTAGCTAAATTCTGCAGCGAACTATATATTTTGATATTCACCACTAGTCCTTATGTTGTTGGCCTAATTGTTTTGATTGCCTGAAGCTCATTTTCTAGCATGTTCTTTTGAAAGGACTCTGCTGCTGCTAAGTCACTTCAGTCGTGTCCGACTCTATGCGACCCCATAGACGGCAGCCCACCAGGCTCCCCTGTCCCTGGGATTCTCCAGGCAAGAACACTGGAGTGGGTTGCCATTTCCTTCTCCATTGAAAGTACTCAGGGAGACAATATTTTTTCGGTTCTTGCCTATATCCAGGCCAGTTTGTTTGAACCTTTAATACTTGTAAATCAGTTTTGCTGGATATAAAATTATTTTCTTTTATTTAATATAGCAAATGGACAACTCTGATTTCTAATGGCCTAAAGCATTGCTTGTGTGCACGTGTGCTAAGTCACTTCAGTTGTCTCTGACTCTGTGACACTCTATGGACTGTAATCCACCAGGCTCTCCTGTCCATGGGATTGTCCAGGCAACAATACTGATGTGGGTTGCCATGCCCTTCTCCAGGGGATCGTCCTCAAATGGTAATTTAATTTTCTTAACACTGTATGTCACAGTGGTTTTTTGTCACAGTAATTTTGCCTAAAATTCCAAAGGATTTTATTAAACATGTCTTAGTATTGTTTTGGGGGGCCAATATTGGCAGATACATGTTATAAATTTTAATGTCATTTCAAGTTTTTTTATACTTTGGAAATTTTCTGGAGTTATGCTGCTGCTAAGTCACTTCAGTTGTGTCTGACTCTGTGCGACCCCATAGACCGCAGCCCACCGGGCTCCCCCATCCCTGGGATTCTCCAGGCAAGAACACTGGAGTGGGTTGCCATTTCCTCCTCCAATGCAGGAAAGTGAAAAGTGAAAGTGAAGTCGCTCAGTCGTGTCCAACTCCCAGCAACCCCATGGACTGCAGCCTTCCAGGCTCCTCCATCCATGGGATTTTCCAGGCAGGAGTACTGGAGTGGGGTGCCAGTGCCTTCTCCAAGTTATAGTTCTTAATATTTGTTATGTTTCCTTTGGTTCCATCTTCAGAATCTCTTGTTACCTGTATGTTCAATTTTCTTTGCTTATCTTTACTATTTGTCTCTTACTCTTCAGACTGTTGTATCTCTTTCTTTTTTAGCCTTCCTCCTTTTTACCTTTTATATTCATTAAGGAATTATTTGTTGTGTTTGTTTTTAGTTTAGCTGGCATTTATAATTTTTTTCCTTTTATTTCAGTTCTTTTCTGAGTCCTGTCACCATATTTATGAGTCCTTTAAACCTGATTGTGATGTTCTTTGTATTTTATATCCTTTCTTAATGTCTTCAAACTTCTTTTGAAATGATAGGTTATAGTTTTGATCTGTTTTGAGAGAATGTCTCTCCAGCATGCTTTTGTTGTGTTTAGGGATTTTTTTTCTGCTCCTTATTCTTTATTGTAATTATAATAACTTTGTATGAAATTTAACCTTGATACTTTTTCATTGTTTATTTTTATGTGAAATTAATTTTCGTGTCAGTTTAGAATGAAGTAGAGTTCAAGAAGTCTCACTAGCTTTATAAAGCTTTCTCTTCTGTGTGTGTGTGTGTACTGTTGGGGTTTTAAGAATATGGTAGATCACTTCTTAGGATCCCCTCCTGCTTTCCCCTCCTCTGCTTTGATCTAGACCTTCTCTTTCTTGCAGGTTTCTTATTCCATGCTGCTCAAGTTTATTGTCTTATGCAGTAGTGTCTCCTCAATGGGGATTGACTCTGGAAGAGGAACAGTTCATGGTTGACAGCTCGTGGGAATTAACCTGCTTTGTTCCTGTCAGTCCTACTTACTGTGGGGCTGTTGCACTTGGGTTTAAAAAAGGACGAAACTCCAGTGAGTAGTGTTGGGTGTTTGTAGGATTCCGCTCTCAGTCACATTAGTTATCATAGCCATTACTTCCTTCTTCCTGTCATCCACATGCCGATTCCATGTAGGATCTCAGTCCCATTAGTTATCACGCCTATTACTTCCTTCTTCCTGTCATCCATGTGCTGATTCCATGTAGGATCTCAGTCCCATTAGTTATCATGCCCATTACTTCCTTCTTCCTGTCATCCACGTGCCGAGTCCATGTAGGATCTGTGACTCTTCGTAGTTTGCCCCATTGAATTGTTTGAGATTTATGAGGAAATTACATCTCCTGGTTTTGTTGTCCATGGATTTAGGGTTTTTTGGTGTGTGTGCAGTTGTTCTATTTTTACAGCATTCAAAGGATTGAAAAACTGTGTTGCCATCGCTGCCAACATTTTTCTGGAATTCTCTCCCCAGCTTAGTTTAAATAGTGGCCCATATAATTAGTGGCATGTATATTACAAACAGCAGTCTAGGAAAAGGGATATGGCCAGCTCCCCCAGAAGAATCTACTTCTGTCCAAGCTAACTCACCCTGATAGGGTGGAACCCATAAATACAATGTCAACGGCACCATGTTCTAGGAAATGAAATTGCATTTATGGGTTCCACTGTATTGGAGTGAGTTAGCTTCCTTGGTGGCTCAGATAGAATCTGCCTGCCGTGCGGGAGACTCAAGTTCCATCCCTAGGTCAGGAAGATCCCCTGCAGAAGGAAATGGCAGCACACTCCAGTATTCTTGCCTGGAGAATCCCATGGACAGAGGAGCCTGACGGCTATAGTCCATGGGGTTGTGAAGAGCCTGATACAAGTGAGTGTCTAACACAAAAACAAAACAGATGGTATAGGAAACTTAGCTAGTCAGCCCAGAAATGGGTAGATGTCTTGCATAATTTTGGTTTTGTTTTGATATACATGCAGCTTTTCTTTCCTTCAGGAAGCATGAGTTTCTGTTTATACCTTGACTTCTTCCAGAATAAACATGGTTACTTATAAATATAAGCACAGTAGCAAAAGATAAAACATAATACTGTTTGGTTGAGCACATTAGTTAAAGTAGACTAACTGCAGAAACAAACATTCTGAACATCTTGGTGTCTTAAAGTATTTCTCACTAATGCCACCGTGGTCTCACCTGGATTGGAGGCTGGGGTGAGTTGGATACTCTGCTCCACGTAGTTATTCAGGGACCCAGACCATCTTCAAGTCACTCAGAGGCTGAAACCATGGAGGAGAGAGAATATAGAAATCTTACAGGAGGATGTTAGGGGTCAGTGATGTCATACATCATTTCTGCCCATATACCATAGGGCAGAGTTTATTCATGTATCTATATGCCAGGCAGGGAAGCTGGAAAAGGTAGTGTAACTGTGTGGAAGAAAACAGAAATGGGGTTTTGTGAGCCCAGGATCTTTCATGATGAGGAAATGGGGAAAGAGAAGAATAAGGAATAATTTATCAGGGTAGAGTGGCCTTTAAGCCAGAAAAGAATTGTATAAAGACCTGCATATGGGGAAGAGTAGCTTGGCTTAAGAAACTTGAAAGGATTCTGGTAAACTTGGAGCGTCAGACGAAGTCAGAAAAGGAGCCTGCACTGGCCTCTTAAGAAGGGCTTGCCTGTGGCCTAAGGATTCTAAACCTTACCCTGCATGAGAAACGGAGCTGTTGGTGATTTCTAAGCAAGGAAGTGCCATAATCGAGTTTGTGATTTTGAAAGAGAATTCTGGCCCCCAGCTATTACCAGACATGTCTCTGAAATGGAAGAGGAAACTGATTCTGAACCTTTCTCGATCATGGGCCTAGTGCTATAACCCAGGGAAAACTGAATTCACCTCTGCCTGAGCCCGTCTAAATCATGCTTACTTGGTAGGCTTCCATTAACGTGCTACAGTCACAACAGGGCCCGCAGTGAGTTCTATAAATTCAGATTGGAAATGTAATTTCAGATCTCACCGGGCCTGTGTTGTTTCAGTGATATTATAATCAATGACGGTAGCTCTCTTTGAAGCTCATAAAGTGACCTCTTTTGACATTGATTTCTCATGTGTTTTTTTTTCGCTGACCTTTCCTCACCTCCTATGTCTCTTGATTTGCTAAGGCATCGTATTTTATTGCCAGGCACCCTTATAATAACCACCGTGGCCATACATTTCGCTTTGTTCAGATCATTACTACCTAAATAGACACTGCTGTGGCGAGATCTAGTCCTGGGAACTGGTGTTGCAATGCTGTTAGAAGGGGATGGTTTTTCTTCTTTTAGAAGATACCACAGTGAGCTGCTGAGTAGTCTTCTTTGCTTTGAGTGGAGTCTAGGAAGATTACTATGTGTATTTTCTCCTTTCTTGTGGGTAGAACACCAAATGGAGAAAAGCAGAGAAAATGACTATGAGTATCAAACCTCACATGGACATTTCCATGACATTACCACATCTTGCTTGAAGTCCATAGGATTTAAATAGGAAGGCAAATAAAACCAGCATCTTCCTTAGAGAAGTGCACGGTGTGTCTGGCATTTCTGCTCCCCCAGCATGACCTTTAGAAGAGGATGTGATCAATCACCTATGGAATCATCTCTAGTCTGGCTGTCAAGGTCCTGGAGGTAGAAATGGAGGGATTTCAAGGCAAGCGCCTGAAATGGCTGAGTGCAGACTTATTAGAGAAATACTCATATGGTTTTTTCAGTAGCTTCCAGAAGGTTCCCAAGCACCTGATATATGATGGACTTTCTCATTTTGGGCATCTGCGATCTTTGCCGAGCTCAACATTCCAGGGAGGTTACTTTTTTTTTTTTCTTTGTTTCAGAGTTCAAAACTGAACATGTCAGCAGCAAGCAGCCACCCAGCTTTGTAAGGAATGCCACGCTGACAGCTTCCCAGATGCCGAGGAATCGGCCGAGCCTTTCTTGTAAAGCAGCACTGTCCACAGGAGCCTTAGTGCCACTGGGACCCACCATGGACTTATCATATACCCTTGCCCCTGGAAAAATGTGCCAACCCCTCCTTCTCATGTTGCCCGACGTCTGGTGCTAACAACCATGACACTGGCACTTGGATAGCTCTTGAAAGAATCCAAAGGGCCTCTTCTTCAGTACTGTCAGAGTGAAAAAAGGAAACCAAACGAGCACCATAAAAGGCCATTCATTTGCTGATCATGCCAGTCAGATTGTTAGGAATGAAAGAAATGATTTGGGGAGCACATATCGAAGTTTTAATATTTATTCTTGAATAAGTCTATTGAGGTCTGATGCCTAGAATAAGAATCACATATACTATTTTTCTATAGCATCTGATGGGTATTTTGGGGCAACTGTTTTTAAAATATGTAACTTTAATATGATTAAAGAAGAAGGAAGGAAGATGAAAGCAAAGTACCTCTTGATTTCCATGTTCACCTTCAGAGGGGCCTATTTGTTTTCATCAGAACTTCTGTAATATGTGAGAGCTGTCTTAGTGATTAAGGATGGTTAGTCCACGGACTCTGGCTAGAAAATATAAGATTCCTTAACCAACTGCCCTAGATTGCCTAGATAAACCTTTTAAGGAACGCCCTGCTGTGGTTAACTATCTTGTCAACCAGATTACAGTCCTCATTACGCCCACCCCAATGAGAAGGTAGAGACTGTTCTCTTCTAAAAGTGTGTTTTTGGTCACAGACTTCACTTGCCGCTTAATCTAGAAATGTCTGGAAACGTTCTGTCAGGTCAAGGGGAGCTTCTAGTTTGTTTGACACACTCCTGGATCTATTGTTAGAAATGTTCTTACACACCTGGTTCTGACCATCTCGATCTCTCTTAGATTATTTTAGAAAGATGGGCAGTGGGACCTAATGCCATTCTAACATGAATGTAATATATGGTTATTACTCAAGATGTAACCAGGAATTCATTTGGAATAATTTACAGAGGGTGATGGCTTTGATGCTGATGTGTTCAGTCACTGTGAAATTTGCCCCAGCATCCGCTTCAGGGTTACCCCACGTGCCTCTGGATACTAGCAGGTTATCGTCTATACCAAATCTTAAAGTCCATCTCTTTTGAATCACCGCAGTTCCTTGTGTGGCACTTCCTCCGAAGTGACATTAACACTTTTGTCAGTTTCAGAATTCAGTCTCAAAATCTAAGGTCTATTTATGTTTGGCATCCTCTGTATGTCTTCCTGGGCAGCTTGAAATAAGTCTGATGGGAAAGTTGATTCAAAAATGGTCTCGCTGCTCTTGCTGTTGTGTTTTCACAGTACTTTTGAGCACTTTAATAATGGGAAACAAGACTCCTGACGGGTCCAGTTGCTTTTGAATAGGACCTCTCGGCCGTTTAAAAGCATAGTCGACGTGTAACCCAGTTATCTTGTCTCTCAGGGAAACTCCTATCCCATATGCCTCTTCACCGTCGTGTGCCTCTTAATAGAGAAAATGGCCCAGTGGCTGGTCCAGAGACTTAAGGATGGCCCAGGCCGTGGGCACACATTCACTCGTGATCATTGCCCTTTTAATTTGAGGCTCTGGCAGATGGAAAATTATTTGGATGTTGCAGTAACAGCAAAAATAATGTTGGCGTCCTCTGAGCATTTGCCTGGAGAAGCCCAAGAAGCCTGTTTCTTATAATTAGAAGGTGCGTGTGAACTTGAGATGTAGCAGAATTAGCCATTGTAAGCATGAACTGATTCACCTTTTCCAAGTGACAAGTGAAGAATAAGCCTAAGGTTGCCTGGAGCTTTCTTCAGGATAATACCCAAAGGGAAACCCTTGTAGGTTCAAGCCCAGAATTATCAAATGACCCAGTCTTTCCCATCCATCACTCCCCTCCTTATCCACTCTTTTCTGTCTTGTCTCAGAACCACCTAAGGACATAGAAACTGCTGACTTCAGCTTCTTGGCCAATGCATAGGTCTTAGATCCTGGATGTGAAATGAGGAGGAAAAAGTCTTTCACAAAACCTTTCTTCCAGGATTTCATTTTTTTCCTTTGTCAGCCTGTGTGCACACCTGAAAAAAATTTTTTTCTCTTTCTGTCTTGAAGTCTGCTCTGTTCACTGATTCTTCCTCACACCTGGCTATTTCTAAACCTGACGGCCAAAGCAATGTTCCATGGCCTGAGCAGTCATTTTAAATGGCACTATTTTTACCCTTTGGAGCCCTAGAAAGATCTTCTAAAAGGAGACACAGACACTCAAGTCCTAGTGACATAGCAAGTGAGCTATTGTTACCAACAAGGCTTCTTGGCCTGCTTAATCAATAGAAATTGATAAGAGACCAGAAAAGAAGGTCAGGGAAGGTTTTACTGGGGCATTCGTTTAGCAGTGGGGAGCAAAATCAAGTAAGGGGTTCCCTTGCTAGATCCCCAAGGTAGGGGGGGGATGAGCTGGTTCTTTCCACAGGGTGAGGGTAGGGGGATGTTCAGGGGGTGGGCTGAGGGGTGGCTTAGGTTGGTTGCCCCATGGCTTGCCCACCCCTTTGGTGGTGTTGAATGCAGGCCTGATCTGTCCCCTACATTTGCTCCCAGTGCCTTGTATCTGCTCCCAGCTCTTCAGAAGTAGCAGTTGGGTTTTTGGTCTTTTTGTATCTTGTTCATAATTTGCGGCGATTCCACAGATACGCAATTATTCTTAGTCCCTTACAGTTTCTTCGTATTTTGTTGCTGGAGGAGATGTTTGCTCAGGTGCGAGCACCGCAGCAAAGGGTCCCAGGTGCTGGCTCGTCTCCCTATGACTTTCTCCGGGCTTCTTGATTATTAGTTTAATGATTGATTTATTTTGATGGTGGTCCCATCAGCTGGGACCATTTATTATCAAGCAAATTGAGGCAAAGGCAGTGGCTAAAAGAACAGAGGAGAAGAGGTGACTAATGGACCCACATCTAGGTTAGGACAGTAGATAACCTGGATCGCCTTCTGCCCTGGAGATGCTGCTTCTCCACACATTAGGCCAGTCTGACACCTCTGGTTTTAGGAGCCTGTCATTTTCTCCTTTGATTGGCAATCACCACCTCTCTGTGGAGTTTCTCTGAGCAGAGGAGCTGCTTGGCTTTCCTGTAGATGAGGAACCATTCACATGTGGAATGTCTGCCCCCGCTCTGTTATTTGCACTTGAGTGGTCCCCAGATGACCTGTGACACCAGATGATAAAGTTGCCCAGGATATGTGGTCTATCCCATCTAATAGGAAATGACAGAGTCTTGCTGGGGAAGGGCTATGATTTGGGCATGATCTTTCCCATGTGTAACCAAGTTTTTGTTGGATCACATCTAGTTTTACTACTTCAGCAACTTCTCTGGGCCAGAGAATCCATTTATCAAGCTGTGTTGCCAGAAGTTCTTCTTCACGCCATGTCCCCTCTCCCCCCGACTGAGATATCTTGGCAAATCACTGCAGATGATCCTTGGGGTCCAGGTCAGAGGAGCACATAGGTAAGACAGCCTCCTAATAAAGTTCTTTGACATCTCACCTATTAAGTTCCCTTGAATGGAGTTGAAGCACATCTGACTTAATGATGAAGTTTGCTCCATGTAGAAGATGCCACAAATCTTCTGATGGGAAGTTTTCACATATTTCTGTTGTTCTTTGTAGACTTACTTGCTCAAAATGATGCAATCTCTTTCCTGGAACATACAGTCTTTCCAAATGAGAGCAGAGAAGACCTTTTCCTTTCCACAGAGTCTTCCCAAATGGGAGCACAGAAGACCAGCTTTCACTTTCTTTTCTACTCTATTCTGGCTCAATTTCTTTTCTTGTGGCCTCTTTCTTCTGGTTCCCAGAATAGCTTATGTTGAATTCTCATCAGCGGCACTGGCTGTTCCCCCTGGATTAGAACCAGCTCTGGTGCAGCCTGTGGCAGAAGAGGGTGCTTGGAGCTCAGGCTGTGTCTATGGGCTTAAGAATTGCAGGGAGGGCACAGGGCAGCAGGAAGATCGTGAGTGCCCAACATGGGGCAGACTTCTTAATGTACCCCCTATCTTCTTGAAGGCGCCAATGGATGCATCTGTTGTTCTTTATTTTTTTTCTCCTATGCTGTCTTACTGTTTTATCACCTCCTCAGAAGATATTCAGGTTTCTTTCCATGATCGGAATCGTATTTCTCCTCTTTTCCAAGAAGCCTTATTCACTTCCTTCTTTGGTCTCCATAGAGACATGCTTCTTGGTTCTGTGAATCCCCTGTTTTAGCACTTTCTTGCAGGTACTTATTCTATGAGATGAAAGATGCCTGGTTATAGAGGACTTATTGGCCACATTAAGGATTTTGATCACTGTCGAATGGGCAAGGAAAGCTTATGGTCTAATTAAATATGCGTTGTCAAAAAAGAAAAACACACACACACACAAAACACTCTGGCTTCAAGTTGGAAGCACATAAGAGGATGGCCAGAGTGTGTTGCAGGGAGGGAAATTTACTCACACTTAGGTACCTACTCTAGTGTGTAGCACAAAATGCATGATGACCCAGTCTCTTCCAGTTTTCAATCATTTTCTTTCCTTTGAAACGGTCCCTTTTGGGTCACTGCTCAGAGTTACCCACCCAGTCTCCTTCTCCCCAGGATGGCAGTGGCGCCACGGGAGAGCTTGCGGTGCCTCGGACAGTGGTGCAGTGGTATCTGTGTAGAGGTTTTGGGGCAGCTCTCCGGGTGCTCACTACTGCCCTCTGCAGGAAAGGTGGCTCACCACCTGTCTGGTCCCTTCTGCCCTGCCTCCATTGGCTGCTGAACTCTGGACCTGATGAACTCACTCGCTGCTGTGTTTCAGCTTGGTCTGGGTCTGAGGAGCCTTTTCTCTGCTTCTCTCACACCTGAGCTCTCTTGTTGCTTCTTGACTGTTTGAAGTCTGGCTCTGTGTCACACCTGGATGCTAGTGTGATGCCCACCCCTCCCAGCCCTGGTGCAACATTATCAGCGCTGGTTTATGTCCCCACACAGAGAACACAGGACTTTCTGCGTCCTTCTGAACTATGCTAAAGACAATGGGGCTATGAGGGAGCTCGACTCAGGCTTTCTCTCTCCTCATCCCTGTCCTCTACCCCCGACCTTTATTCTGCTGAGTATGCTCTAGGTTGGGAGCTGGGGAGCACCTATTAAGATGTTTCTGGACAGGAAGTGGAGGAAGAAACCTCTTACGTGTCTACCTGCTTGAGCACTGCAACCCAGAGAAGTGGGTCAGGATCGCTTCCATGGTCTGCTCCTGCTGCCTCCGCCTGTCCTCTTCCTCTACACCCTGGGCTGGAAGGGTGGGCTAGTTTATTTCTCAAACCCCATTTTTGTCGTCTCTCTCTCTCAGCCTATTGTCAAAGACTAAAATTCAGTGTCAAAGTGAAAGATCTTATTAGTAAATTGATAATTTCCTTTCTTGCTCTCTATAAAGTTCAGTTTAGAGGCATCTGTCAAGGTACAGAGGTCAGGGAAGTCAGCTTTGACACTCAAAGCTGAGCAGTGTGTTATTGGTCATTCTCATCGAGTTGCCCCCACTGGAAAAATAATCCTCACGGTTCAGCTGTGGAAATGGATAAGTGCAAAGGATTGTGATGAACTGCATCAACTGAGCATTTTTAAAATGTCCTCCTTGTTAAAATTAGGACAATGGTCTGCTAAGAGAGATATTTGTAACTTGGACTTGGATGATGACAATGAGAATGGAAAGAAATTAATGTTTAAGGAAATATCTAGATAGTAGGATCAGCAGTATTTACTGTTTGATTAAACAAGGTGAATTGATCAAATGTGAGGCTCTCAGGTTTCTGGTTTGCATGGTGATGCCATTTACAAGACCTGGAAGACTGGAAAAAGAATCGTTTGTGGGGGGACTAGTCCACTTTTGGACATGGTGAATTTGAAGTTCCAGTGAGACTTCCAAGTGAAGCTATGTGGTTATCAGATGCAAGATGTAGAGATTTATTGCTCAAAAAAGGATATTTTCTAGGAAGTAATATCCTCATTATAAGATTGGTTGATGTGTTTGACGTTTGAAGAGTGATGACTAGCTTAATCAAGCTTCCCAGATGGCATTAGTGGTTAAGAACCCACCTGCCAATGCAGGAGACAAGAGACATGGGTTGGATGCTTGGGTCGGGAAGATCCCCTGGAGGAGAGGATGGCAACCTACTCCAGTGTTTTTGCCTGAAGAATCCAATGGACAGAGGAGCCTGGTGGGCCACAGTCGATAGGGTTGCAAAGAATTGGACATGACTGAAGTGACTTAACATGCACGCACGCACGCACGCACGAATAGCTTAATCAAATGATAGTCTGATGCAACCATCTCACTATAAGCAGAGGTTTACCAGAGAGATCAGATGAGAAATAAGTCTGTTGGCTAATATTCTCTCTCCCATGGTATATCCCATGGTTCATCACTCTGCCTCCTTTTCTGAAAGACATTTACATGTTAATATATTCAAACAGTTTACAACTAAGGAATAAATACCTTGTTTAATCAAACAGTAAATACTGCTGATCCTACTATCTAGATATTTTCTTAACCGTTAATTTCTCTCCATTCTCATTGTCATCACCCAAGTCCAAGTTACAAATATCTCTCTTAGCAGACCATTGTCCTAATTTTAACAAGGAGGACATTTTAAAAATACTCAGTTGATGCAGTTCATCATAATCCTTTGCACTTATCCATTTCCACAGCTGAACCATGAGGATTATTTTTCCAGTGGGGGCAGCTCGATGAGAATGACCAAGAACACACTGCTCAGCTTCCTTCCCAACTAAGGAATAATTTTGTCTCTTTCCAATGATGTCGCCGATCTCAGTTCTGTTGCTCTCAAGATTTTACTCTCAAAAATCAATGTTATTCCTATCATTGCCATATTCCCAAATTGCTTGTGAAAGTGTTGATAAGTGATGAAGCTAGAAATGTGGGAGGAGCTAATACCTAGAAGTTTGGACTTTATCCTAAAGTAGGTAATGGAGAACTATCAAGGGCTGTAAGACAAGGAACGAGTGATATAATTGGGGTGGGCTTGGCTTAGAATGACTTCCTTTATCTAATGCCAGCAAGTTGATTCATTTGTTCACTTCACCACCTACTTTTAAAATTAATTTTTATGGCAGTGTAGTTGATTTACAATGTTGTGTTAGTTTCTGTTTCACAGCAAAGTGAATCAGCTATACGAATACATATAGCCACTCTTTTTTAGGTTCTTTTCCCGTATAATTCATTACAGAGTATTGAATAGAGCTCCCTATGCTATACAGTAGGTTCTTATTAGTTATCTGTTTTATATGTATCATGTATATGTCAATCCCAATCTCCCAGTTTATCCCTGCCACCTTGGTAACCATAAGTTTATTTTCTACATCAACGCCTCTATTTCCATTTTGTGAATATGTTCATTTGTACCATTTTTTTTTAGATCCTACATGTAAGTGATATCATATGATATTTGCCTTTCTCTGAGTTGCTCCACGCAGTATAATACCAATTTTTTATCATCTCTTTGTATAAGGTACCGTGCTGAGTGATATGTGGATATAAAATTATAAGGTAAAAATAACATGTCTTCAGTTATGAGGCTAGTATCCATTTTGGATATAGGTAGAAGAAGTTAGCACTAATTTTAAGTCTGATTTATAAAAGAAAGCACAGCATAAGATGTCAGTGGTTCCTGACATAGATCCTTTCATTAAAGACATGACGTAACCCTTTTAGGTCCCAACAAGCTCTGTAGACGCTACCTTTTTCAATTCTGGAAGTAACAGCTTACTTGCTTTTGTGTTCATCTTGTCATTTAGCTGAATTATTTTCATTTTCTTCAGATCCCTAATGAAATATAAGAATTGTGTATTTTGATTTTATTTTTAAATACAAAATAAATTGGAGAAGCAAACATATCAGAGACCTTTGTGTGATAATGACATATTTTAAAAGAAACCCAACAGTGTAGGAGAGGGCATCTCTGTGGGAAAGTGGCAAAGGGACTTTTTTAGGGTTGTATTTTAACATCTCTGACCAGTTGGGTGAAAACTGTTTTGAAGATGTATTACATTTCCTGATCAAATGGAAAAAAATGACACCTGCCATCGTATCTAGGAAACGCCTGGCTAACATGGCCAAGAGCCACACTTCTTCCCACATGGCCTTGCTGAGAAAACCTTCCAACAGGCCATCCTTGGCAACTGGGGCAGCCTCGTGTCTCCTCGTGGAGACGGGCCATCTCAGAAGATTAGGGCAAGCTCTAGATGTGTCATTATTTTCCCTTGGAACTTCCCCAGTGTAGTTAATGGGTGATCTTTTCTTTGTAATATTTAACCTAGCAGTTCCCTCTTTTCTGCCACTTTTGATGCCTGAGTCAACTTTGTAGATACTTACACTTTAAATATATGAGTCAGGAGGGTTTGTTGAAACAGGGTTACACTAGTTTCTATAGAATGAACGTTAAGGGTCATGTCCATAGTTTCCTGGGTTTTGGGTTTCCTGTAACCCGGTATTATTTTTTGTTGTTTTTCCAGTTCTGCAAGGGTTAATTTTATTTGCCACTGTTCATGTTTGATGTGAATCCTCCTATATTAATGTGGTTTTTGAAATGAAAAATCCCTCCATGCACAAAGAATGCTGTGGATAGTTTTGCATTTGCAAATAAAGCCCTAACAAATGCTCATTTAAAAAAATATATTTTCCCAGCTGAGCACATTAAGGCTATATGCTGCATCTTTGTATTCACTTCAATAAACCAGGTGTGCTTCTGGAGATTAGCTATTTTTTATAAAGAATGATTTTGAAATAAATGACAATGGGCTCATTTCTCTTTATGCTGAGGATAACATTAAAGGAAAACTGCCGTGATTAGTTTTAATATCTCAGATAGCTTAATGAGTACTTACTAAAAATGTGAGTGTGTGTGTGTGAGCACACAAGCACAGAAGGTAGATGTATGTGTACACATGTGCCTGAATAATTTTCTAACATCTTAAGTAATACCTGTCAGGGATTTTAATAACCCAGTGCTGATGAATTATTCTAGTGGCTGTTTTTGCTGAGGGTTTCGGCAAGAAGTCCATTTTCCCGTGGAGTTGCTTTTTTTTTTTTTTTTAAGTACCAGTCAAAAAATATGAAACTGGAATAGGATTTTATGTGTCAGTTACAGTCCATGATTGTGTGCCTCTTCATGAGTTACCTGGAGCTCTTTTACATCTTAAGTTTCACCTGTAACCTGAGTTAGAGGTCAGAATGAGGATGTGAGATATTTGGCTTAGGTTTGGAATACTTAGTATGTGGATTTCATTAGGGACCAGTAAGAGATAAATTGAGGGCATCCCAGGTGGCTCAGTGGTAAAGAATCTACCTGCCAGTGCTGGAGATGCAGGTTTGATCCCTGGATCAGGAAGATCCCCTGGAGTAGGAAATAGCACCCCACTCCAATATTCTTGCTTGGAGAATCCCATGGACAGAGGAGGCTGGAGAGCTACAGTCCATGAAGTTGCAAAGAGTTGGACCTGACTGGGCACACACATAAGAGATAGATTAAAGATTTCCAGGAAGGGGCCACATTAATGTGTATAGAATGAACTTGGAAGGGAATGATATTGTGATCTTTCTTGTCCGGTCCTCTAGGTATTGAATAGAGTATGTGCATGCAGATGGTAGAGACCCATACTTAATAAAGTTTGAAAAGCAAGAGGACCTAGGGTATCAGTAGGGCTTATCGTCAAGTGGGTCGCAGAAACCAGTCTGTGTAGGGAATGCCATGTAGCCAAAAGGGGCAGGGAGTGGGGTGGTCAACAGACAGCATAATTTCAGTGTCATCTATTGGATCTCCTGTGGACAGGGAGGAACTGCCTTGAGTATCTGCGTTTCGAGATCCGCTACCTGGTTCAGTGAAATTTAAGAGGTGGTTATTGCTTTATTAGAGAATTGATCATCTTGATTATTTGATGACGGATTCTTCATAGTGCCATAGTCAAATGATCCGTAGTCATTTTTTTCCCTTTGTCTTTTTACCTTTGGCTATTTTAATGGTAGTGGCATCTTTTCTATAAATTGGAGAGAAAAAGGTAAAATTAAAATGTGGCAGTTTTTCCTTTAATTCAGAACTCTGGGTGATGGTCTGTAGAGATGAAGGGATGAGACTGAAGCTGTTGCAGGTATGCAGGGGGGTGAATATACAAAAGAAGGCAGAGCTGAAGATGAGTTAGCTGGGGTTATAGCTTCAGCTCTGCGTTTTGAATAGTTCCGTTTTGTTCCTGTACGGGTGCAATCTATATAAAGAGCATTAGCTCTTTGTCTTTAGAAATATGACTTAATTTTCTGTCTATATGTGTCTTTAAGAGCCAGGATGTGGGTGCAAATAATGGTTATTCATTTGCCTCTTATCCCGAGAAGCTGGCTCAGAGAGAGAGTCATGAAAATGAGAATAAAAATAGCTAAAGTTAAAACTCTGGGTTAAGGTAATGGCTCTTTAATGAAAGTGTTGAAGCCCACTATTGTCTTGAGCTTCTTTTTTTGGCTATTGTAAGACTGAAAAGAGTCAACAGAGATGCACTTCATTTCAGGAAGTGTGACTGAGGATTTTGGTCAACCGGGGCTGAATTGTGCAGTATTCATTTATTATTGATGGGTTTTAAAAATGACACAAACTTCTCAGGTTGAGGGTGGTGATTTTATATTGTTTGTGTAAATGGGAGAGAGCAGCTTCCTCCCTGTAACTGAAGCCAGCTTCCTTCTTTCCATTTATGGAAAGCATCTTTGTGGTCCAATTGCTCTGCAAAGGGTGAGGGCGCTCACTTTGCTGTGTCTAGGATTGGAATGTGGTGTGATGGCCCCGCTGATGTATCAAGTTTGTCTTCTCCGCTGAGTTTCCTAATGGATGTTCAGTCTTGAACATCTATATGTAGCTTATTATGGAGTGTTATTTTTTGTGGGGTAGGGGAGGCCAAGAAATGCTTAATGTTTGCAATTGAGTTTGAATTGGAGCTGGGAGGAAAAGGAGAAACAGGAAGTGATGAGAGTGTATTTTTGAGGATACAGAGGGAGACATGAGGCTGATGGGGAATAGAGTGATTGATATTTGCATCCAGAGAAGACAGTATCATTCCATGACAATGGATGAAAACTGTGCCTGTCTTCACTGGGACCTGGGAAGCGCCCCTCCTGGTACAGTGAAGAAGCTGACACCCGGCTGTGTCACCAGAGCAGCGTCAGGCTGCCAAATCAAAGCTTGCTGGCTGCTCTCATTTAAATAAACTCTTTTGAAAAGCATTTTTTTTTTTAAATAAAGTGAGCAGATCGGGTTTCTAATTTTAGCTGTGACAGCTTATAATTAGAAACCTCTCCAAACTTACTTGTTTACAAACACCTGCACCAATACTGTCTGTCTGGATGGGGCTCTGTTTGTGTGCTCTTTTACTGTTGCTGGATGGCGGCAGTGTGCCTGAGTGTGTGTGTGCATGCACATGTGTGTGTGTGAGTGTGTGAATTTTTTTCTTTATTTCCCTCCTGGGTGAATGCCTCAAGCCTGTACAACAAATGCTCTGGCCTGCGTCACACTGCAAAGTTCTCCTTTCTTGGGAATCAAAGAAACCGGTGGTCAGTTGTTATCTGGGACAACGTTAGACTTTAAACGACATCCTAGAGGGAAATTTTAGCGACTCATTTGAGCAACTCAGGATCTGCATTGGAGAAAATGCTTTCTTGATTTCCGTAATTTCTATCTTTATATGTCATTCAGCATAGGGTATAGCTGAGTGATTCAAGACAAACAAACAGAGGGGACACTCCATAAGATAAACAGTTCTACATTTTATCAAAGCAGAAATATATATCTATGATTAGAATGAGCCCCCACCTTTTGAAGCAATGGTTTCTTTCAAACTGAAATGAGATGCTATCAGGGAACATCAAAAGATGGCAGCAGCATGGTCCTGTT
Organism: Bos indicus x Bos taurus; assembly: GCF_003369695.1. NCBI lineage: Eukaryota > Metazoa > Chordata > Mammalia > Artiodactyla > Bovidae > Bos > Bos indicus x Bos taurus. Next base: position 19,857,104 of record NC_040091.1, on the reverse strand, counting down.
GTAAAGTCTAATCTGGGTTCGTGGATTTCAGATCATAAAGTGTCAGTGGAGAATCTACTGGGCAGGTGGCTTTGAATATAACCGTGAGATCCCTTAGGACAAGCATAGGTATTTGTTTCCAAGAAGGTAAACAAGATGTTGCATGCCAAAGCAAGGTTTCAAGTAAGAAGTAAAATTAGAACACATACTCACAGACTAATATCTAATTCTAATTAAAGTGGAGATTCTGTAGGAAGCTAAGCAGGTGTGGGCTTTAGCTATGACGCTTCAGTCTGCCAGCTGGTAGGGTGACAGTCAGATGGCTGTTTGTTTTCTAATATCCAAGACCACTTAATGTTCCAGGGAGGAAGCAAACTAGAAGCAATAAACAAAACCATCTCTACACAAGGCTTGTTGTGGAAACTTGAGTTTTCCATGGAAGTGAAAGATGGAGGTTTTACTTCTCAAGCCTAATCTAGACACAGCTAACTTCTTCCCTGTTACACATGAGATCAGTTAGATTAAATGATTCTTTTAAATGTTACTAAGCCAATTTCTTTAAAAACTATGTGCAGTGTTTTATATATGAATGGATGTGTCCGTATGTGAGTTTGTATATAGATTTTTTTTCAACTCTTAAAATGTACTACCTTTATAACAACTTGCAATGAATGTTTAAAGGATTTCATGCATTTGCTGTCTTATGTCAGAAGAATGATGGGGAGATTAGATGAGGAAAAAGAACTTTTGGCACAGCTTGTAGGCTGTTATTTTCACCAACTGTGGTGTCAGCTATGATCTTTTTTCAGTGTTTCTGACGATAGGGCCTCTTAGCTAGAGATCCCTGGGTCTGTGTGATTTCATTTTTTTTTTTTAATAAAAAAGGATGAGAAGATTTTTCAGGCTTTTACTAAGCACACACTCTGTACAGAGTGTCAAGCCAAGATCGAGGGGGCGGGTGTGGACTAAATAGGCAGTTAGCCTAGTTGTTGAGGGTGCCCGATGTAGAAGCAAGTAGCTGAATAGACTGGTGGGCAGTGAGGAAGTATTGCCAGAAGCTACAAATAAAACTCAGTGGGCTCTGTATTGACATAATTGATCTGGTCTGTGTTTCCTTGAAGCCTACCAAATTTCTGAGCATCCATTTGGGTTGAGTGGATGGGGGCCAATAGCATCTATTGAGTACCACTGTGTACCTAGTGGGCTTCCCTGATGGCTCAGTGGTAAAGAACCCACCTGCCCATGCAGGAGACGCAGTTTTGATCCCTGGGTCGGGAAGATCCCCTGGAACAGGAAATGGCAACCTACATTCTTGCCCAGGAAATCCCATGGACAGAGGAGCCTGGTGGGTTATAGTCCACGGGGCTGCAGAGTCAGACATGACTTAGCAACTGAGCATGCACCCTCAGACATGTACCTAGAATAGGTACAGGGTGTAGGATTTGGTGTCAAATTAGATTGGTTTGTTTTTTTTGTGTGTTTGTTTTGTTCTTGATGTGGACCTTTTTTTTTTTAGAAGTTTTTATTGAATTTGGTACAATATTGCTTCTGTTTTATGTTTTGGTTTCTTGTCCAAAAGATAGATAGGATCTTAGCTCCCTGAGCAAGGATCAAACCCATACCTCCTGCATTGGAAGGCAAAGTCTTAACCATTGGACTGCTAGGAAAGTCCCCAAATTAGGTTGCTTTGAATATGCCTTGGACAAATCATTTCACGTCCATGATTTACAGTTTCCTCATAAGCAAAACAAACCATCTCGCAGGATTCTTGTTAAGGTGAGAGCTATACTTGCTTTGGGAAGATATCAGGCTGGCCAAAAGGAAAACATCTTAAGGAAAAACCCAAATGAAGCTTTTGGCCAACACAGTGCTTCATGCAGAGAGAAATATTTGTTGATAGAAAAATCTTGACATATCCCAGACCTGAAACTCTCATCAGCCAAAAAAGGAAAGAAAAAAAAAGTGTTTGATTGCTAACTTGCTGCCATAAAAGTTTAACTAAAGGAACAGCTTTACTTATTAAGTCCCAAAGGAATAAGATGAATCATTTGAAAAGAATAAAAGAATTCCAGTCCAAGGGCAGGTGAATGTGGGAGGAAAGTAAAAGGGGGTCTTTTCTTCTCTGAGGTGGACGAGTGTTGACATGACTCAGGCAGCCCCTCGGGTCCCTTCTTCAGGGGCCTGTGACTGTGTAGATGGGAAATAGCAGCGTGACTTTAGAGTGTGCTCAGCCAAGCCACTGAAGAGACAGAATTTGAACTCACTAACCGAAGACCTTTTCCCTTCCATGACCAGTCTTAAATCTCTTTAGTTGTCACAAACCCCATTTTGACACCACTAGTCTGAAATTTTTTAAAAAATAGAGTGCCACAATTCTTATCAAACAAGTCTGAGAATACAAGGGCAGTTAAGTCTGATGTGGGAGATCTCACCAAAGTCAAATTAAGTTAGTATTTTTGCCAGCCTCATCTTTCTCTGTCTGTCCCCTTTCTCTTCTTCTCCAGTGTGTGTGTATGTGTGTGTGTGTGTGTGTTGTTTATCTTTATGTCTATATGTTCCCATGGAGCCAGATTACCAAGATTAAGGTAGAGTTGATGGGGTCCTTTGATCACCTGGTGACTGAATTCTGTACAGAATACTACTGTTCAGGAGACACTGAGATGGGGTTAAAAAAAGAGACCCTCATTAACAGATGAATGGATAAGGAAGATGTGAGATATATATATGTCTGTGTGTGTGGGTCACACACACAGACATATATATATAACAGATGAATGGATAAAGAAGATGTTATATATATACACATATGTTGTTCAGTTACTCAGTCATGTCCGACTCTTTTTGACCTCATGGACTATAGCTTGCCAAGCTTCCCTGTCCTTCACCATCTCCTGGAACTTGCTCAAATTCTTGTCCATCCAACCAGCTTATCCTCTGTCTTCCCCTTCTCCTCCTGCCTTCAGTCTTTCCCAGCATCAGGGTCTTTTCTAATGAGTTGACTCTTCGCATCAGGTGGCCAAAGTATTGGAGCTTCAGCTTCAGCACTGGTCCTTCCAATGAATATTCAGGACTGATTTCCTTTAGGGTTGACTGGTTTGATCTCCTTGTACACACACACACACATACACACACACACACACACACATGTGATATATATGTAAATACATATATATAACAGATGAAGGGATAAAGAAGATGTGATATAATATATATCCTTATGGACATGTATACATATGGAGAGATATATATATATACACACACATACAGTGGAATGTGTATATCTACTCAGCTGTAAAAGAGAATGAAATTATGTCATTTGCAGTAACATGGACGGACCTAGAAATTATCATACTAAGTGAACTAAGGCAGAGGAGGATAAATGTCATATGATATCACTTATATGTAGAATCTAAAAAATGATAGAAATTAACTTATATATACAAAACAGAGACTCACAGACATAGAAAACAAACTTATGGCTACCAAACGGGAAAGAGGTGGGGAGGGATAAATTGGGAGCCTGAGAGTAACAGATACACACTGCTGTATATAAAATAGATAAACAACAAGGTCCTATTGTATAGCACAGGGAACTATATTCAATATGTTGTAATAACCTATAATGGAAAAAAAATTTTGAAAAAGAATACATATACTATATCTATATATATCTCCAATTCTCCTGGCTGTGTACCAGAAAGTAACACAACATTGTCAGTCAACTGCATTCAGTTTTAAAAAAGAAACTTCAAATTGCAGGAGCTAACATTAATGGTGGAGGAACAGAACACACTAAGGTATAAACAATTTAAGAAGACTTTAAAAGTTTGTGAAAACAAGTACAAAAGTTATGGGATGAAGCTCATGTGTGTGCAAGTGCTTTGAAAGGGAACTTAGTTGAATTTAGTTAAATCAGAAAAAATACACAGCTTTTGGAGTGGAGAAAATAGTTTTCTTAAAAAAACGTTGGAGGGGGAGATGCAAAATACTGACCCTATCTGGGCATGCGGCAGGAATCTCAGGATACCACTTGGAAAAGGGAAAGCAAAATATATGTCCTTGGGGAGCAGAGTCAGGCTCCTGGAGACATTTGTCAATACATTACCCACTTTCTAAAGAACAGGCTCGGCCCATGGTCCCCAGGCAAGGTGCCTCGACATCATTCCTTTGGCCTTGGAGGAGAGTTACAGCCTTTATAGTCTGTGTTCTCCAGCTGGGATTCAAAGAAAGGATGCTGCTTGGCTAAAAGCCCAGCATGACTCAGGAGGGCTAAAACGGAACAAGGTGGGGACCAGCTGTGAAAAGGCAGTGCTGTGATGAAACTTGATGGGATGGTTCCTTATCTGTCTGATATTCTTACTAATGGGGGACAGCCTTTGACAGACATGACTAGGACCCATATGTCAGTCCTAGGTCTTCCTTACCCTCTAGGAAACACTTTAGTATTTCTTTGGAAGAGCTCTGCCTTCAGCTAATAATTTTTTCACAGAATCACTAGAGCTCTCACTTCAGTCAAGTTTTCTGACTTTTGTATCGAACCCAAACATCCTGTTAAATATTTCAGGCCCTAGTGATTTTTTTCTATATATATCTCTCTGCTTTGGCCAGAGATATTTGGGAGGGGTTGGCCTTGTGGAAGAACTGTCTGTAATTTACCAAAAACAACAGTCCTGCTTCTGGATCAGCAAACTGAGTGATCTTGAACTCACTCCTCAACTTGCAATTTCCTGTACACCTACTAGGACCAGTGGTAACAATAGCTAGTCATTATTTAAAAAGTATATTAGCAGTATGGTGGTTTCTTAAAAAAAATTAAAAATAAGAGTTACCATATGATCCTGCAATCCTACTCCTGGGCACATATCCAGAGAAAATCATAATTTGAAAAGATACATGTATCCCAGTGTTAACTGCTGCATGATTTCTAATAACCAAGACATGAAAGTAACCTAAATGTGTATTGTCAGATGAATGGATAAAGAAGATGTGGTACACATATATAGTGGAATATTACTTAGCCATTAAAAAGGATGAAATAATATCATTTGCAGCAACATGGATGTACCTAGGGATTATAATACTAAGTGAAGTAAGTCAGACAAACATCATATGATATCCCTTATATGTGGACTCTAAAAGGGAAAAAAAAAAGCACTAATGAACTTATTTCCAAAACAGAGAGTCACACAGAAAAGAAACTTATGGTTACCAAAGGGGGAGGGTGGGTGGAGGGATAAATTAAGAGGCCAGAATTAACATATACATATTACTGTGTATAAAATGGATAGCCAACAAAGACCTACTGTATAGCACAGGGATGTACGTATCGATATTTTGTAATAACTTGTAAGGGAAAATAATCTGATTCAGCACACTGAATCACTGTGCTATAGACCTGAAACTTATACAATATTGAAAATCAAACAATACTTCAATAAAAAATTTGAAAATAAAAAAAATAAAAGGTACATCAGCACTTTGCTAAACACTTTTTAGACATCATCTATTTGATTCTTTGGAGAAGCGAATGGCAATCCACTCCAGTATTCTTGCCTGGAGAATCCTATGGACAGAGAAGCCTGGCGGGCTACAGTCCATGGGGTTGCAAAGAGTTGGACACAACTGAGCAACTAACACAACAACAACATTTGATTCTTATGGCTTCATAGCTGAATCAGTGGTAAAGACTCTGCATGCAATGCAGGAGACACAGGTTTGATCCCTCAGTCAGGAAGAGCCCCTGAAGAAGGAAACGGCAACTGACTCCAGTGTTCTTGCCTGGAGAATCCCATGGACAGAGGAGCCTGGTGGGTTTCACTTAGTGACTGAGCATACACATTTGATTCCCACAGCAATGCTAGTAAGATAGATTTTATTTGTCCTACTTCAACAGTGATGAAATGGAGACCAAGGCACAGTTTGAAAACTGACCAAAGTCACAAAGGTGAGACTTGAACTCAGAACCAGTCTACTCTATCTTCCTGTCCTTCACCAACCAGGAGATTTTTTTTTATTTAGAGGACCTTTTAAAATACTCTGGACATGTTAAAAATAATCCATAGACAGAAGATGTTGTTTTCCTTTTTTTTTTTTTCATACAGCATATGAAATCCTAGTTCTTGCTCCTCTCATTTACAGTGTAATGTTCCATGGTAGATTGCTTGCCGACAACTTGATGTTATTAAAAGTACCATTAAGCACTCTGCAGCCTGGGTCCAGCTCTGACTTCACAGATCCTCTGAGCAGGATTCATAAGGGAGGGAACTGGGGACTGAGGCCGATTCTCCTTGCTTCCATGCCTTTGGTCTGCTCCCAACTTTGTCGACCTGTGTTATAAAGGGTTTGTGGAAGAAAGTTGGCTTTCATCCCAGGGGAAGCCGCAATTGTCCCGGTGGTTCAGATGTCAGCGCCCTGGAAGACGGAACAATGCATTGCATTGTCCGGTGGCCGGTGTGAAACTTACTAGAGAGCCCCAGATCCCCTAGTGGTTCCTAGGACGGAGCTGAAGTTCAGAGGAAGGTCCCTCCAGGCGTCTCTGAACTTCACAGAGTTTCAGTAGGGGCAGGGTTTGAGACAGAGCAAGGGGAACAAAGAAATTTCAAAAAGACTTGTGTCGAAATAATAATGGGGAAAAAATCCAAAATCTGTCTTTGACATGAAAGGATTTCAGAATTGAAAAGGGGGAATTTCAGTAATGTGGGGGGGAAACGAGACTGTCTTCCGGATTCAGAGCCATCTCAGCTGTAACATAGCTGGGATGCTGTGATTGTTTAGGTGAGAAATGGCCTCTGGGGCTTGAGGGTTTTGAATGGGTGATGTTAGGAGCAAGGGTCCCAGGTGGAAAGGAGGACAGGTGTTGCTGTGGGGAGAAGATCAAGGACCCAGCAGGATTTTGTCTCTCCCTCTCTTCTGGTCAAGGACCACTTCCTCTCCTTTAGCAGGGCTCCACTCTGGGCAGAATTTTTGCCGGGGGCTTGCCACGGCACACGGCCATTGCAAATGTTTTTGGGGTGCTTTTCTAATATAAATAAAGGATTATAGGTGCACCCCCTTTTCATCTATCCCTCCCTCCCATAAGCCTTAGTCTTGGCTTGCTGCAGGCACGTGGCCACGGGGGACCTTCGATGCCTAAGGCTATCAGTGGAGATAGCTATTTAAGAGGCTTTACTTTTACATCTGAGCTGCCAAATTGTGCATGTAACAATGGGGACCAATTATTGCACAACAGAGCATCCCCAATGAAACATAAGACAGTGTGTGTTTAATATGCAATGAATGACACGCTTCTCTTAAACAATGAGAACGTTTCCATGCCCTTGGGGAGAACGGGAATTCCATTGTCAAGTTTCAGCTGTTTGTGGAAGTAGATATCCTATCATCCACGAATTTCAAAACAATTACCCCAAGATGATGACAGAAGTAATAATAAAATGTCACCATCTAGGTTCCTGAATATGGGACATATAACTTTTCTGGATTTAATGTATCATTTTCCCTCCTCTTTGGAAATCCATTCTTGCTGAGTTCCTTTTTATCTCTGGTTTAAGCGATTATACGGTCACACAGTTGAAACACTTTTAAGAATGCATCCTGTTGACAACTGTTGCCCAGTTATCCAGAATTGGGCATGAATCCTGAATTGAGAATTCTCTTCTCCCTCAATGGCTACTGTTTTATCCCCCAGCAGAAGTCCCTGGCAAAAGTGCACTATTTCCTCAGGATCTTTTATAGTGGAAGAAATGAGGCCCAGAGAGGTCAGGGGGTTTGATTCCAGGATCCTAAAATGATATGAATGGTCCAGGGAGAACTTACTTTCTGAAAATTTTAATTTTAATTAGGCAATGAAAGTAGAAGAAGCAAAACTTCAACATTCTGCTTTTTTTTTTTTTTAAAGGTATTTCTGTTAGGAAAATATGATTAGCATTGCATTCTTTATGTTAATATAGTATCATAGTTTTCTTTTTTTGGCCAAATCACTCCACATGAAGGATCTTACTTCCCTGACCAGGGATTGAACCTGTGCCCCGCCGAACTGGAAGCATGGAGTCCTAACCACTGGACCGTCAGGGAAGTCCCAATAGCATAGTTTTCATTGGTCCAATTTAAAGTGACCAGCTCATCCTGGGTTGCCCAGGACTGTCCAGACTCGTACTTCAGCATGCAGACAGTCCCGAGTTCCAGGAAATTCTCAGTCCTGGGCAAGTAGAGTGGTTGATTGCACTAAATTCTGCCCCACCCCCCTAAAGCGACACTGTTAGCGTTGGGGCAGGGGGGAAGTTAAATTGGTTACAATTAGGTTAAAATTGTCATAGTATTCCCTTTAGGCTAAATTTTTTCATATTCAGCTGCTGCTGCTGCTGCTGCTGCTAAGTCACTTTAGTCATGTCTGACTCTGTGTGACCCCATAGACGGCAGCCCACCAGTCTCCCCTGCCCTGGGATTCTCCAGGCAACAACACTGGAGTGGGTTGCCATTTCCTTCTCCAGTGCATGAAAAATGAAAAGTGAAAGTGAAGTCGCTCAGCCATGTCTGACTCTTAGTGACGCCATATTCAGCTACTTTTCTCTTAAGAGGGAAACAGAAATCTGTGAGGTGGCACAGTCTGTACGCTTCCCTGCTACTATAGGTTAGACAAGGGGAAAGGAAAATTATCAGGGAGCCTGGATTATCCTTTCCTTCTCCTTCTGGAATGCTCCTCGCATCTTCTCCACGTTTAAGACAATGGTGGGAATATGGAGATTGATGGGGAAATTCCAAGCATGATTTTTCTGGTACTGCATTCAAGACTGGAGTATTACTATAGCACCAAACCCCGTAAGGAGAGGACTAAGGGTGGGGAGGCAAACTTTCTCCATAAAAGGCAAGATAGTAAATATTTTAACCTTTGTTGGCCACACATAGTCTCTATAACATGATCTTAAAAACAACCCTTTGAAAATGTAAAAACTCTTTTGAGCTTTCAGGATATATAAAAATAGGCTGTGGACCAGATCTGGACTGCATGCCAAGTCTCCTGTAGAGCACTGCTGTTCAACAGAAATATAACATGAGTCACATTTTCAATTTCAATTTTTCTAGTAGCCACATTAAAAACAGTAAAAAGAAACATAAATTTAATTTTTATAATACATTTTAAAATATATCCTAAATACATTTTTTTCAATATGTAACCGATATAAAGATTATTAATGAGATATTTGCATTTTTTAAAATTCTAAGTCTTTAAGATTAGGACTCACTCTGTTTCAGCTGTTCAGTTTCTGCATGTGGCCAGTGGCTGCTTATTGGACAGTGCAGGGCTGGAGTAACTTTGACAAGTGTTCGGCCAATCTCCTCTAGTCCATTAACCTGTCAATGAGCACAGGAAAAAAAAAAAAGGAAAGAAAAGATCTTAAAACTGGAAGTTTGCTTAGAGGATCACTGCTCTAACGCTTCATTTTGTAAATGAGGAAGCCAAGGATCAGAAAGGCTGAGTGGTTTGCCCAAGTTCACACAGCTAGTTTAGCAGCAGACCTAATACCGGAACTCTGATCCATGCACCAGCCAATAGCCTTCCCACTATGCTGTTCTCTAAAGTACGGATGAAGCACCCCTTGCCTAGAGTCATCCAGGCACCAGGAAAACGGTCGATTCCTTGGTCATAGTGATATGTATATTACTCTTTGCATATAGTTCGTTATAAGGCCTTATGATCTGTGGTGAACATGTGAGAGGTCAGCTGGGAAAAGGGATGCTGTCCGTAGCCAAAGGGAAGAGTGAAGGGGAGGAAAGACTTGTGTTTTGATGGCCTGGATAAGGGACTTGTGATAAGAATATGCGCATGTGCATTTGTGTGGCACGCACTTGCGTCTTTGTGGGTCACTGCTTCTGGAGCCTCTTAATGTCTCTTTAACCTAGGCAGCATCCTAGATAAAAGGTAGAATCTGGGGGGGTTGGGGTCTAGCCTGTTGGCGAGGCCTCTGAGCCTTGGTTGTTCTCTTTTCTTTGCCTAGAAAATGCCTGTCCCTTGTGCTAAAGGGAGGACTAAGCTGAGTAAATATTAGTTGTGTAATCAGAGTAAATGGAAGAAAGAGAAGTCTCATTGCTTTGTAAGTAGCCTAAACCCATGCCTTTCCTTGGGCATTTCCTTTCTTTTTTGACTGTGCATTTTTCTTTTTTGGATCTGACTCCTTTTCTCCTCACTTAAGGGAGTTGCAGACCAGCTCAAGAATTTTATGAATAGAAGAGTCCTGCAGTACATTTAGCTTGGGAAAATGTCGCTTAGAATAGATTGTTTCTGAGTCAAGTGTATAAATATTCTGGCTCAAGACTATCCCCTTTTTTCTTAATGAATTGGTCTGGCGGGAGGTAAAGCCAAGTGTGGTCTAGGAGAGTGCTCCAGAGAGAAAATTGAATGGACACAAAGCCCAGTCGTAGTTTTCAACTTTATGTAATGTGTTTCACAATATATTAGAAAATTAACTTTATGACAGCTGGCAGGACCTGTTGTGTAAGTCGATCCATTTGAGGCAGTTTGGTGGCTTTTTTTCTTTTACCTGAACCTTCGTATTTAGTGAATTCTGAAGACTCGAACAGCTGCCATGGGGTCTGCCCAGTGTCCTGGTAAGTCATTCCAGTTTATTATCCCTGGCAGTCAGTTTCCAAGCTAGTGAATACAAAAAAAGGATTTTTTCATAGACTACTTTAAAAGAGGGCTGCTAATCAATTTTTCTTATTATTTTTATGCCCTCTGCTTTTTACACTCTGCCCCCCCGCCTCCCCACCAGCTGGTTAATCATGCAAAAGCTGAACACTTCATTGGTCAGTACATGTTTGCCCATGGGCATTTCTGTAGTAATTTAGTTCTTTCTATTTATACAGGTAAGTCATGGCCAAAGTCTTTTAAGGTGCCAAAGGTAAGGGTTAGGATTAATTTCTCCTTTTTTTTTTTCTGAGTTTTTAAAAGCACTCGTTTTAAACTCTGAACTCTACTGGTGCACAATTACTTTTGAATCAAAGAGGAAATGGAGGGGGGATATTTTTCTGGAGGGTCCAGAGTTTTAGTATAGGGATGGCTAATGTGGTTGTTGGTGCAACCCTTGATTTTCAGAAGGCAGAGGCATAGGGTGCCAATGCTTAGTATTTTTTCAAGGCAAGGCCAAGAAAATTATTGTGAAGAGGCCCTTTTAATTCAAACAAAAGGCAAAATAGAGACTAGACAGTATCATCAACAAACTCTACATGAGCATTGGTACCATATACTCATGCAGATGGGTATATGACCTACATGTATGTATAAACTCATTAATTACATATATATATACATATATATGCATATATACATATATATAATGGTAAAGAACCCACCTCTTCTTTTTTTACCTGCTTGTGGTAAAGAACCTGCCTGCCAATGCAGGAAACATAAGAATACGTGTTTGATCCCTGTGTCTGGAAGATCTCCTGGAGGAGGGCAGGGCAGCCCACTCCAGTATTATTGCCTGGAGAATCCTGTGGACAGAGGAGCCTGGCAGGGTACAGTCCACAGGGTCGCATAGAGTCAGACACGACTGAAGCAACTTGGCATGCATGTATATATATATATATATATATATATATATATATATATATATATATATATATATGTTTGTATCTCTCTCCCTCCCCCACCCTCTTTCTCTCTCTCTATATATATATGTATTATATCAGATCAGATCAGATCAGTCGCTCAGTCGCTTAGTCGTGTCCAACTCGTTGCGACCCCATGAATCACAGCACACCAGGCCTCCCTGTCCATCACCAACTCCCGGAGTTCACTGAGACTCACGTCCATCGAGTCAGTGATGCCATCCAGCATCTCATCCTCTGTCATCCCCTTCTCCTCCTGCCCCCAATCCCTCCCAGCATCAGAGTCTTTTCCAATGAGTCAACTCTTCGCATGAGGTGGTCAAAGTACTGGAGTTTCAGCTTTAGCATCATTCCTTCCAAAGAAATCCCAGGGCTAATCTCCTTCAGAATGGATTGGTTGGATCTCCTTGCAGTCCAAGGGACTCTCAAGAGTCTTCTCCAACACCACAGTTCAAAAGCATCAATTCTTCGGCACTCAGCCTTCTTCACAGTCCAACTCTCACATCCATACATGACCACAGGAAAAACCATAGCCTTGACTAGACGGACCTTTGTTGGCAAAGTAATGTCTCTGCTTTTGAATATGCTATCTAGGTTGGTCATAACTTTCCTTGCAAGGAGTAAGCGTCTTTTAATTTCATGGCTGCAGTCACCATCTGCAGTGATTTTGTGCTAATTTCCAGGAATTGGAAAATATTCTTCACCAGTTTTATTTTATCAGATGATCAACTTGTGTATTTGAGGGGCAAATTTGCTGTTTCTAAAGATGCAAAATTCAATCCAGAAGTTTCTCTCACCACTCTCTTGGGAGGAGTTATTTCCACTATAGGTTCTACACTTTGCATATTCAGCTAAACAGGCAAAACCCAGGCCTCTTCTGAACTTGGCATCAAATCTAAATAAGTCTGTCCACAGAAGGGGTGTTGGGCTTGTGTCCGCTGGCCACACTTCTCGAGCATATAGATAAAGTTCCTGCCTCCAGTATGAGTTCTCTTAGCTTTGCTGTTTTTGGCAAACTCCTGCGGAAGAGTCTTCTGGCAACATCTCCTCTAGTTGTTTCCTCCATGGATATTTCAAGATCATCCAGACCTCTCTGTAGAGTGGTAATGGTGATAGAGGCTGAATTCATTCCGTTCAAAAAGCTGAAATAAGAATCTATTCTGTAAAATTTGTATCCCCTTATAGATTATCAGAAAAGATACATGCACTGATGGAGGTTACAGGGATGCAGAGCTTGTTATAAAAATTCTAGGAATAGGATTCAGAGAGACATGCAAGGCTAGATCTGCTCATCCTTTGAATTTTTGTGATTCTTGTAATAATTTCTAGGAAGTGGGGATAGATATCCATCGATTGTTGATTGTTCTGTTTCCCAACTCTGATAGTAAGGCCTGAGTTTGGAAACTCTTGGTAGGCAGGAAGATTAGAGAAAGGCTAAATTGACACAACAGTTTTGCTTGAATGGCATTGTTGATAGATAAGGTTTCTATCATTCCTTTAACTCTAAAGGGCAAGTGTTATGCAATATTGTTTTCTGCTTTCTCCCTTCATATATTCATGCCTGGGGTTTTCACAAAATCCCAGCCTAACTTGGGAACCCAAGCTTTGCCGCACATGTTCCACCTTCCTTCTGATTTGCAGGTAGCTTCTTTTTGCATGTTGGCTGCTGATGGGTGGGAGTGAAACTTTTTCTTTTCTTGTGGAGCTTTAATTCCAGTGTAATGGTATGGTTTGCGGCTCTCTGCTTGCAATTTCAGTTCTTGTTTAAATACTAAAATCTATTGTTTGTCTCCATTTCTAGACAACATAATTGTGTTGCTGACTGACAGGAGCAATAAGTGTATAGCATTATGAAAAGATAAAGGTTCCAGGCCTCAAGATTTAACTTGATTTCTAATTACACTGCACTCCCTCTGTCCGGGTGACTGGTAAGGACTCAAGTATACATGTAACGAAGAACTAGAGTGTAAGGAGAGGGAATGCTCATTGAGTGCAGGTTCTGGTGAGCTGATCATCCCTAGGGTAGTGCTCGCCATTGGGCAGAAGGTGAGTGAGTGTTTCTTCTATTTATCAGATAGATTCAAGCTGTATTCATTCATTTTTGTGTACTGGGAGTAGTAATTGAATTCTCTGTGCTTTTCCTGAAAGTTTTCTGGTTGATAGGAAGTTGTTCTTGGGGACCTTATATTTTGGGAACAGAATGAACACTTGGTCTTTGTATTGATTGTTTTAAAGGTTACGGAGAACATTCAACATTCTCATCTTGCAGAGTGCATTTTGTCAAGTAATCCTCAGGAACGTGGTCTGTAGTAAGACTTCGAGAAGAAGGGGGTGCTGCCTGGTCCGGGACATTCTGGCCATTGAGTTAAACCAAGTAAATACCCTAGACTGGGCACTTTCTGTTGGGTCTTGGCCAAGGCTGGTTGTGGGTGGGCACCCCTTTGGATGGAACACAGTTTTCCAGCAATGGGGCTCTGCTTGGAATGATTTTTGTGAAGCAAGCCATCCATAAGCACTATGAGCTATTTGTGTGTAACAGGACGTTGCAGGCTGCAAAGTTAATGCAGTTAATATTCAACTGAACTTTTTAGGTGGGGGGGAGTAGTGGTTACTAATTCCTTAGGCGGATTCGCCAGGAAAGGCTACACATTAATTGCCCTCCAAATCAGAACACCGCCCCCCTGCAGTGGATAGCCACATGTGTTATCACATGTGAAACGTGACAGCAGTTCAGCCAAACTCAGGGCAGAGGTGATGTTTAATAACCCTTTTGCTGGAGCCCTGGCCTTTTCTGAACCCATAACTTTGGGAAGAAGGAACTAGCCTTGAGTGAGTGTTCATTGTCTATACTCTTTAATTAACCATGAGTGATGTCTTCAACACTCTTGCCATCTGCAGGGTCTTCCAATAATGATGACGGATTTGGTTCTGATTCTCTGCTGGGTTTCATTGAAATGAAGCATGCCTGGCATCTCTTCCTTTGCCTTAAAGGGAAAGATGTTGTATTGCTTCCTTGGGCTGAAGGACTGGATTGGAGGGGATCTAGTCAGTCGGTAGATCGTGGCTGTCCCATAGGTCTTAGATCATAGGTCATGGCTCTTTCCATGCCTTCAGCTCAGGTAGGAATGAAATCATGAGTTGCAGCCAGTTCCATGGGGCTCAGCAGGCCAGAGGAGAGGTCAGGAAACTGAAGGCAAGATGTTAGGTCACCATGCTCGGCTGACCTTGGCGAGGAATGGCGGGGCAGAGGTTGTTCTCTGCTGGGGGTCATGGGCTTAGCTTTTTATCCTTTTATAAGAATTTTCCTTATTCTGCTATTTCTTCTCTCATCTTAGGCTGTGTATTATTCCAGATAGGAATAATATGTAAAAGGGAGAGTAGAAAATCAGAATGAAAATGACCTACCATGATTTTGGTAATTTATTGGTACTGTATCATATAACCACATATTAGTGATTTTCCAGGGCAGGGATCTTCTAAGACATGGGTATGCCCTCCCTCTTTGAAATGATCTAATAGCATAATAAACATTCCTCCAATATTTTTTCGATGTCTTCATCCCTTGTCTTGGGTTTCTATGTAAAGTAACTATGAACTGCATTTGGACTTTTCTAGGTTAAGGGTGTGGACAAGGATAAGAGATCAGGCTTGTAGAGATTATTGTTTTATTGGGGAACATCTTTAGTAGATGGTGGGAAAGTCTTAGAGTTTAAAAATGACTAGAATAGAACTTTCGATTCTTTGTGGATGTCTTTGCTTTCGCTACTATTTTTGACTACAAACATTTAATTTTTTTGTGCATATGCTTTTCCCACTGTATGTACTGATTTACCCTGAAAGTTAGACCCAAAACCTGTGACGGATGTTATTTAGGATTTTCAAAAAAGAGAGATTTATTTTTGGCCACAATTGTTTAAAATAAACATCACCCTATTGAGCTTGTACTTTTCATAACTGAAACTGATGAAAATCATTCCTCAGGAATGCATGCTAGGTAATTCTTTCTTGTGTTTACAAAACAAAAGCACTCTCTAGATGCTTTTTTCCCTGTTTCCTAGGTTTCTAAAGACTTTTGAACCTGATGGCATGACAGACTTCAGGACCTACTTACCCTAGCTCCTTGCTGTCAGCATTGATCCTGGTTCTTCCAGGCCTTCTGGGCTCTGGGTCTCTGGTGGGATGAAGAGGAAGATAGGAGCCTGTTTAGAAGGACAGATTCCATAGTCAGATGATCTATCTCAACCTGGTGTACTTCTTTCTAGATGATTACTTTGGGCATGTTTCTAAAACTCTTCAAGTCTCAATTGTCTCACATGAAGTGGGAAGGACGTTATTAAATACCTCTTTTAGTGATTTTGAGAAATGCATGAAACAGTGCCTATAAAATCCTTAGCATATTGGCTGTTGTTGTTCAGTCACTAAGTCGTGTCCAACTCTGTGACCCTATGAACTACATAATGGCTGGCCCATTATCAATATGCAGTAACATTTAGTAGTGGAGGCAGTTTATATAATGGTTAAAAGCAAGGTCTCTGGAGCCTACCTGCCTGTTTTAAAATATATCGTGGTTGTTTATCAGTTGAGTATCCTTGAGCTAGTTCCTAGTCTTTCTACACCTCAATTTCCTGGTCTATAATAAAATGGAATCATGATAGTACCTACCTCCTAGGGCTCTTGGAAAGAACAAATGATGTGGTGAATGTCAAAGCACTCGGAACAGTTCCTAGCACCATAAGTGCTGTATAAATCTTTGGTCTGTAAAATTATTCTTACAGCTGCTGGGGAGGAAGATCCAAGTCACAGTTAGGGAGAAGGAAAAGATGTTAAATATTTAACCGAGTGCATAGAAATGGAGAAGAATAGAAAGAATGATGGAGCAGAGAGGAAAAGAGATTAACAATAAAAGATAATTGCATTTGAAGTTGAGAGATAGAATGATATTCATGTCTCCAGGCCTCTGTGTCTTTATCTCATTTTGGTGGTAGCTAGAGTGGGTATCATCATGGGTGGGAATAGCGGGCATGATGGCTAAGATCCCTTTTGGTTCTAACTGGTGGTGCCATGAAGCAGCCATGACAAAGACAACCCCTCTGTGCTAGCCTGAAGTACGCACAGCCCCCAAATTCCCTTGACAACCATATTCTGTTATGTTTCCACCATTAGTCACCAAAAAATTTTGTTTTCTGAATGCATCTTTTAAATTAACGATGTCTTTCATGTGACTGTATCTCCTAGCTATTGTTTCTATTTAAAAGATGGCCCATCTACTTATCTTTCACATGTTAATCATGTGAGCCGCATCATTCGATCAAAATGTTCACCTGTGTTAATTGTCACAGATTAACCTAGAACTAGGTAGTCCTGATGGGCACTCAGGAGAGCTGGTGTATGACATAGATGGTTTGCAGTTCTAGGTTGTCAGTTACCAGTAGGGTAAGCATTCCCTTTCCCACCTCCATCTTTTAGTTCGGTGGCTGGTGGGTGCTGAGATGAGTGGACGGGGGAGCAAGTCATATCACAAGCAAAGCACACCAAGAAAGTCCCCACTCCTATAATATTTCCCAGAAGACATCACAAAGAAGGGGATTTCCAGAGTTGCTTGAAGATGACTTTTAAAACTGTGATTGATATTACATAAAACCAGTTCCAGTAGTTGCTTTCCTTCCAAGTAGAGCCAAGAAATGCTAAAAACTTACCTTGCTCTGACTGGTGATTTCAGTGTCTCCAGGCTTTGTCCCTACCTTGAAACTGGCTTCAGGACAGATCCAACTGGTTTCACCAGAAGTGGGAGTAGCTTGAAGTTCTTGGAACCTTGCCCCACAAGTAATGCGGATACAGGCAGCAAGGTGATTCCCGGAGCTTCTCTGTGGGCTTTCCTTTTGGTTCTTGAGCTTCTGCTTTCCCTCTTGTACCTTCCAGGTCAACCTTATCGGTCGACCTGAAATTCATATACGATTGCAGCCAGTTCCATTTTTAAAAATATTATTGAGAGGTAAACTGCAAAAAAATCTTAGAAGATTTTTCAGAGACACTCTGGGTTTTGTTCAGGGCTTCCCTGGTGGCTCAGATGGTAAAAAATCTGCCTGCAACACAGAAGACCCGGGTTCTAGCCCTGTGTGGGGAAAATCCCCTGGAGAAGAGAATGACAGCCCAATCCAGTATTATTGCCTGGAGAATTCCATGGACAGAGGAGCCTGATAGGCTCATGTCCATGGGGTCGCAAAGGGTCAAACATGACTGACTGACTAACATGCACACACACACTGGTTTTTGTTCAAGTCTGCTGTACATATTGATAGAATAATGCATTTGATTAAATATTGCATTTGCTACTTTTCTCCATTGGGAGTGAATCTTGGCCAGAGTAGGAAGAAATAACGGTTGGATAAAAGATGACAAATTGGAGGTTTTCTGTGCCTCCACCCTAGGTGAGTATTCTGTCCTAGGACACAAAAAGAATATTTATTTAGAAGGTACAACAGACTTAACACTTTGGTTGCCCCTGACTCTCCACACACCTGCCTCCTGTCCTTTCTTTCTTCAGACAGGTGTTTGTTGAATGCCTGCAAAGGGCAGATACTGCCCCAGAGGCTGGGGATGCCACACTGAACAAGAAGAGTTCACATTGCTTGCTAAGGCCTTTTTATGGGCTTCCACTGCTTTCTAAAGCCACGTTACTCAGTCGTGAAATTCTCCAGTCGCTAGATACACCTTTCAAGGCACCAGGCAAGCACAGGGTGAATGCCCACACTAAACCTGGATAACTGCTGCAGCTTCCCAGCCATGAGGACCACTGGGAAGAACTCATTTGCATAAAGTACAATCAGCGTTCAAAGAAATGGCCATCAGTA